>NC_064768.1:31594714-32194714 GCF_011397635.1 Epinephelus fuscoguttatus | reverse complement strand
TGGCTCGACCTCCAGAGCACCAAGAGGAAGACTCAAAATCAGCAAAGGTGATGAAGCGCGGTGAAGGAGTGGACAGACCAGGCAAGTCTCTTTCTGTCCATTTCCACAGTTGTGGCTTTACCTCTCCATCCAACACATCCTCTCTGGAGTTTGGACCTTCTGCTCCTTTTTAAGTGCTTTGGATGAATGGTCCCTGAGAGCTGGACCATAGTCCTTGAATCTCTGCTGGACTTCAACAGACCGGCATCATGCGAGGGGTGTTGCCATTGTACTCCTCCTCAGCCTGGAAAAAATTACAGCTTTATTAGACTAACTATCAGCAAAGGTAACATATTAGCTTGACAGAGAGTGTTTTGTTCAGATATTGGAAACACATGGATAAGACACCCACCTCATTATATGCTGGAGGAGGCGGGAACTGGAAGGTTGGAGTGTTCATAAAGATGGGGCTGTCATCACCATCAAAGTCGTCCAGCAGTGGTGTGAGGGGCTGGTCCAGGCGGCAGTCACGGCTGACGTCACAGTAGCTGGGAGGCTCTGAGGGCATCCTGAGAGACACCCAGCTCTGGGAGGCATTGCTGACTGAACCCTCCTGACTGCTCACGCTGTTGCTGCGGCTGCCCAGTCCGGCAGTACCAATGACCAAGGGCAGCTCCAGGACCACCTTCTCACTACCAGGAATGTGGATGTAAATCTGATAGAGGAATAATAAACGTTTGTTAATGCATATATAAAAACACTGATTTTCAATTCTCAAAATTACACCACAAAAAATCTCATTGCAGCAACTAAAGGCTTACCATTAAAGCGTACTCCACACGGATGATGTTGCAGCCCAGCATGGATGGTTTAATTTTTGGTACCCTGATGGTTTTTCCCTGCCAGGCGTCACACATGCCGGAGATGATGTGGTTACCACGCACTGCAGACAGCTTCTGCCTAAAGACTTTGGTGCGGCCGTTGGCCTGGTAGATGTGTTTGGCAATGATGGCTGCCTTGGGCACCACAATGCGAGAGCAGGTGTTCTCAAACTTTGCATTGATGCAGATGTCTTCGCCTTCGCAGAAGCCACGGCGGTCGATTTTTACATTCAGCGACACCTGGCCATCAGGGATGAACATGCAGGTGACCTTCTTCTCCTTCATGCCACCTGTGGGAGACTGAGGAGAGGCAGGAAGTTCAGACTCAAGTATCAGCTTATTGTAAAAGTATAACCAATCAACACAATAAAGCTCAATATGTTTGATCTAATGTTTGAGCTGAAGCAAAACATGCAACGCTGAAAAGCTGATTTGTTATTCAGTGTCAGTGAACTCACCAGCAGGTCTGGGGTGTTGATATCAAGAGGCTCCTCCACCTCAAACTGCTTTTTACACTCGAGGACGGGCTGGTGTGGCCTCTCCATGATAGCCTTCACATAATAGTGGACATAACCAAACTTCCCCTTGTATGACGACACCAGCTGCCTGTAAGAACATGAGTAAGGAAAATCAAAACCAAAAGCTTTCTGTAAAAGATAACTCAATGAAGAACCATGACTCCAAAGATGATGTCATATTAATTAAGAAACAGGGCCTTACCCATGCTGGGGGAGCTCAAATCCGAAAGTGTACTCGTACTTGTTGCCCGGCCTCAAGACAACTGATCCATCAGAGTCTGGAAGGAAAATATTAAATAATTAAACACCTTGTCTTGACTACTGTTTCATTGCCAGCTGTTCAATTCCACATGGGAAACATGAGGGGGATGGCTATCAACTCAGGTCAACAGGAGTCACCCTCCAGTATGCTGTAACGGAATCAGGAAAGTTCCGCTTGGATCATCCCTTAACGCCAATGAAATGACTCATACTTGTAAAAACCAGGGAGCAGCAAGGCATAAAATCAATAAAACATGATGCTAGCAACTCGTTCAAATTAACTACGAGGACTTTTTAGCTGTATGTGTGACTGCAGAGGATGATAATGTGGAAAAGTAACCGTACCTGTGGGCTGGTCGTCCAGTCGCAGGACCTCTTCATATCTGAGGTACTCGTCTTCCTGTCGGCATCGCTGCTTGCCTTTAGCGTACTCCACCTTGGCGCAGCCCAGACCCAGAACCTTCATTGCGGACACACGAGTCACATCGTTCACTTCCACTTCTATCCGTCCAGAGACCTTGTCCCCGCCGCAGTAAAAAGTCTTGCTGGGGTCCGTAAAGATAATTTGAAAGGTTTTCACCCTCTTCGCCATAGCCACCATGACTGCTTGTAAGTGCTTATCCAATAAACCGATAAAACCAAGCCTCGTTGGTGAACTACTCAGTCGCTATTAAATGCTTGTTTGTGCACCGAAGCTCATCAGCTCCTACTTCTCTCTGCTGTAAACAAAGGGAACACTGCAGGTTTTATATGTCGAGACATGACCAACCAATATGAGCAGCATGGCCCAGCGCGTGCACACTGCTCCCATTGGTGGAAAACCTTTGTTTGTGTCAGCGCTAGCCAATCAGCGCCCAGAATCGACGCGTGGACACTGCATGGCTGGGAGAATGTAGAGCGTGCTCAGCAGATGTGAGGAAGGACAGGAAGTCGCAGGCACACAGAAAGAGAGGCGCTTTTGTAGTAAACAAACTGAGACCAGGGATCAGCTACGTATATGAGCATTGATCTGACTCATCGGGAGACGTCCAAGTGAAGGTGTTTCAGTATCGACCATACTGATCCTGAAAATCCCTCAGGCTTTTATTAGTATCAACGGGATTATGCTACTGTAACATACAATAATAGGAAAAAAGGACAATAATTTACAGAGCAAGTGGTGTGAATGCTGGCTACTGTATGGAAAGGTAGTTGGTAAAAATGTCAGTATGAAGCACTACATCATAATGAGTATAATACATATTTAATTGGGATTTTTATGCCTTTTAAAGATTTGATAGTTGAGGGAAGAGATTTTAGCATTATTTCAAGACACTGAGGACACATTTACTGAATCTATACCCAACTCCCTGTCACATTTTTAGCCAAAAGTACCCCCTACAGAGTTTTGTTCATATGCATTCATAGTGCATTAAAGTAGGCTACACTTTGTGGGAAATACCCAGATGGCATTTGATTCATCTTATTAATTAAGATAGAGTGTTGATACTGGATTGTTACTGGGCACTAACAATATCCGCAAAAGACATTTCAGGTGTAGTTATGCGACCACATCGATCTGGTTCAGAATAGTGAAGGATTTGTAATTACCTTCCAGTGTACCTTCCGTTGTTGTAGGCCTTAATAAATTATCTCATTCTCCAGGGGTAAAAGTGTGTAGCCCATTCACCTAACAAAAATGTTTTAACATTTCGTCAACTACTACAGCCAAGACAGCTCAGGTGTAGTTATGGGACCACATCGATCTGGTTCAGAATAGTGAAGGATTTGGTTTAATCAGGGGTAGCTACCTTTCAGTGTACCGTCCGTTGTTGTCGGGCTAAAGAAATGATCCCATTCTCTAGGGGTAAAAATGTACACCTATACACCTAACAAAAATGTTTTTACATTTCGTCAACTACAATGTACGTCTACAGCCAAGACAGCTCAGGTGTAGTTATGCGACCACATTGATCTGGTTCAGAATAGTGAAGGATTTGGTTTAATCAGGGGTAGCTACCTTCCAGTGTACCTTCCGTTGTTGTAGGCCTTAAGAAATTATCTCATTCTCTAGGGGTAAAAGTGTGTAGCCTATTCACCTAACAAAAATGTTTTAACATTTCGTCAACTACAAGTACATCTACAGCCAAGACAGCTCAGGTGTAGTTTTGCGACCACATTGATCTGGTTCAGAATAGTGAAGGATTCCAGTGTACCTTCCATTGTTGTAGGCCTAAAGAAATTATCCCATCCTCCAGGGGTAAATGATAAAAAGTCAAGCTTCACAGCTGATTCCTGAGCTTGGAAACTGCAGCCGATCAAACAATCTTAACTCAAGCTCAATTTACTGACATGTTCTGGAGCTTTTGACTGTATTGCACAGTCTGAATCAGCATGAAAGGTTCTGCAGATCCATATTGTCATGAAACTGATTCTGAGCATGTTTTCACTTCCTATCCATGTTGCCCTAAAAGCTGAACTTGATATTCAGTCATGTGATTGATTGTGATTGATGTCTTTATTTCAAACATGTAAATTACAGCAAAAACAGCAGTTTAACCCATATGCATAACAAAAAGAAAATAAAGACAAAACAAATTCCATCCACAGATTGCCCCAATTTACATGTGTGAAATGACATGACCCTGGACACAGTAGTTGATATTATTATGACAAGCACTATATGGAATGTGAAAGTTGGTGGCTGAATGTTGAGGGCATACACTTCAAACGCCATCCACAGCAAGGCTGGATTCCCAACTGGCTGAGCCTGCAAAACTCCAGGTTCAATGCATGTCAACTGTTTGTGCTAATTTCAGTGAAAGTTTCTTTGGGAACAGCTCACATGATAAGGGGCAATCTTCCACACAGATTATCAGGCTCCCGTCAGATTTGGTCACCCCACGGATATTGACTCTATGGCTTCAGCCTTGGAATGGATGCATCAGAAAACCTGACTGCACCTAAAGATTTGAGTTTTAAGTACAAAGGCTGACTGAAAGGAAAAATATATATACACCACATGTGAACAGGAACAAGTTTTGCAAAGACTGTATTTAATGAAGGGCTGTTGTACTGGAATGCATTTTGCAGACAAGCATGTCTTCCATCTTGAAGGTTGAAGGACTGCAGCACAACAAATACATGCAAATCATTTTGATGTGTTTCATCAGTAAAAGTCTGATGGTACAATGAAGCATTGTTCAAACGTCAATATCAGTTATTCCAGAGAAAGTTCTAGGTCCAGACAACATGGACATCAGTCTCTCTGTGGCTCCCCCTGGCTTCATGCTCATAAGACTTAATTTGGGTTATGAATACATATGTATACTGGGGCCAAAAATAAAAGTTGATAATGACAAGGAGAAGTTTTTGAATGTGTGTGACCCTTAGGAAATTTCAGTTGTAATGTGTGCGCATGGTGTCATGTGACTGGCACTGGGGCCCACTGTTGTTGCTCTGGGCTGGGAATAGAAACTATTTTGGATTCCATGTTTCCCATGTGTGAACTTTTACCCACTTGTTTTATAATATCACCAGGAACATTTTCCGTCATAAAACCTTTAAAGGAGTTCTCCACCCAATTTCCCAGTCTTCGAGGATGAATCATGCCTGCCCTCATGGACTGATTACTGAAGGAGTGGAGCAGACATAAACCCCGAGGCTTAAAATCCACCCATGCAATAGGCTATGACTTGAGTTTACTGTCAGACATTTACTGATGCTTGTGTGATTGGGTGCTAATAACTAGGTGACCCATGTGTTTTGTGGTTTATAGAGGAAAGCACTGTTGCAAGTGAGTTAGCGAGGATAGAGTAACTCTGACCAGTGGAATGACCAGTTGTGAGCTCCACATGGCCATGCATGTCAAGGCATACTGAGCATATGGATGGACTGAAAATAGGTGGGGTGTAGGGGGGGCGGTTGCTTGTGTGCAACCCAAACAGGAAAAGCTGTCTTCAAGTCAGGTCACTTGAATTTATATGACCCAGTATTGCAAATAATAATTTTCCTCAGGGGGCTTTATAGTCTGAACAGCAGACATCATCCTTTGTCCTTAGACCCTCACAGCAGATAGGGAAAACTCCCCCCAAAAAGACCCTTTTCAAGACGTCTCCTTTGAAGGACTTAATGAATGCAGAGCTCGTCATCGTGGCACAGTCATTCTGCTTGTGTAAATATACTGCTCGCTAGTGGAGGAAATATGCTGCTACAGTTGCAAACTTGAATCTGATGTGCCAGCATCCTCCCACAGTTCTGGGGGCACTTTAAGCAGATTAGATAAAATACTTAGGAGTGCAACACAAAGGGCCACCTCAGCAAATGAAGCAGGGGTGTATTTTACGGGGGGGGGGGGGGGGTTCCTCTTCACTTTTTCCAGAGGGCAGGCAAAAAAGCATGGAGGCTGGAATGGTGTTTGTATCTTACAAGTTGCAGGAAATTATGCAGAGAATGAATGGAGAGTATAGAAATGAGGATAACTTGAAAATAAAAAGAATTTGAATTGACAACAGTATCTACTATGGTGAATTAACACTATCAGAAAAAAAAAAATCACACTTTTATCAATGATAGTCCCCAGGGAAAATCCTACATTTGTAATTCTTATATCACGTTTTTTTCTACCTCGGATAGAAAGTAGCTGACTTAGGAAACAAAGTGAGTCTCTGAGGGGTGATGGTCAGGACATGAGAAGCAGGTATTTGTATTTTTAGCATATATTGCAGGAACTCTAATATAAAGGCTACAGGAAGATGCATCACCTGTAGGTGTGGTTTTATCCTCAAGGACTGGCACCAAAAGAAAAAATGTACCTAAATTCACCATAAGAACTTGTTACTCAGTTCTGGAAAAAGTCCACACAACTGTCTTTTTTTGATCACAAATCAAACTGAGAGGGTCTTGTGGGCTCAATGATACTATTGGTCTCTTCTGAGGATGGTGTGCTCCTCTGCCAATCAGGTAAGTTAATAATGAGATTAAGCGAATCAGGGCCTGAAAGCTGCACACTTCAGCACAGGGGTATCTGGAAAACTAAAGCCCTTAAGACAGTTTCTTCCTGTATTAACTGTTTCCTCCCCATTTTTAAATAAAATTCTGTCCTTGAAAGGGGTCACTCAACTCTTTGCATAATTATGTAACCATGTGAATTCAAACAATATCCATACTCTTAGGGCCTTAAGTGTAGCCTACAACAGGCTGCGCAGTCTGCAGATTTAAAACCTGTAAGAATTGATTCTTGGGCAACTTTAAGGCAGCAAAAATCAGACTGCTGTGATTGGAATCATTAAAGCGTCCCCTAACACCATCTGCGATACTTGACATTTCTTTGAAAAATTTAGTACCAATTTTATCACACTCTTAACCCACTAATACATCCCCTCCCCCCCTCCCTCCCTGATCCTTGAAGAGGCTAGCAGACTATGGGTAAAGCATTTACTTAATGAAACACTGCACTGCTGCCCCCTACTGTTCTGACAGGATCCCACAGTGATCCACTTCAAATGTACCAAATACTAGGCCCAAAAATAGTTAATTTTACAGACAAAATTCTCAATAAAATCAAATAAATAAAAACAGCGAAGTGATTACATTCTGCCAAAGAAAAACACTTTCCTAGATATAGTATACATTAGTGGCTTGCATGGGATATTACCAAGTTGTCTGAAAGCGACAGCTAAGTAGGCATTTTTAACTTGTTTGTTCATAGATATTAGAAGAGACTAGACAAGAGTTGTAGAACTGTTGATATTTTATTTATAGAGTACACAGTAGACAAAGGACAAGGCCAAATCTGATGCAGTAAACATAGATGCCTTTACAAAGTTGTCATTTGCAAGAGTGACCGTTCATCTATTCAAAAGCAGGTGACAGCAGATCTGTGCTGACAGTCGTGCTCTCAGCTGGTTAAGGATGGCTCGGCATAGATCTGAAAATGAAAGACGCAACACTTCAGCAGTTACACTCAACAGTACGCCTGTTACTTATGTCTAAGGGGCTAGTCATTATACCAATTTACTATTTATTAATGATACACACTAATGAATATACGTTAACAGATAAGAGGAAAAGCAGGTCATGTTCCCAACAGGTCTTCCCAGCAGGCTGCTGCAGAAGCCCGTTGGGATGGTTTTTGTTTTCTGGTCAAGTCCACAGCAAGTCAGGTACGGAGAGTCCTGAAAGCCTTGGTATATGACCAAACCTAAAACAACCTAACCACCACTATAAAGCACGTCACTTGCGTCATTACTTACAGTGAAAGGCACCTGAGAACCTCAGTTCATGATTCCAGGACCGTTTCAGGATTCTAGGGGGGAAAAAAGTATTCAGTTATTCAAAGTTATTTAATGTTTGCTGGATCTTTGCAAAAACCTTTAGGTGTAGTTCTCAGTTTTAAGATGTTCAACCTCTGCTGGCTAATTTATACGAACAAACCGTTTGCAGTGTACAGACAGTTTTCCTGTGTTGAATCCAGACACTTTGGATTGAGCTCTAAAAGAGGAAGCCATTCCTGATTCACTTCTGGTTGTTGTTGTAATAATAATAATAATAATAATAATAATAATAATAATAAATTAACATTCCTTTACAAATCGCCATATGTTCTGCAGTAATATCCCACAACGCTCATGGCAGTGAACATGTGGGTAAAGCGAAACCACAGATTTACTCTCCGAGGCATTTCCAACGACATGGCCCTACGGTTAAAGGTCTGTCGGGATAGACCTCAGTTTTCACTGACAGACAACTTTCAGTTCACTCACCTCTGCTTCTGAATCCCTGCTGAAGCCTTAGATAAGGAGGCTGTCCTTTGCTGCAGAGGAAACCTGAAACAACAATAAAGAGTATTTAAGTGAGGAATGTGCCAATCAACAAACGCAGTTTCAGTTTTTGTTCAGGTGTCTCAGTGATCTTTAATAAAACCACCTGGAAACAGTAGCGTGGACGTTTCCACACAATAACTGCATTTTAAAAATTTGTGTGTTTCAACAATCATACCAGGACTCCAAACACATGCAGCTTGGAGACCAACGATGCCAGATGTTGAATTTGTCTCGCACTGACTTATGAACTAACCAGCTGATGATCCAACTGGCTGCAGATACCACACAGTGCTGTCATTATGTACATCCAATCATTGGACAGATACTGAAGTTGCAGACAGAAATCCACTTACAGCTGTCATGAGTCTCACACTTTTGCCATCACAGTGACCTGAAGACCAAATGATTCCCTGCTGAAGCCTGGGACAGGGAGGCTGTTCATTGCTGCAGCAGAAACCTGGAAGAAGTCAGGCAGCAGAATTAGGAATCAGCTTTCAGTCAACACCACAAAGTAGTAAGAGTCCTGATTCAAAAGATGGGGATGCTGCTCCCTGGTGTAGTCATTAAGCAGCTAACCTAACCCTATATGTTAAGTTCAGATACAAGGTCAAGACATGCTTTCTTTGACAAGTGCTTCAAAAAAAAACCATTACAGGACTCTTAATAAAGCCACCTGGAAACAGTAGCGTGGAAATTTAAACTGCTTGTAAAAGGATCTGTGTGTTTCAACAGTCATACCAGGACTCCAAACACATGCAGCATGGAGACCAACGATGCCAGATGTTGAATTTGTCTCGCACTGGCTTTTGAACTAACCAGCTGATGATCCAACTGGCTGCAGATACCACACAGTGCTGTCATTATGTACTATTCTGTTCTCATCTGCCAGCTGACCTGTATATTATACAGATCACTGTTGATTCTGGTGGGCTTTACTTTTACAAGTAGTTCGTGTCCCTCCTGCTATCACACTTGTCCATTTATAGCAGCCACCTGTTGGTTTGTTCAACCACTTGGTGGTGGTGAGGGGGGTAGCATGCATCGTGGGGAAAAAGTGACGTCATTTCATGCCTTCTGTACTTACATTGTGTTGTTGCATCTGTGCTGAGGGGCAGGGCAGTCACAAACCTGCAGAGGGCAGAGCAAAGGTGAGAATTTGTTTCCAGAACCACTCACATACTCTGACATCAGTGCAGCGTGTTGTTCAGACAGGCAGCTGTCACTCACACTTCAGAGCAGTTGAACATATTTAGCCAATCATCATGACACTGCAGTCAACAGTAGATATGTTGTGTAATAAGACTTACCCAGCTTGCCTGAGGTCCTCAGCACCTGCAAAGGACATATGACCGTTTCAGTTTACTGCCATTAAAAACACATTAATTCAATGAATTCAAATTTCCAGCTGTCAGTTCCCATTAGTAACACTGCTACAGTCGGCAGCAGTGGGTTGCAAGAGAATTAATTGCTCTATGCACTGTATGAGCGCTATGGCCCACCTGACAGGACCAGAGCTCATACTGTGCCATCAAATAGGGGCTGCAATAGCCTTTGGACACTTAATGTAATGTGCACACATTGTTAGGGTTCTGCTTTCTTTTTCCATTGTTCTCCACTCCGTTATGATTAATTCCTCGAACTTAACTGGGGCGATCAATCCTATTACTAAGAACAAAAATACTAACCTCATGTCCCACAAGGGCAGTGCGAACTGAAGGATAACTTCCCAGGCACCATCACATCCAGCAACAAGGTCATGTCCTGCAAAAGAGAGGCTGGTTTTAATAAATGAATTTCCATCTTAATATGCCTCTAAAGTACTTTGTAGGTGCAGTATATTTTCAAGTCATTTTGTACACCTCTAAAGCAATAAACAGAGGGTGAATGTGCCAGGCCTCATTGTCACCGTTCAGCAACCAACAGTGCAGAGGTGAAAGCAAAACCTGATGTTCTATAGCCACTGCTCTTATCCCGGGATCAGCCCACTGCACAGGACAATCCCACTGACAGATCTGCACTGTGGCACTGAGGTGTAGGTCAATTTCCAACTATGGTAACGCATTTGAAATTAGAGCTGGAAAGACTGATTAGTAGCCAATGCTTAAATTAAAAATCGGCAAGTGATCTGATAATCGATTTGAGTAATTTTAAGAAAGAGTCAAACTTCTGATTACAGCTTCTTAAATGTGAATATTTTCTGGTTTCTTTACTCCTGTGTGACAGCAAACTGAACATCTTTTGGGTTGTGCACAAAATATTTGAAATGTTTTGGGAAACACTGATCAGCATTTTGCCAATTTCTGACATTCAGTAGACCAAACAACTAATCGATTCATTGAGAAAAATTCAAAACTTAAATTGACAATGAAAATATTCTATAATTGCAGCTGCATTTTATTGTCAATGAACTTAATACTTGTCATCTTCAGCCCCAGGGTCTCAAATGTGCCAAGTTTGAAACTGAGAAAAATTACAGGCCATTTGTAATCAAAATGACAGGGAGAAGCACTGACCGAGTTTGCAGCATAGTCTGAAGGTAAAGCTAATCTTATAGCTTGTAAACTCAGTGTGTAACATTAAATGTTCTTAGAAATGTACACTATTCACCGATATTGGTGCCTTTTCATACACGCTCTCTTTAACGGTACTGAAGTTACACCTTTACACAACAAGACATGTAGACTGGTCACAGCAAGATTAAACTAATTCCGTCCATTAAGTAGTGGACATTGCCATATTTTAAAAAGTGACAAATAAAATCCTTGAGTTGAGGAAAGCTTTTTTTTAAACAGGATCTGTTTAGTGCAAATAATTTCTTTTTAGCAGAAATGAATGAGACCTGTAGAATAAGGAGATCTTTATGAAAGAAGCCCTTGTCCTGCATGAGATGTCAAGGATCTTTGGAAATCTGAATAACCAATGAGCTTCTTTGTTTTTTGAGCTTTAATTATTTGTGTAATTTTGGTTATTAAAACACATGGGATTCAAAGGATATTTACAATTAATAACGTACTACATAACAATTTAAAGTTGTCTTTTTCTCCCTTTAGCCAAAAATAAAAAACCCAAGTCTTGCATCCTTGTTCTCCACCACTCCTTTCTCCCTCATAAGTAATGAACAATCCCTAACCCTAACTCCCGAGGGAGGGAAACGCTAATGTTAGTCGTCGGGTAAACACATTTCGATACAACCCCGTTACAAACTACTAACGTTACAGTACATTCAATTTGTTAAAACTCGACACACGTGTCTTCACAAACTTACACTCAATACTGTCCATGTGGCCGTTAGCTATGTTAGCATGGTGCTAGCTAGCTAGCTGCTAGCATAGTGAGGCTACAATGCTTCACGAGGAATGTGAGGACGTTTCGTTTCAAATGTCAAATACAATCACATTAATGTAATGTTACTTATCCACAGTGGTCATGTGTGCAGCTGTGTGCTGTGTCCGCTCGGTGAAGAGTTAGATTACCTGCATGTTTTCCGTCTGACGCTGCAGAAGTCCGACAAGGTCCAGTGAGAAGAGAAACCCGGAAAGTGCTGCTAACATATTTATAGGATGAGTTACGTCAGTTGAATACGGTTTCCGGTACTCTGTTGCATTCAGGGACACTCAGAAATCCTGATTACAACCTTTTTATCGGTCCGTCCGACATCGACCCATGGATATTACTTTAGGCACTGATTTCTTTATCTGAATTTTCAAAAAAAACAAAAAAACAAAAACAAAAAAACCCCACTGCGGCCAGCTCCGCTTGGACTGTGATAATTCGTGATTTATGCATGTGTGATTGAAACCTATTGAAAATTAAAATCTCACAAAGGCTGGCAAAAACTACCAGATTATGTAGACATTTTCGTCTTTTACCCGAATTGTATATATTTGTTGTACAATTACATTTATTTTTACATCATTCTATAGCATGAAATATATTTTTTGCAATTTGTTTTAGCGGCAAATGAAACATACATTCCGAGTAGGCCTGGGCAATATGTTCTGAAAATTATATCACCATATTTTTAGGCTATATCCTGATACATGATATACATCTCAATATTTTTAAGTCATCAGTGCTAGGACTGGTAGACAAAATACAACATAACAATATTTCTCACCAAATACCCTCTCTGAAGTGACAAAGTTGTGGGGGACTATTGTGTTTTTTGATCAATAGTCATCAACAATGTAGATATAACAAATAAGTGGGTTGAGGTAAGTGTTAAAACAAATACAAAAGTCTGGTAATTTGATTATTTATATCACTTTCTTATAATGCAGCCTTTAAAATGAGGGAAAAAACACTATTAATGCCTTATCACAATACTACGATATCCAAAATCTAAGACGATAAATAGTCTTGTATGTCGGTAACGATATAATATCGTCATATTGCCCAGCCCTAACTCCGTAATGTATATAATAAAACTGAATTCATAAAAGATATATATCATGATTTTACGGTACAGGTGAGTTGAGCAGCCAGAAAGGAACGAGAGGCTCTGATTTCAGGAATAATTTCTCAGATGTTATATACCAAATACAGCGACAGTACATTATATTACACATTGGATTTTCTATAAATTTCATTATTGTACAATATTAAACATGTATAACTTCTTAAAATTCTGAGATTTCTCCTTCCAGGCCATGAACATGTCAAATTTCATTTTACTAGGAAAATCAAATCTTAATAAGGAAGATTAAAGGCAAAGTCAGCTGAAATTACATTGTAACACATTCACAATTTCCTCATATTTAAAGACTCCTAAAAAAATTCATGTGATTTTACTGTTTTTTTTTCCACATGCAAGCATGTAACATGTTCTGGTAGAAAACCAAAAAACCAGTATGTACCACAAAATTTACTTGTCTCCAATGAGGGGTCAATAAGGTTGGGAATCACCAAAGAACTATCTCTCTAACATCTATCCATGTCCACTGGAGAGGGATCAAATTTGAGCTCATGTTTATTGACTCTGCCATTACTGGCTGATTTAATTATTCTGTCTGATACACAACATTTCAACTCACTTACTCAAAAGGCATTTCATGTATACAATTGACACAATTAGGGAAATCATTTCCATTTTAATTAAAACCTATGTTACTTGCTTTGGATCATGTCATACAAATGCTCTCAAGTACAAGTTAAGAATGTCAGCAGTCCACTGAAGTATGCCGACAGGTGGAAGATACAGAGGAACAAAAAAACTTCAAAGTACTACATCTTTTAAATACAAAACAATGACAAGTGGATACTTGGCTTAAAAACTTGTTGCTTACATTCTTTTAACAAATAATTTAGAAAAGTTTTGCATTGCAAATGTTTCCAAGTTAAGCCAACAAATAAATCCCCATCAGTCTCTGCAAACTAACGCTAAAATGACATTTAAAATGAAAGTAGAAAAAAAAAACAAAAAAAACAAACAGGTGTAACTCATAGATCGGTTTCAACAGAAGGTTAAACACATCATCTGGATCACTGACTATAACATATCTGTCCCAAATGTTTTAAGTGTTTCAGGTCATATATTAAAAAAAAAGTAATAATAAAAACTGTCATTTATAAACAGCAGGGGTTGTTAATGTTTAAAAGGTCCCTTCACACAGTTATTCCAGATTTAAAAGGGGTTTGCAGGAGCAGGTTGATGCAGAATTGAGTAGTGGTCGAAGCATGTTCAAGTGTAACCTTGATTTCCTGCTGTTCCAAAGCTACGAGTCTTTGACTGTCACCACTCTTATCTAAATTATAAACAAGCTTTTCTCAGCCCATCAATCTGGTGGAAAACTACACTGTATGTGTGACTTCAGCTGTACAGTTCTGCGGTGACTCTAGATGTGTCTGCGTCAGAGTCCTTCAGCATCACTCCATGCTGTCTGGGTCTGCCTGGGCCATGTAGGCATCCAGCTCAGCATCCAGGTGACCTTTGGTCTTTGACATGTAGGCGTCCAGCTGGTTGTCCAGTTGTTCACGGGTCACAGTTGGTCGACCAACGCCTCGGCCCCGCCCGCGGCCGCGACCACCTCTACCGGCAAAACCGCCGCGTCCACGCAGTCCCCCGCGGCCTGTCCAACAACACACACAGCAATAAGGACAATTAAGTTCAATGTTTATTTACGGTCATTTGGTTCAACTGAGTATTTTTTCCTGCATAAATAGATAAATGAACATTGTTAACCCCTCACCTCTGGCTACTCCTCCTCGTGCTGCTCCTCGGGACAGAGCTCCTCCTCTGCCACCAGGTCCTCCACGGTGGCGGCCTCCTCTACGCATTGCCAAACGGCCAGCAGAGCCACGGCCTCGCATGGGGCCACCTGAAGAAGACACTCGCTTTCCTGTGCAACAGAAAGTAACAACAACACTCAGTGCAAACCAAGGACAAACAGTAAAGACAACAAAAAGTCGACAGCCATGAGAGAGCGGCCCTGAAGTTGGAATAGGAATCATGATAATTGGTAAGATACAGTGTGAGGTTATGGATACACACCTCTCAGGGAAAGAGCTCCCCTCATTACTCCTCCTCTGGCTCGTCCTCGCAGGCCACCCCTGGTCATCCCCCGCATTCCTCCTCTGCCTCCAGGAGCTCCTCCACGCATCAGAGTCCCCATAGGCCGGCCCAGCCTGGCCTGGATGTTGCTCTTCCCCAGGCGCTGCTTCAGGCTCTGACACAAGTTATTCACGGACGCAATCATGACAAAATTAAATCAGACAAATTAAATCGGTGGGCAATCCTGAAGTAAAGTCATCCTACGGGTGGTGGTTCTGGTGGTGTGCTCAACCAAAACCGTGTTCAAACAACAGTAGCCTTGCATAAATAGTGTGGCTTGTTTGAACAGGACATGTCCATCACTTCCGTCAAAAAAGGTGAACGACGCTCAAGTTTTTATCATTTCATTTCTATGATATCACCTAAAGCGAGCGTGCATAATTCCACATTATTAAAACTAAATCATTGAGCAGAGACATTTTAACACAACTGTGATGGTCTGTGATCTCAAATACTTATTTATGGTTTAAAGTTGCGTTAATCAATTTTCTGTCATTAGGGGACATAAAAAACAGCATAACACACAGAGCAGAGATACTCAATTTATGGTCTGCAGGCCAGATTAAAGGGCACACACTGACCATTTCCTAATTCACAATGAAAATAAAAGGATTCACATGGGGATTTTTTTTTTTACTTTGAATGTAAATAAGGTGCCAGATTGCATAGAAGAGCATCAAAATAGAGCTTATTTATTCCCAGCGACTAAACAAACAATAGGATCGCTCTGGACACCCCCGACAGATTTCATATATAATTTATTAATGTTTGTTTATTAACCAGGCAAAGAATCTCTGACATATAGGTGCCACCATATCCCATGAATAATAGTTATTAACGTGTTAGCAAACGAATGCCTACTTTCAAACCAAGACACATGTCCAAAATTGAAGGGCACTTCACCAATTTTGACGGTCAAGGTCAATTTTGACATCTTTAGAACTACTAGGCTTGTGAAAACAGTTGTACGGATAGCGTCTAACAAAAGACGCCCTTGAGTGGCACTATGGGTAACTTTTGGAAATGACACATATGACACAATGTCAGCCCATATCAGATGTGTCCCTCCCACGTCTTACAACTTTCAGAGAATCCATACCAAATGGTTACAATACTTGTCTTTGTTGGCCTTGAATAACTTTTTGCTGCTCGGTTACACCATGTTTACCACCTTTTGGTGCTAGACAGGTAGCAGATTTATAGGAGCCTGCAGAGAATTTATGAGAGCTATTTTGAACATAATTTTGGAGTAGCAAAAAAAAAAAAAAAAAAAACAACCACCAATGAGCTATAAGACGCTAAAAGAGTTGGGTGATGGTTGGATGAGACACTGGTACTATGATCTAAGAGAAGTGTGACTGACCTGCAATATCAGGTGTAAGGCTGACTGTGATAGATGACCTGACTCATGCAAATATGAAGTTTCTACACATTTCTCATTTCACTGTAAACAGCAACAATATTTACTCATCATGCAGGCTGAGATAGATACAGCTGATGAACACATAGAACGTCAATGTTACAGACATCCCTTTTCCATTACCTCTTTACCACAACTATAGTACTGTCTAGTTTCCAACATGGCTCTACCTGGTTAAAGGTCCACTGACCCTCAGCCTGTCAGATCTTTGGCCTCACCTGCTTGTGATTCAGAGCAGCTTGCACTGAGGGCCGGTTCTCCATCTGCTGGGCCAGCCGGCGATTGCGGGCACTGGCCAAATGCTGCTGTTGCATGGTGGCTCGAATGCTTACCGCAGTGGGCTGCTTGTTCTTCAGCATATTAGTGAAGCTTTAGAGGTGGGAGGGAAAAAGAGGGAGGAAGTAAAAGAAGGGGACAGGGGATATACAGAGGAGGAGGAAGCAGGGTTCCACATCAAGTAATTTCTCATATTATGGATGAAGCCACATACACTGCAGTGGCTCTTTTGATATGCAAGACTTAATGATCCACTTGTCGGCACTCATTTTCTCTCTCAATCACATGACAATCCAGAATGATTTATACTTGTATTTAGCACGTTTTCAAACAAGCACAAGAGAAAAGGTGAACCAAGATAAAGAGAAGAAACTCACAGTGCAGAGACAGACTGAAGGACAGAGGCTGAGAGAAAGTGCCAGAAGAAGAGCGCAATTTGCCACTTACAGGCCTCCAGCTGACTGGCTGGGGTGTCATCATGCTGCAGTAGCAGAGGCCCTGGACGTGAGGAGTGCTTGGCCACTCAGCCACTTACAGCATGGACCGTGACTAGTGGTTAAACCACTGAGAGACTCAGAAGGGAGGGAGAGATGGGAGGGGGAATGGGGAGCTCTTTGTCACGTCCAAGCTAGGACTGAGTACCTGGTCTTTTATAGACTTGGAGCAGAGAGGAGAAAGAATGACAGAACAGGAGGATAAAGGAGCATGTGCTTCACTTCCACTGGTTTGAGAGAGGCAGAAAGGATTAAGATGTGCCCCATCTTCCTTGTTTAGCTTGAGCTTTCCTCTCCCATTTATAGGTGTATACTCGTTGTATACTGTGCTGTTTAAGTAACAGGGAGCAGGAGTGCCAGGGCATTTGTTGGACAGTGGTCTGTTCCAGCATAGGCTTACCAAGGCTTACCCAGTATGACCACTACCCTCTCCCCATGTCTACATGTGTGCACTGCTCACACAAGATATTTGGCCCAGGCCAGCCCATTCTGCTCCCTGTTGCAAACACATTTAACTCTGCAGGCACATTAAGAAATATCCACAAGACCAACAAAGTTGAGTGAGCAGTGCACACGCTGGGGACAGCCAGAAGAGCATCCATGTCGGGTCCGGTCCCCAACAGTAGCCTTCCATAGGAAGCCCTAGAACCTTCACAAGCCAAGGCTGGCCCTTGCATCTGGTGTCTAACTGCTGACAGGGTGCGTGGCGCCTCACCGCTCATTTAGAGACACTTTGGTGGTACTTTTCAGCACAACTTTTTGGGAGGAGGGTGCGCTCATTTTGACAGACTTCGCTTGCAGGCTCCTAGAAACAGACAGGACAGAAAAGAAAATAAGGTCAGCTAGTATTCACGAGAAGGAAAGTAGTGAATATTTATACTGCAATAACATGTGGTATCAGAGGAGACATTTGACTCAATAAAGCAAAAAAATATATAACACAGTTTCATTTTGGGTATGGTTGGCAAAACATACAGAGTTCTATCTTCTTTACCGTTTCTATTATCAAAGAACATTTAAAAAAAGCATTTGAGTAGCACACTTTTTTCCAATCCTGGCCAGGGCAGATCATCGTTTTCACCAGTTGAAATGATAAATGTACATCAGATGTAGCTAAATAACTTGAATTAAGCACTCTCTGCAAGCTGGTGTTTGTTCTTAGTCGAAAATTACTTGCGACAGGAAGAAATATTTCATCGTAATACTAGTCTTCAATCTAATGGACGATGTGTTTTTGTATTTTAACAAGACCAAAAGAGTGATTGGTTATCTCAGAGGAAATGACCAGTTGCCGAGTGGCTCACATCAATTTTGGATGAGTCTCTTGACTAAACTTACATAAAATTTAAATATATTAAGCCCATCTTCTTCAGTATTTTGACAAAATAGTCCACGAGGTGCAAAATAAGAAGCACAGAAGTTAATTGTATGTGTTAGATACATATTTAAGCAATGTTTCATATTTTCTGCCGCTTACCGAATCTTCAAGTAGCGTGACAGTAATTGACACTTAAGGGTGTTTAACCTTATCAGACAACAAAAGCTGATTCAGATATCTAAGGTTTAGTAATATCTTCATCTTTAGGTAGCTGCAAATGTTGGAATCACAACCTCATTACACTCAATAAGGAATTTTAAAAGGAATAAAACATTGAAACCCTGACTCTATGCTGTAAGCACAATACAGGTTAAAGTAATTAATGAATAATTAGATATAGTCTTATGAATAAAACCCTGAATGGGTTTGGTTATATCTCTATGTCTGAGTGATTAAAACACTGAAGGCTATTCAGGTATTTTAACTCCCTTTGGAATACACCAAACCAATAATTATTTACAGCCCCATTTGCCAGTTTGGTTTTCTCACTCAGACTTAAAACTTTTCTAACATGCCCTTGATGTTTTAAATAAAACATTACATTAACCAACTCGTTCCATCACCCAAAACTATTATACAAACAAGTAATGCGAGCGTAATCACAAGATGGTGGACTCTGCAATAATCATTAGTAATGCCAGTGGGGAGGTCGGGTGAAATGCTCCAACAGCTGCCTAGTCATTTGTCACGCAAAGACAAACATGTGCAGCCCAAGTGTTTTTCTTCTCGTGTGCTGTGAAGTAACGAGAAGGTGTATTCTCGGTTTAGTGCCACATTTAATGTGTAACGTTACTCCCTCCGATTTAAATGATGCCGTATTCACTGATGGTTGTAACGTTACTGCAAATCTCGGTGCTCAGAGACACACGTCAGGTATAAATCTAGCTAGTTACAGGGAAATGCGACATTTTGATTTAATGAAATAGTTTTGAGTCGAGAATGCAATGCACCTTCTCCATTCTGTCCTCATTCTCGGTCCCAAGAAACTGGCTTGACTTGACTAACAAAACCAAGTTACCTAGCTGGGCGGACGTATCGTTTACGTTTGACTTTAACAAGACCTGACTTAACGTTACACAAGCAATCCAAATTATCAACGTTAAATCATTTAACCAGCTCAGTAACAATTCAATTACCCACAATATAAGTTTTCAGCGTTTATTACTCACAGTGGATGTTGCGTCGGTCGAAAGAAAGCCTCTCAGCCAGCTAGGGTTAGCTTGAGTAGCTAGCTAGCGTTAGCTGGTAACCGGCACGGTGTGGCCGTGTGAAGTGTCCCTATATTCTTGTGTCTAACTACAAACTATAAATCTCCTAACTTGTAAGAAACGAGCAGACTCTAGTTGAATTCAAGTCTGTCTTAGAGTAACCCTAAAATGCTGGAGACGGGCTGCTGCGATGCGTCTCCCTAAAATGGTGCTGCTAGCTAAAGTAACTGTCCACGGGAAGAAAATGGAGAGGTTCTTCTGACTCCAACGTCACCGCAACGCAGCTTCCGGTCTGGCGGTGTTGATGGTTTGCTAAAATGGCGTCAGCTGCGTTGGTAGCGACTTCCTCAGGCAAAGATGCCATCGCCGAGGGGTTACTCGACCTCCTGAAACCAGCTGTCCAGCAGCTCGACTTGCATGTGCACTCAGTCAGGTAAATGTGGTTTCATATTGAATCCTGATTTATTGGTCGTCTGCTTCATGCGCCCCTTCTGTCTGTCATCCGTGCTAGCAGCCCCTGGGAGTCACTTGACTGTCTCGTGACTTAACCACAATACTATTATTATTTTATTATTGTTATTATTATCTAGATGTTACCTTTGATACGTATTAGCCAACTAAGCCACATAAGCCTGCACTGCTTCAGCATTGATGCAGTATATCATTATGTTTTCAGTTTGTGCGATGAGGGTTTAGAGACTACCTTTGTCGTTTTGATGAATGTGTGTTCAGTTTCTAAATGATGAAAAAGACCATTCGTCTCAATATTATATGTGTGAACAGACCAACAATTCATGTGTTAATGTGTAATCTGTGAATACAAACACACACATGTAAAAAACAACTCTAAACTCAAAAAACTATTTTGCAAATACAAAATGGATCTGCAAGTAAACAAAGCTCTTAATACATTAAATTATTTTACAAATGGATAAAAAACATTTGTGAATATTTGCCGAACATTTATTACCTTAAAACAGATATTTGTAAATCCAGTTTTTAATTGTGAATCTCAATCCCATGCTCGCCAATTTGCATTATTATTTAGCATTTTATTATTTTCATGTGTTTCCAAATATTTTTTGTATTTGGGGAAGGTGTTTTATATTTACAGATTTAGAGATCTCCTCACACAAATAATATTAAGACAAATCTATCTCCATACTGAACCTGCACGTTGACTGATATATTGCAGTGCATTCGTTATTTTATATCATCTGTCCTTCCTTTGGATTAATGGTATTCTTTTCTTCTTTGCAGGGAAAGCCAGGTAGAATTAAGAGAACATATAGACAATCTGGCCACAGGTAATTTATTAAAACCCTGACTTTGGTGATTGTTCTTTTATTATTTGCATGAAATAACATGTTTGCTAACCATTGGCTTGGTCTGTATTTTAATGTGTATTCTTTGCAGAGTTATGCCGGATAAATGAACATCAGAAGGTGGCCTTAGACCTGGACCCTTACGTGAAGAAGTTGCTGAATGCAAGACGCAGAGTAGTGCTAGTAAACAACATACTGCAGAATGCTCAGGTCAGTGGCAAGCCTGTGGGTTGAGGGGGGGGAGCTGCACGAATCAATATTCATAACAAAGACTATGTGCAGTGTGAAAGGTGTTGCTTGTAGTGACGAACCCACAGAGAATTATCACCAACTCTGCAGTTCCATTTAGTGCTATAGGGCTTTTTATCAGTTTCAACTTGTTTTGGTTCTCTGACCTGCCAACTCAGCTGCCATCATCCTGGTTTGCAGCAGGCAGTTGTTCTTAGAGAAAAAGCTCCCACTGTACACTTGTTCCGTGGCAGCAGGCACACCAAATTAAGCTAACACCCAGGTGCAAAAAACTATAGTTCCCCGTATGGCCATTTGAAACTGGCTCCAAAAGCGAATCAATCCCCATAGTCACGTAATGCACAACTCAACAGCAGAAATCAACATGTTTACAGCCAGGTACAAAAAACTGTTTTGGTCTCTATACCTACTTTTCCTATTCATGACAACTGAACCGGGGGATAGATTTTATTATAACTCACCCATTTAAATTTTATTTTAATTTAAAGTTATGCATAATTAAGGGCTTGTCTGCTTTTAGTGACAGGCTGTCTGATTCACATCCACCTTTCACTTCTCCACAGCTCCACACTCTTATCCAAACACAGTCACCTCTGGCTCCTAAAGTCCAAGATGCTGACGGCCAAAATGCCAAACTTGAGGCTTAAAAATGGGAGTCCACAAACCAATGGGTTACATCATGGTGCCTACGTTCACTATTTTTATACAGTTTATGAGGCAGTCAGTCAGTTTGAGATCAGCTGGTGAAGATTGTGGAGCATTTAGGAGGTAAAGAGATAATTATTTTACTCAAAAGTTGGTGGAGACCAAAACCAGAGTAAAATGAGAGGGAATATTGGACTAAGATTCATCAGTTTACCCAAACATGACTCAAAATATTCACCCACCCTTTTCACTGCTGCTCTAGTGGCTAAAAAAATCAATTATATATATATATATATATATATATATAAATCAATCAAATATGCTGTACAGCTAGTGTTACTGCTAATACTGCCTCTATTACTGCTACCTTTACTACTACTATTAGTACTCAAGCTAATACTTTTAGCATTATGAATTGTACTACAACTGCTTCACTGCTACTACTATAACAACTGCTATTATTAGCAATACTACTGGCATAGTTCTGGTATTGTATTACTGCTATATTACTTTTACTATGAGTATTTTTTAGTATCAAAACCACAATTACCAACGAGTGAAGTTTAAAAATAGAAAAAGGCACACAAACATTAAAACAAAATATACAAAACAACCACATAACCTAAATATTCTGTCTCCAGGAGCGTCTGAGGCGACTCAACCACAATGTGGCCAAAGAGACAGCACGAAGAAAGACCATGCTGGAGGCTTCAGGAGTGTTCACCTCCCGCTCCCCCAGTAAACCCTGAGGCTTCTCCTTCTGCTCTGTGAACTGTCCTGAAAAAGAGGGATACATCGATACAGGAAACTGTAACACAAGGAGTCTTTTTTTGTCTTTTGAGCTGTTTGTCTAATGACATGCTGATGTCCTGCACTGCTTTGTCTGATGTTGTTATAAAACATACTGGCTGCTATCTGGCTGCAAAATGGCAAAATACAGCAGAATCAGCTTTACACTATCACCAGATCATTCTGTGGGTGCTTTTCATTATGCTAATGTGTCTCCTTGCTTCCCTTAGTCACGTCTCTTCCTTGCGTCTTGGCTCCTCTCAGCAAAGATGTGAGAGAGAGATGGAGGAGCTCAAGCTGCCAAAGGAGAAATCCATAATTCCATAACGTCAGTCTTAAGCGTCGTCAGTTACTCGTGACGTACTGTGCCACATGTGGAAGTGTAGCATTTGGACCTCACACCACTTGATAAATGACTTCCACATAGGATACACTTGTGTTTCCTTATTCAAAGATCCTCCAGAAGCCTCCTCACTTCCCCGAGTCCCTTTTAGGGATTGGAAGATCCTCCACGATGGCAGAGGGTGAACCATTTTTTTGGGTCATGGGAGGGGAGAGAATTCTTGAGGAAGCATATTTTAGCATAATGAAACGCACCCATTGCTCCTACAGATTAAATATGTATACTCATGAGCAAAATGTTAAATAGACTGCTACTGTAATGTCATCATGCAGGATAGATAACGACACCTGAGTAATCTTGTGGACCAAAATAAGAGATCGTCATTTCGCTGCTGGAAGCATTGTTCTTTAAAGTATAAGTCCCTCTTGATGCCTTCTTCGACTCTCTGGCTTTGTGAGATGGTTGTTAACTCTCTCTGATGTTAATGTTAAAGGATCTGTTACTCTGTCGACAAGCATCTGTCGAGCTTACCTGCAGTTTAAAACACACCTGATTGCTGTGTCAAGATAAATACTACAACAATGACACCTTCGTGTAGCATGCTGTCATACATACATGAATGCAGTGGGAGTGGGCATGTCCAGTGGAACCAGCATGCACTAGGGCAATGGAATTTTTATCTAACTGGAGTTGCTGCGCTGTTAGTGTTGTCATCTGCAATGTGTTCTGCAGTGTTTCGTCTCTTGTTCACATTTCCACATTGTTGGACAATTAGTCAATACAACTGAATGCAATTACACCGCAAGTTATGTTGTATGCACGATTATTGAGCACTGTGATGACTTAACACTGATGATAAATTTAGTTCCACTTCTGAATAGGTGAGGTCATGTTTTCAAGTTTTATTTGCCATTCTGAAAACTTTATATTGACAGAACATGTCTGCTTGCACTTTTGTTATTATTAAGGATTATTCTGTATATTTCGAACAAATATACATCTTATCGTAGAAACTTTCCGCGTGTGTTTCCTTTTAATCATTTGCAAAATCACTGTTTTGTCAAATTATCTGTAATAACTCGCACTAAAGCTGCACTGGTCTGACATTACACACACAATCATTTGTTTCTGTGACTTCAGTAATCCTGTTTCTGGTACAGAAATGAATTGAGGAAGATGTGGCACCTTTTTTTCCCCCAGTGATAACTTTATTAAACTTTCCAAATAACTCCCAATAACGAAGAAGCAAAGGAAAAGAAAATGTCAAAGGCACATGTTTCGTGACAGTAGAATTAGGCCTTCCTGTGCATGTCAGATATTCAAAAGATAACAAAATGGTTAAATAATGAAGTAAAAGCACATTAATAAAGTAAAAGTTTAAAAAAGGGTTCCAGTATTTGTACATTGTGATAAACTCAAAGAGCTGGTTGACATTAACAAAAAAGTATTCACAGAAGTTCAAACCATTCAGAGGACCATTGAATTTACAAATTTATCACATCATTTAGACCAACAATCTTCATATAGTGTATAAAATTACCTAAAATGTTTTAAGAGTGATTGTTACTCCACTGTAGAGTCATGGACAGCTCTTTATTCTAATTAATGACTTTGGTTTACTGTTGTTCCAAGAGTGTGGGATAACTTTGTATGCAAGTAGTAGCCAAAGATCTAAGGTGTCAATAATTGTGGAAGGTTTATAAGTATGTAAATCTAGAATGAAAAAGCTTGGGGTCAAATGTAAAATGTATGTCGTATACATTCTCCAGAACTCAATCACTTTATCACATTCCCAGACATTCCTTTTTTCCCGTTGACATGTAATACACAAATCTGGGATCGCAGCAGCATCATATCTAAGTTTTTCTGGTGTCACTGTGTCCTCATCAGCCATGTATTGTGGCAATTTGAATATTAACAGTGCTTCAGCCTTTGCTTCCCAGTCCTCTGAAGGGAAGTCTCCTGTTCCTGAAGAGTATCTAGCACTCTCCTGACATTGTCTGCCTAATATAAATCCATCTTGTACACTGTTAGTTACCTCTGACATAATTCTTTTGAGCCTTTAAGACAACATTTTGCAAAGCAGGTTCTATCTTTAAATCCACATTAGGTTAGGTCTTAGGTATTCATGTTACATGGTTTACAAAGTTTAGGCAGCAGTGTAATGAGGGCTGCTCTTAATGAGGCAGGATTCCCTTTAAACAAGTCTGTAAACATATCTAAGAGAGGGGAGAGCACTTTTTAAACTTAATTTCTAGTGGTCATCCGTCTGAGCCTGGAGTCCCACCAATTTGGCTGGTGTAGATATTTCCTCCATAGTTTTAGCTGCACCGGAGTAATTCTGAAACATTAGGTACTTGAAGGACACCTAGGAAGGAGCCTTGTTCTTGTCCCATATGTGCTATATATGAATTGTAGTTAATAAAAAAATAAACTCTTTAAGGTTTCATTAATTCTCAGAGGATCAACAATAATAAATTAATTGCTGTTTTCTACCAAGGCAATGTTTTTGTAATTATGTAATGTGTTGAGATGACAAACTGATAATTTAGTTACTATCCTAAAGTGGCTTATGAAGCTTCAGATCTTTGTCTATTAAAACAATAACTACATACACCGGATTCTGATTTTAGGGAAGAGAGATGCAACATTTTTGACAGTTATAGAGAGTTTACTTGAAAGAATGTCTTCATTTAAACCCAAGTGTGTGTGATTAATTGTATTCTTGCCTGTGGACATGTTCTGATGACCTGCTGTGAACTGACATTTTATACTGGCAATTAATTGGAAGTGTCCCTATGTGACGCTCTTTCTATTTTACCTATAGTTATTATTAAACTACGGGACACATGGATAAAATAATTATAAAATTATTAGAAAATAATGGACCCATAAAATGAAGAACTTCCATCTAGCCATTATACTATATTACAATTTGACATTATGGAAATGGTCACCATGGAAATCCACATTTCATATAAAATTATTAGTCTTTAAATCCTTTAAATAGTCTTTAAATTTGTCTTGTTCAAAGTGTTGGTCAAAGGAAAGGATTTATTGACAGATGTGCTATCATTATCTGAGGACAGTAAGCTCGGGAATCAGCAGAGGCCCCATGATACATAATGTGTTGCAATTTGCTGTGATTTATTACTGCAAATGATGCCCCCAAAGGAAAACACTTTAATATTTTTATCTAATAAGATAAAGTTATTAGTCTATGCATCTTACTTTAGTCATTTTTATTGCAGCAGAATTTATCCAATGAACTGAAAAAGCAACTGATTATATCATTCTGGTAGGCTACCAAAAGTTACTTGGCATCCATGTAATGATAGGACAATGCCACACAAAAATAGTGCCATAATATGCTGTATTGTTTTTTCCCCTACCCCTAAGTCCTACTGAAATTTATCACAATCGGGTGGACTATACATGACATAATATGACATAATTTGGAAGGTTTCTCAAATGTATTTATTGATTTTTTTGTCATAGAATAGCAATAGAATTTTTTTGTTTGAAAATAGAGTACTTGCATATCAGTATTTTAAATCGATGTGGAGCTCCCATCATGCTCTTGAAAGTAAAATCACACTGAATTCCACTCTATTTGGTTACTTAACCTGAGGAGGCTGCAGTGCAAGACGCATTGTTTGTCATTGATTTGTAAATTATGCAGGACTGAGCTGATATATTTCCTCCATTAACACTTGAGTTAAGGATGAGGGGTCACAGACTGTGTACTAATGGGTAAACACAGAATAAGTCATAGTTTTCTTAAGCATGTTAGCGCTGACCATAAAAGAGTGGAGTGTTGCTCAAATAACAGTTGCAGACCGTGTGTGTGTGTGTGTGTGTGTGTGTTGGAGGAGGGGGGGGGGGTAATCTCAGCGGCGCCACCTTAAAAAAACAGTCTCGCGGACCTGTCAATCTAGACGAACCAGACAGACCCTGGCTCGCGGCCCTGCTGTGAGAGCCGCGTTGTGATTGGCCCAAAGCGGTGGTCCCTGTGAGACCCGGGCGCCCATTGGCTGCAGCATGTCGAGACACTGACGCGCACGACGTCTCCCCTCTATTGTTATTGTGGCGTGCGCGAGGGGAGCAGACAGGATGCACGAGGAGACAGCGGGGCTGATAAAAGGATAAAACAACCGAGAAAACACCAAGCTAGCGCAGCGCAACGTACGCGAAATAAACCTCATCTCGCCACATTACAGGCGTTCAGAGGAGTCCTGTAAGCGCAGAGACATGCATACAGAGGTGTAATACAAAGGAGTATAAACACAGACAGCAGCTCTGGTCAACACATACAACACGTACAGCTATCTGCGATCTTTCTGTCCAACTTCTTCTCTCCACTCCGGCTGATGTGTAAGTACAAACTATGTATCTCTCTATCCATCTTTTGTTCCCGCTGCTCTCACCGGTGTTGCAGCCAGGCAGGATAACCGAGGATACGGGGGGGAAGTCAGTCACATTAGCTCGCTAAATTGTTGCTTACTGTAACCTGCTTTTATCCGCAACAAATGCTGTTGTGCTGTCTCGGTGTTTCAATGGTGCCGCTCATGCTGGCCGAGGTTGAACTCTATTTATTTGTATTCACCTAACTTAAAGCAGCCAGACAAAGGAGTCCTCTTATTATCATTGTGTTTTATAGGCTGTGCATTTTGTATTAGATCAGCTGGGTCTTGAACATGTTGAGAAAGGGTTCATCGTGACGCATGTTAACCAGTCTGGGATGTCAGTGAAGTGAATGTATGGCCTGGACACTGCTTAGGTTGCGTTGGGCACACAGGCTCAGATCTCCTGACAAATCACATAGTTGGAAGTTTTCATTTCAAGTGTTGGGCCCTCCTGGTGCCATATAGACTGTACACATTAGGGCCCGCATGGTAAACAGCATTATGTTGAAGAGGAGACAGGGGTGGGAGGTGTGTGGTGTGCGTGTGAATGCAGGTAGCAACAGTTAGGCCCACCTATGACTTTCAGTGTTTAGGCTGCTCATATGCAGAATTATTACGCTGTATTAACAGGCCATGCTGCAGGACATCTTACACCATTAGCTGATCTCCCTGTGCAGTCTGATTGGTTGTAAATGGAAATATCTGGATTGAAAAACTAAGGGAAAGTTTCGGTGTTCAAATGAAATGCATGTATGTTGCAGGTATGTTAGGCTGTAAGGTCACTGAGGACATTTATTCACGTACTCTACTGTACAGCTTTGAAGTAACTGACTTGAGTATATTTCTCCACTACATTCCAGTCAGGGCTGTAATCACCTATCTAGCATTTTGGGGGGACCATTTTCAATTTACACCTCCTATGACCCAAACCTCAAGGTTGGCATATGAGTTAGGTGCACACAGAGTGACTTATAATTTTTAATGACATTTTTAATATGACATATTATACTATGACACTTTACAAAAGCTATAACACTGACAGTGATCCAGCCGTCATAACACTTCCACTTAACATATTCAAAAGTTATGAAACAGAGAGACAGTGCCGTGTTTGACAGTGATTGTACCCACAACCGTTGAGAAATGGCTTCGCCAGGGGTACTGCAATACCAGTTGCACAAATAAACACACAGAACTGCAGTACGCCATAAAACTAGAAGCGATTGGTTATAGATTTCAGTTATACTTTTTTTTCTCAGGTGTAGATACTAATTGGTTAAAGGAGCTGCACATAACAATTGTTTTATTATTCAATTCATTTTTATTATACTTAAGTTAAACTTATTGTTTAGTCTTAAAATGGTCAGAAAACAGTAAAAAAAAAATGCTCATCATAAGTTCCCAGAGCCTGATGTGACATCTTCATATTGTTTTTTCTCTCCAACCAGCAGTCCAAAACCCGAAGATGTAGTGTTAAAGACTAAAGGCGAGTTCACATTACACGACTGGCCGACCAGTCTTGAGTCGCAGAGACTATTGTAATCTTTTGGCGACGTGTGTTTCTGTCATCGTGAGTCTCGCCAACTGTGTTACGACCTGTATGTGCACACCACAAAATTTCTCCACCGAGCCCTCGCCGACAGAGCCCCAGATAATGCAGTGATGTCACCAAACTACATTTTGTCACACATAGAGACGACTTGGAGATGATACATCGTAAAGGCATGGATATTCTTCCCATTGTTGAATCAGATCTACCTCCAGGGCCTGGGTCCAAACACAACACGCTCCCCGTGATCCTGTGGACGCTGTCATTGTTGTTGTTGCTTGCCGGCTTGTCAGTGTTGCCAGATCTTTGGAGAGAAACAAGCAACCAGGGCTATGGAAACAAGCCCAAAAGAAGCGACTATCATGCATTTAAATAACTTATTAGATGGATATATAGAGAGAAAAGTGACGTTTAGAGAGCAAACCCAAATAAGCAACTCCACTTTAGAAACAAGCCCAAAGTCGCGGCTAATAAGTGGATCTCCTCACATTTCTTCTGTCCTCCTGTGTGCTGACGTGGGACGTATCCCACCTCTCATTGGCTGATGCTCTTTGTCAGTCGTGTCAGACTTCTCCAGTTTTCTAGCATGCCAGATATCCAGTCCCAGTTGCAGACGAGGGGGCGACTTGCCCGTAGGCTTGTTCACACATGAGGACTCGTTGTGGCAGACTATCTGACGACTCACCTCTGACCCAAGGTGGCTCTCAAGATCCTCTGCAACGTCAAAATCGGGGTGAAAATCGTGTAATGTGAACTAAGCTTAAGAGGACCAGAAAAAATTCACATTTCAGCTGCTGAAATCAATCCATCTTAGCTGTTTCCATGTAAAAACGACTTGAAATTACGAACATAACTCATTGTTTCAGCTGTAAGTTAGTTTGCAATATCAAGACTTGACATATAAAATAGAGGATTTTTTTTTCTTTATAAAAGAAGCTCCCCAGTTAGTTAACAATTACAGCTCTCTCTCTAGCAGTTACAACATAAAAGAGAAATTTCTGTGTAGTCCCATCAAAGTGTTTTCCAAATGAACATAATCTTTAATATGAATCATTTCAATCTCTAAATCTGACCCAAAGTAAACACAGAAAATAGCGTCCTGGAACGGCCATGTTGGATCACTGCATAGGGATCTGTGTACGTATATCGGAGCTATTGTCATGCGCTTAGCTTTGTTACTTTCCGTAGAAGACTGTGTAGTGAAAATCCGCGAGCATGTAAATAAACTGGTCATGGATGAATCTGTAGTATGATTAGGTCAGATGTACATAACCGCTAAGAGCAACTCAGTAAAGCAACTATCATTATTGATGCTTTAAGTAGATTTAACTGATAATACAAATTACTTTTACTCAAAGGGACAACCCAACACTTCTACAAATAAAGGTCGTAGGTTTTTTTAAAAAAAAATTGGAGCATCAAACACGAAAGTTCCTGCATTCTGGTACATTTTATGTAAATGCACCATTCTGTGCATTTTTACATCAATTTATGGTGTAGCCTAAATGTCCTTAATGCCAAAACAAAAGTCCTCTGCTACTTTCATTTTCTAAATAATGACGGGGACATCAACCCTTACCCTAAAATTTGTAACCTATGATAGGGAGTACAACTCAGCCTGTGAAAACAGCTATATTAAATGTTCTGTATGTCTGCGAGAGAAACACCTGAGTGATGTCATCAAGGTTATCTCAGTTTGGACTAACCAAATACATTGATCACTTTGCAACATGAGAAACTAAAGAGTTGGCGTTTTTCGGCTTTTAACCATTCTTTTTTATGTGTTGCTCACAAAGTACACATTATTATTATCTATATTACTGTGGTATTACAACTTTGACTTTAGTAAAGGATCTAAGCTAATATGTCTTTTACTGCTGATAACTTCTAATAACTGTAGGATTTTTACACTTAACTGACATCCTCTAACTCCAGGTTTCCGTGCTCTACTTACAGGGACTGATTCAGAGCTGGGCCATCATGATGCCAATGAACTTTCTGGTCACTCATTGGCTGAACTTAATACCAGGTAAGCAAGACGGCAAACATGTAAGACAGCATTGACATCTCATCGACTGTAATACCTTCAAATGACCAAAACGTATAGCAAGGTAGCTGATATGCCCTGTACATAGTGAGCTTTGGTCTAAATGGTTTAATGTATTTTAACTGTCCATGACTCCACAACCCTGTTCCCAACATGGACTGAACATGGGTGTGACGCTGCTTGGCTTTGGTGTGAAACTGAAATAACTGTAGCGTAATCAGAGCGTTATTAACTGGATCATAGACACCCATATTTCCAATCTCCTGAGCTTTTCAAGACTTGAAATTGGAAGTTTATATTTTTATTTGCAAGTTGGCACAGAATTTGTTCATATCTGAACATGATATTGAAAACTAGACTTTTAAATTGAAATGTGTCCTGGGTGGTGACATAACATCCGATTGGCTGACATGCACTAAGCTGAGGATACCATTCTGCTGTCCTGGTTTCTGGCCAAGAGTGCCACAGCTGCCTAGCATGAGTTAATATGTACATAAGTAAATATGGATATGTTCTAGAGAGATGCTTTTTAAATAAAGACATAGTAGCTTGTTTTCTACCAGCCCCAATGAACAGTAACAAGCCAGATGAAATATAAAATGTCATTTATTCCAATTTACCAGCACTGTATGCTGTATAAAAGCATAATCTCAAGGGCTTTGTTTGAACACTGGTTTGCTTCATTGTCTTACGGCAACTGGCAACCTTGTAAGAAGGTCAGGGGGGCAGTACGACCAAGTCGAACCTCACTGATACATCAGCATCTGGCTTGACTGCATTATTCTTAATGCCATCGGTTCTTTCTTTTTTCTTCTGTGCGATTGTTATATCAGTTGGATGAGAAACAGTTGATCATTAGGCTATGTGTTCGGGTGCAGGATGGTGTCCCACTTTTTGGAGTGGGGGGACGCCATAACTGACCCTCTGGCATGGAGTGATCCAGGTGTGACATTAGAGGAGGTTCTCCTTGCTGATGGAGATAAAGTAGGTCCTAAGAAACTTTCCTATGCTTCCCGCATTAATAAGGAAGTGGTTGTATTTCTGAATGTGGAATACTTTGTATGTGAACTAATTGTGGACACTGATTTTATGCCTCCATGCCGGACGCAGCTGTCTGTCCATCAGTTCCATTCTCGTGAACGCAATGTCTCTTGAATGTCTCAAAGGAATTTCCTCAACTTTGGCACAAACGTCCACTTGGACTCAGAAATTAACTTATTAAAATTCTGTGGTCACCGTGACCTCACAAAACATATTTGTTGCCATGATGCAGTGCTAAATATGAAAACAATTCACACAAATGTCAAAAAGGACAAATAATAAAGTGATGATATTTTTTATCTAAAAGGTCAATGGTGAACTTTTCTGGCCATTATTCAACACCATAACTAATTTGTTAAGAGACTGCATTGGTGACTCTAATCTTGGGTGTCCACCTTGAAACTGTGCTGATTGTATAGATCGTCTGTGTTGCCTGGCATCCCATGTTTTAGGATTTGTAGCTTCTTTGCAGCAACATCCATATTTGAAGCATTGTCTAATGATAAAATATATTTTTGAAAGGTCCTTTTTTATTAGTAAATATACCAGAGTATGTTGTAATAAATGTACACAGTCCAATTTCATTTCAGGCAAATTAAAAATACTAGTAGCCTGGTTCAAATTTAACCTCTAAATTCATGCACCTTTACAGACATAAACAGTATTTAAACCCATTCACTGTATCCCGAATGGCCAAAACAAAACCAACAGCTGGCTGTTTTAGACACTGGTCAAGCCAACTGGTTCACAGGAGAAAAACCAAGGTAGAAAGCAAATAGAGGGAATATAAAGAGGATTACATCATGTTCAGATTCACTTCAACCAATGCTGATCCACCACAGCCTCTCTGTGTCCTGTGTGATGAGGTACTTTCAAACCATGGAATGAAACCTTGACACCTACAGCAGCATGTAAGCACCAGACACCACTCGTCTGTAGGAAAGACTGCACATTTCTTTTGAAGAAATCTGCCATAGTTCAGGAGAGGTCAAATTCAAATGCGAGCTGCAAGCCAGATGCCAGAAATTCCCTGTGCGCATCATACCAGGTAGCATTGCTCGCCTCCTGCAGAGCTGGAGGAGTGGCAGAATACAGAATGCCTGAGAGCCTCACTGCATTATATATGTTGTCAATAGCCTTTGGTTGTTAGTAGTGGTTTTAATATGTTAGTCATTTATAATCTTTTTACGTTTGTAATTGTTCTTGCTGGTGTTATTCTGTTTTATGTTTGTGTACATATTGTGATATATTTGTGTGCCATTCTTTTAATTTGTGCAGCACTTATGTTAGCTGCGGTTGTTATATTTTTATTTTCATATTTTTAATTGTCTCCAGCTGCCTGCGTTTTGTGCTTTCCTTTACATGAATGAGACATTTTCACCATAAATTGGTGCATGAGAATTCACCAGAATGCAGGAAATGATGTTATGCATAACGTACTGCTTAACTCACTAACATTACCGACAATTATGGACAATTCTAAAGAAAGTTTACGATACAGTCACACGGAGAATCTAATTACAAACTTCCTTTTTGCTGCTTTAAGACCAGAGAAAAAAGATCTGCCATTGGCTTGTTAAGTTTATGGAAGAATCATCAGTAGCTATGTTTAAGGAGTGTTATATCTGATAAGGTTTGCATTATCTTTGCTAAGAATTATGGCACTTCTGCACATTCCTGAAACACAAAAATAGCATACATAGCACAATATGAGGAATGTGAAGAGTTCTTTGGCGATTAGTACCCCATTGCGTCATGAATATTCAGGGGGTAGAGAAGCTGTGATTAATTTAGGAATATTCCCCCATGTCTAGACACTGGTGGTGGAGGTGCAGAGAGGGATGGCTGAAAGATGAGGATGATGGGATGAGGAGTAGAACTGGGCAGTGATGAGCTGGAGACTGGAGGTGGATGGGGTGGAGGAGGGTCACATATGTTCGACCTACACAGACAACTGACAGCAGCAGAGAGGAGAACAATTTTTAAAAACTTGACAGCAACGATATGATTGTGCCTGGGATATCAACTGGTCTTGAGGCAGATGTGAGTTGCAGAAATTTTCCCAGAAAATCCTTTTCACCACATTTCCACCAGCACATGAGATCTACACACAGAGAAGGGTGTTTAGGATATATCCCTCATACCTGAGTATCCATCAAGGGCAAGCGTGAGTAGGCCAGAGTGGATAATATGTGTTCATTAAATATAACGAGCCTTCCTCTTGTGTCTTGTTTGCAGCAGCATCATGTCAGTGAACCCTCCAAGCAGCAATGACGCCTGCCTCAGCATCGTCCATAGCCTTATGTGCCACCGGCAGGGCGGAGAGAACGAGGGCTTCGCCAAGCGTGCCATTGAGAGCTTGGTGAAGAAGCTGAAGGAGAAGAAAGACGAGCTGGACTCGCTCATCACCGCCATCACCACCAATGGTGTCCATCCCAGCAAGTGTGTCACCATCCAGAGGACGCTGGACGGACGGCTGCAGGTTAGTGTACCTCAGACACCTAGCTTGCACTAGCGCCCGCTCAGCTTTCACTGCTACACTACATGCACTAATTCCAGGTTAATTTTCTATCTTCTGTATGTTTCTCTTGAATATCTCAGTTCTCTTATTTTCACCTTCATATTTTTACAGTAAGGAGTCAGGATTTTTTTGCAGTGTAGGAATTTCATGGCTTGATTTGGATTGTTGTGGTCATTCTTCCATTCAGGTGGCTTTTTCATGCATTCAGGCTGATCTTAATACCATTTTATGTGTTTTATATATTCAGAGTATTTGAATAGTTATTCTAAAAAATAAAAAAAAGCATTGATATTTCCTATAATGCAAGGCCTGTTTGTTTGTAGGATATATCCAGCAGGTGGCAACATTTTGCTGTACATAGTTTTAAAGGTGATGGTACAAATCAGTTAAAATGCGCCGAGGTACAGCTAACGAAAAGTTTGAGACAAAAGCCAACATCTCATATCTAATTTCTGCATTCACACCTAACCTATTTCGTGTGCTTCAAATGGACTCTGGTGCTTTTGCCCTTTTGGTTGGGTTTGTTTAGGCTAGTGTGAAAGCTGTCAAGCAAACTCTGGAGCCGTTGAAACAACTGGACTGAGAACAGCTGAAATGGAGGGTCTCCGTCTGCTTCAGACCACATTCTGGTGTAGTTTTGCTTGTGGTGTGAAAGCATGATGATGGAAATAGCTAAGGAGTCAGCCATCTCGCTTCCTTCTCATTACTTCTGAGAATTGCACATGTGCAGTATCGATCGGGCACTTGTGAGAAAATTGCTGTGGGTAGAGACAGAGTTGACAAGCTGAAGCCCGAGCCAGCATTTCAATTATCCTGGAAACAGGAGTTTAGTTGTGTGGCATTAGAGGATGTGCGCAAAACTTTGAGATCGAGGCAGATTAAACAGGGTTAACTTAAGTCTCTAGTTGTTTTTCTGTAATCGCTTATAGATAAAACAGTTTGTAAAGTTACAAGTAAAATTGATTTTGAGCGCTGTAGTCACAGTACAAGAGGCACATAAAGCGATGTTCATAAATGCAGACTGCTGTTCAGACAAATAGACTAAGATTCAGTGAGCATGACAGAGGGTGTAATGATGCTGCACTCTCTCCTCAGGTGGCAGGGAGGAAGGGCTTTCCTCATGTCATTTATGCACGGCTGTGGCGCTGGCCCGACCTCCACAAAAATGAACTCAAGCATGTCAAGTTCTGCCAGTACGCCTTTGACCTGAAGTACGACAATGTATGCGTCAACCCCTACCATTATGAGAGGGTGGTGTCACCAGGCATCGGTAGGTCAGCTTCATACCTCCCAACAGTCTCTGTGCTAAAAATGTCTCATATTATGACTGAAAAATATTTAGTTCAACTAACTTTATAAATCTCATCCTGTTGAGGCGAGTTTTCAGTGATGTGTCATTTTCAGTTTGAAGTCCTTGGTGAAGTTTTCATCTCTTCCTCTCTCTGTCTTCTCTGATAGTTGGTCTCAGCCTTCAAAATACAGGTGAGCTCCGAACTGCTGCACCACATCATGACTTAAAGGATACTGCGAGCACACATTTACTGTTTGTCATGTGATCAAACTGTAGGACATGTTGTTGCTAAAGCTAATTCCTCCCTCACACATGCACTGCATTACATTGATATGATGCCAAATTTGCTTGTCAGCTTTATCTATGAATAAGTGCTCTTGTCAAGTCTGAACTGTAATGTTGTTATAACACCTGTCATAAGACTTTTTTTGTGAGCAGTTTCCTGTTAGAACTATTTGTTTTAATGAGCTTTAACCACTCAGAAGGAAGCGTGCAGCTACCCATGGACAAAAGGCTGGTGCTCATGCTTGGTGAGACAGCAGTAGATGCACGCTTCCCTCTGCACGATGATATGATTTGCGGGTTTAGTTCGGTAGGAAGAAAGTAGTTCCTACAGGAAATTGCTCACAACAGGGTCTGTGGATTATCTTGAAGTCACAATTTCTAGAAAGAGACATTGCTGTTGAGTGAAATGCATCATTTTTTTAACAATTTTGAGCATTTCTAATTCTATTTTATTTGAGAGAAGGCAGACATCTCTACGGCCACTTGGCAACTCACACCAGGACAATCTAGACTGATAAATAGCACTATAAGTAAGATGAAAAATATGTATTTGGTTGAGTGAACTGTCCCTTTAATGGACTGCACTGGCCCTGACTTGACTATAAATAACCAAAAATGACATTTTTATTAGTTTGTTGTAATGTTAACTGCCTGAACACCAATGATATTCAGGTGCTGCTTGTATTCAAATTCGCTGATGACCTGATTTAGTTCAGTATCAACATAGTGATTCTTCCTCCTGTCTCCTGCAGCGGCATCAGGTGCCCTGATCAAAGAGGAGTACATCCATGACTGTATACAGATGGACCTCCCGCCTGGCATGCCTCTGTCTGACCACCAAGCAGCCATGAAGCTGCCTCCCACAGACCACTACGGTCAGCCCTTGCCTCCCCCACAGCTGTCCTCTGAGCCCCACGGACCCCCACCTGTCACCAGATACACTAACCTGCCTGTGTCACCCAAAGGTCAGCTCTTCATACTGTGTATATATTTACAGGTGAGATAGTTGAAGTCAGGCCTGACGTGTTCCTCTGCTCTCCTTCCAGTGTCTGGCTCCAGCTCAATGCTACCACTGCAGGGCGGTCTCAGTGATGGCCGTCTCCAGACTGCATCTCCACAGGCTCAAGTCATGACCCCGGCACCAAGACCTCCAAGCCCGACCCAACCCCCTCCTCAGCAACAGGCTTCCCAGCAACCCTCACAGCCCCCCCACCCACAGCAACCCTCCCTACCTCCTTCTCACTCGCACGGACAGAACGGATACAGCAGCAATAAACACTCTCAGAGCCAGGCTGCCTTCCACAGTGAGTTCACACATATACACACACACCTGCATATTTGGCACATTTGTTTTTTTTTCTCTTTACACAGTGAACGTGAAATAAGGCAAAAAAAAAGTTGCCGTGACACCGTTTCAAGGTGAAATAGATTTGATGGGCTTCTATGGCTCAATGAATGGCTGCTCATAAATATTTGATAAAAGCAGCAGATGGAGTCGGCTGAAAAATGTTGTCATGTATTCAGAGATAATGATCAATAATATATTGATGAGTCAAGGGACATTGTAAATTGTTACTGTATGTTAATGAATGCTAGTCAGACTGATCATTCTTTACTTCCCTGTAATCCAGCGGTTTGGACAGGCAGCAGCACAGCCTCCTACACTCCCGTGGGACCTCAACAGAATGGGCGTGCTCACCAACAACCTCCTCTCCATCATCCAAACCACCACTGTAAGATATGCTTTAAAACACAAGAGTTCCACATGATGTTCACTTTAATTCTTTGACATTCCCAAACTCACACTGCCCATTTTTTTTAGCTCTTTTTATAATGAACATTGTGATGTTTTTCAGTCGTAGAAAATTGACTTACTCACTATGTTGTCATGCTAAGAATTTTATGCCTGGAAAACTCAGAGTTGGGTACAGCTTTGTTTTTCTCTGCTTCACACTAATGTACTCATGCCTCTGCTTTCAGGGTCACAGCATCATGGCTCAACCTCTTTCCCTCCTTCTGTGTCCAACCATCCAGGTTAGAGATGATTATACTGTGCAAATATAAAGACAATAAACTGCTAACAAATAATGTTGACGCTGATTCCATACTGTATTTTTGGATTGGCACATCCTGGTTGTCCACGTTGACAGCTGGTAAAGCTTGCGCACTGTAGGTTGTAAGGTTTATGATCTATGTATATTTTTTAATAGCGTATTGGAAGTTATCTCCAGTGTCTGCTAAGATGAATACAATGTTTGTGACAGGATGAGTCACAAAGGTGGCAGAAGATCCGACCCACAAATTGCTTACTCTGTTTTCATTGCAGGACCAGAGTTTTGGTGCTCTATCTCCTACTTTGAAATGGATGTTCAGGTGGGTGAGATGTTCAAGGTGCCCTCCAGCTGCCCTGTAGTAACCGTGGACGGTTATGTAGATCCGTCAGGAGGTGATCGCTTCTGCCTCGGCCAGCTGAGTAACGTCCACCGCACAGACGCAAGCGAGAGAGCCAGGTGTGTCTCTTAAGTAGATTCAAGATGGCACGGTCACCTCAGCCAAAGATGGCCTCTGAATGAGCTGCCCTCTAAAGAGTGTCATCTTCCACCACATGCTTTTTAAGGCTACATGTCCACATGCATTTCAAGCACTTGCTTACAGCACATGCTGTATAACCACAACATTCCTGGTTTGATTCCAGCTTTGAGACCTTTGTTGCATGTTATACCCCTCTGTCTCCCCCCATATTCATTCTGTCTCTTCACTGTCATCTGTCCAACAAAGGCAAATACATAATAAAAATGATGAAGGGAGGTTCCATATCTGTTTGTCCTGATGTTTTTATCCTGTGCGTTTCAGGTTGCATATAGGTAAAGGCGTGCAGCTGGAGTGTCGTGGCGAGGGCGATGTGTGGATGCGTTGTATGAGCGACCACGCTGTGTTTGTACAGAGCTACTACCTCGACAGGGAGGCGGGCCGAGCGCCAGGTGATGCTGTGCACAAGATCTATCCCGGGGCCTACATCAAGGTCTGAATCCAGCTCACACACTGAAACCACACATATATATATTCTCTGTTTTTCAATTATTCAGCTATTCTGTTTATTAAATGACATCAGCGAGCAATATTAAGCTTTTAGGTGGCATGACACAAACCAATAAGCCACACATCCATTTCAAATGAGCCATTGCTAAGTGCAGATGGAGCTGTGTGAGGTATTGTAAAGCGTTATTAAAGAATGAACGGCACCATGCTTCTTCAGATGTTGTAATGTAAGCTGCTTGTGTCTCGGCTAGGTGTTTGACTTGCGGCAGTGCCACAGACAGATGCAGCAGCAGGCAGCAACAGCTCAGGCAGCAGCTGCTGCTCAGGCAGCTGCTGTGGCAGGAAATATTCCCGGTCCAGGCAGCGTGGGAGGCATTGCACCTGCAGTTAGTAAGTGTTGTTGACGCTGGTGGAAGCCAATTGAAATGCAAGGTGTATGGTGCAGTGTACAATGTAACTAGATGGCACTCGGCTTGTGGTGCTCAAAGCACCAAAAAAATACATTTAAAAAACTCAGCATTAATGTCTCAAGCACGAGCCTCTCGTCCATGAGTAGATGCACACTTCCTTCTGCATGGTGATATGGTTGGCAGATGTAGTTTGGATGAGGACTGTGGATTTATCTTGAGTAACTGGGTCATGATTTCACTCTCTTGCCCACTCGCAGGTCTGTCTGCAGCAGCAGGGATTGGCGTGGATGACCTGAGGCGCCTGTGTATCCTGCGGCTCAGCTTCGTGAAGGGCTGGGGGCCCGACTACCCCCGGCAAAGCATCAAACACACGCCCTGCTGGGTGGAGGTCCACCTGCACCGTGCTCTACAGCTTCTGGATGAGGTGTTGCACACTATGCCACTGGCAGACCCAGGGCCTGCTAACTGAGGACCGCGACCATGTTTAAATTCCAATCTGGATTCTCTGAATGTGCACACACACAGACACACACGTTGCCAAATATACTAATTGATACACAAAGCAAATCAATGAAAAACACACAGATAACATGGATGACCAACAACACAATATGCTTGTAACAATCAATGCACACATCACTCATGCTGCCTCACAGACAAACACACACACACACACACACACACACACACACACACTACAACCAAAATGTCTGTAGCCACACAGACATAAAAGTGCTGATTATTTTTTAATGCTTTACTCTACAATCTAAAGTCAAACACAAGGGAGTTGGAGCTCTGAAGGGTAAAATTCTGACCAACTTGTCTTTGTCCTAAAGACATTTGTATGCACTGTAAAAATCCAGGGATGTGTTACACAAATCCAGTTCCCCAATATGCAATTTGGACTTCCTCTAAGTGTAGGAGCGTTCTGCACATTTATTTATGGAATACACACACACACACTTAAAAATCCTGCATGAACACAAGTTATCCAGGAGTGAAAAACACTCCAAAAAGAGAACCGCATACCTCTGGAAAATGCTGTCAGTAAATTCACAGTGAATACAAACAGCATTACAGTTCTCTTAACGTCTTATCAACAACAGAACTGATTAAGTATGGATTAAGGGAACCACTGTTAGGTCATCTCTGTGCTTGTACTGCGCTCTTCACTGTATGTTGAACTAAACTCAAAACTGTTAGCATCGATAGCTGGTTAGCCCTCTTATTACGCTCAGCGCAAGCTACATTATTTTTGTACCAAAAGACTAAAAAGCCAAAAACATTTAGCTTTAAAGTATTGTTGTTGTTCTTGGTAATGAAACAGTGCTACCCTGTATGTAACCAAATGGTTGGTGTGAATCACCAAAGCCAAAATACCTCATAACTACAGTGCAAACTCACAATTTAGTTTTCCGCCTGAAGCGCACACACTCTCATCACTGACAGGCTGAAGTCAATCAGTGCAGCCCTGCAATAGGTCCCTGACTCTCACTAAGCTTTGTATTTATTTAGGTTTATAACGTACCGTGCTGTGATGTGCAGTAGCAGTACTAGATAACTTGACTGATATGTGGAACATTAGTTATACTCTACAGTTTGACAGCAAAAAAGAAGGTTACAGTAACTTGTAATGATTAATAGAAAACAACCATCCGCAGCTTGAGAGACAGAAACCTGAGTGCCTCTCTGTTCTCTGCTCTGACTGCTGAGGATTTCATCACCTACTGTGTGTTCACTCCCGACTTGCATCTAGCAGTTTATTTGAACTCTGAGTTGTTGTCTCCAGTGCCTCCAGAACCCTGTTTAGTAATATTTTACATGGCCATCAATAATCAGTTGATAATTGTTTCACTGTTAGCAACCAATGAAATGATAATTAGTAATGTTTACTTATTTTAGTAATGCTATAATAAATATTTTAACAGTCTATTGTTGCACACAGTCTATTGTTGTAATATTTTACAGTATATACTGTATTAAAGGCTCTGTGTGTGGGATTTAGGGGGATATATTGACAGAAATGTCTGATATGATATATCAAGTATGTTTTCGTTAGTGTATAATCACCTGAAAATAGGATTTTGTCGTGTTTTCATTACCTTAGAATGATCCGTTTATATCTGCACAGGGAGCAGGTCCTCGTCTATGGAGCCCGCCATGTTTGTTTCTACGGGAGACCAGAATGGACAAACCAAACACTGGCTCTAGATAGGACTAGTTGCACTTGCGTTTTCACGTCAGCCATTGTAATTAGCAGCCTGCTAAGCCAAACATTGCAGAAAAACACTGATTTTAAATGTGACACTGCATTTTTCAGTATTTTTACCAGCTGATATCACAGAGTCCATTTGTTTTGGAGAAAAAGAGACCTCTGCGGATAATTTGGCTTGCGGTAAAAACCTCCTGAACATCTGGATCTTAAGTCATCAGAGAAAAAAGGCAAACATACATTAGCAGGTGCTGGGCTAGCAACAACTAGGTGAGGAAAAGACAATGAACACTGAAGGAATTCTAACCAGGAGAAGTTTCAGCTGATTGCAATCTGCATTCCTCACCACTAGATGCCACTAAATCCGAGGCACTGCTCCTTTAAGTACTTGTTAATGGTCAGTGATTGTTTTGTAGACTGTTTCTAAACATTATCTGGGTGGCAGTTATTAAGTTGCAATGTTTCTAAATGCACTACACAGTAATTACTAACAATTAAACAAGGTATTATAATCATCCGTTGCATCTTTTTAATAGCCATCCAAATAATGTTTATAGACCTTTCCAAACTAATTACTAACCATTAAAAAAAAACATAATATAGTATACAAAATGGTAAAATGTCTGCAACTGGTAACACAGTGGTGCAGTGGTTAGCATTGTTGCCTCACAGCAAGAGGGTTCCTATTTGAACCCAAGGTGGGGGAGCCCTTCTGTGCAGGGTTTGCATGTTCTCCCAGAGTCTGCGTGGGTTTCCTCCAGGTACTCCAGCTTCCTCCCACAGTCCAAAGACATGCAGGTTAACTGGTGACTCTAAATTGGCCATAGGTGTGAATGTGAGTGTGAATGGTTGTCTGTCTCTAGTCTGGTGACCTGTCCAGGGTGTACCCCGCCTCTCGCCCAGTGTCAGCTGGGATAGGCTCCAGCCTCACTGCGACCCTCAAAGTGTTACGGAAAATGAATTAATTGATGTCTGCAACTATAAACTGTTAACATTACTAATGATTACTTAACAATATTAAATATACTATCAATTCACCATTTATTGATAGTGGTTATTATAAAGTGTCATCATTGTGCTTTGAAAGCAGTTTGAGGATTGCTTCTGTAATACCAGGGCGCTCTTTATTTGAAATGATTGTAAAATGAGTAGGGAGTTGGAACCATGAGCAGCATTTATAGGATTGGCTCAGTTGAATCTTTTTTTTTTTCCTAACTGAGTGAAATGACCTGGAAGATTCAGTGGCAGCCATGATAAGAGCTAATCAGTCCTCTAAATGATAAGAAAAAAAGAAACATAAACACAGAAGGAGGATACAAATCAGAGTTCAAAGAACTGGTCTGAGATCGCAGGTTGGCTGAGTGTACCATGTAGAAAGACATCTGCTCTCCTGATGCATCCACCAGACTTGCCCCAACAAAAGGGTACAAATGTAATCAATGTCAAAAGGTACAATCTTTGGACGAATCCAACTGTGCTACACAGGGAGTATGTTTGTTGATATAGATCCAAATGTGAAAAAAATGTACCAACCACTTTATCCGTGGGTCGGTGAGACGAGACATTTGTCATCTGATTCAGCTGCTTTACAAACATCAGCCATATGCATATTTGTGATTTGTGCCTTTTTGTTATCAACCGTAGATGCACCAACACTGGATTGTAAGACAGACACAAGTTTGTCTTTCGACACATGAAGATTCATGTTGCACATTGTGATTTGGTTTTCAGCTGTTCAAAATCTTTTGATGGTATTCTGTGGTTCCCTCAGGTATCTGTGTAGTTCACAATGTGTCCAACTGGTTTATAGAGATAGAAAAACTATTAACAAAGCACTCATCATACCTGAGTAGTATTATTTATTGCCTTAGTCTTTTGTGAGTGTAAACTATGAATGAGTACGCTTTGCACTATTTTAATCTTAGCATGGACAACACAAATAGATGTCATATTTATCTGTTCTCTTCTGCCCATATTCAGGGAGGTACAAGTTTTTAAGTAGGCTTTCTCAGATATTGAGCATCATCATCATCATCATCATCATCATCAGAGGATTATCCCCATCTCTCTACAATCAAATCACTCCATTTCCATGATGTGCTGAATGGAAAGCATTTCTGGAGACTTCCACGATGTCTCCAGAAATGCTTTCCATTAAGCACATATTTGTGCATCTCTATGTGTAAAAATGTCTAGACAATTAAGACCAAGCTCCATTGTATCATTACTGCTTCTGAACCTGCAGTTTGACTCTATGAAGCTGGTACTATCCAGTTGTTTGCAGGACAGCTTGTCAGGGTTTTGTTTTGTTTTTATCTTAATGTTGTGTGTCTTTTTACATTTAGCCCAACTGAAAAGTTTTTCTGGGTTACGCTTCATTTAATGAGTCTGTCATTTCCTAATCATTTCCAAGAAAGTGTCCTTGAAAGTACAGTTTCATTTGGAAAGTAGGGCTTTCTTTATATAAACCCAGATAAACATTCATTATTCATAGATTATCGGACACTTTATTCTCCACATAGGTTGGACTGTTTGCTTGTCTTTACACAGAGGTCACATTTTTCAACTGCTCTGTACCGATTAAATAAAAAAAGACTGGCTTACACCAGCAGTTAATTGGAAGTGTACTAATAGAACGTTGTTTATGTTTTCCTCAAAATTACAACCAGATGACTCAGTTCTCTCCAGGAAACATCTCAGAAATGATGACTTGTTAAATAAAGCATCCCAGTTTCTCCAGACCCGAGATCGCATTTTCCAAGAGCTCAAATTTGGATGCAAAGAAGGCATTTTCAAGTCCACCTCGTATCTGTGGTCTGACGTTTGTGAAACCCGACTGTGAAACCCGACTACTCCATTAATGGTTGATTAATATGGTTGGTTGTCACTTTGTGGTTTGATAGTATGAATACAGTAGACTATGTATCAGTATAAAAACGCGTTGTAATAAAAAGACTTGAAAATGAAAACAAAAAATTACTTTGACTGATCAATCCAATCATTTTAACCTGGTGGTGCTGATCTGCAAGCACACATTATTCTGAGCCCCATCAGACAGGTGCTGCTGTGCGATGATGTCTTTTTGCATGGACCAAAGCAAATGCGTAAATAATGAGCAGTGCCTCAATGTAAACACGGATGACACTTCTCCTTATGTGAGTGTCTTTTGTGTTTACAATAATAGCAGTCCTTATATACAGGGCTTGGCAATAACTGCTGACAGGTTGCCATTGGCAACCATTTTGAGAAATTGGCGTCAATTCATGGCCTTTGGCCTTTTTGAAAGGACAGTTCACCCCTCAAAAAATACGTATTTTCCTCTTACTTTTGTTGGAGATATCTGCCATAGAGATGTCTGCCTTCTCCCCAGGATAAAGGAACTAGATGGCACTCGACAAATATATTTGAAACAAGATGATCCACAGACCTTGTTGTAAGCAGTTTGATGATGATGTCACTGCTCAGAGGGAAGCGTGCATCTACTCATGGATGAGAGGCTTGTGCTCCAGACATTAAAAGTGTAAAGATGTAAGCATTAATTTACATCTCCTGGTGTCCTCCTCAGCTGAGCTGTAACGTTAGCTAACTCAGTGGTGCTAGGTGAGCTATCAGTGGACGCACACTTTCATCTGTGCGGTGATACAGTTGTCAGATGTAGTTCGGTAGTAGTGTAGTGCTCACAGCAAGGTATGTGGATTATCTTGAGTAACCAGGTAGTGATTTCTGCTTTGAGCACCACAAGCTGAGTGCCATCTAGTTCCATTGTATTCATGGGAAAGCAGACATCTCTATGGCTGATATCTCCAACACTCTGCAACTCACATCAAAACAACCTAGACTTGTAAACATCACTACAGGTAAGAGGAAAATGTGTATTCTTGATTTGGGGGTGAACTGTCCCTTTAATATTTGTTGCATCAGTGGTATTTATATATTGCTGTTACAGTCTGAACTGGGACCAGACAGTTAATACTGTTCTCAATGAATCTTTGTAGGGACCTGAAAAACCAATAGGATTCTCTGATTGAAGCCAACATTTCTTGACACTCTAATGTGATAATAATGATCATAACAATAACTAGATTCATCATAATAACATGAATTTGAAAGACTGACATTGAATTGCAGAGTTAACTAAACAGTTGTGCACCTTCCTGTTGGTTCGTCACAGTCTGCACATCCTCACCGTAGACTATGCTGGTCCCTACACTGTGCTGAGTGCACACAGATAGAGGGCTGGATAAAGTCTTTCTCTTGCACATATTGAAAAATCACAGGGACAAAGTTACAATGTCTGTCAGGATCAATGGTCAGGATGTGTTGGAAAATGACCAATCTTATTTTACAGGTTTGGGTTACAGGTATTTAATTCATTTATTTTTATTTTATTTATTTTTACTGAATCAAATCTGATTTCATCTCATATAAGAAATCGTGGATGAACCATTACCATTCATCTATAATGTTCAGTGTCCAACTGGTGACACAATTTGAGAGAAAAATATATACATCATCCCATTCATAAAACATTAAACGTGTTTATTCTGACACTTACAAGAATATATGTACTAAAAAAAATGGATTTGGCTACATTAGAATATTGTTATTTTGATTTTGTAGCTATTTTATTGTAAAGATGTGCTGCTCTTGTAATGTTGACTGTATATTAAAATAAGATAAACAAATGGTATTGTCATATTTTTACTTTGTTGATTTCATATTGCAATACAGTTAACAGTGCTGACAGAGTGTCCAAATGAAACAAGCACATTGGTCCTACTGGGGAGGAGAGATACAACCCTGACTTCACTGTGTTTCAGTCAGAGGCACTTTAGTCCAAGAAAACTTTATTTCCATTTGCAGTATTATATTTGGCGGCATGGCTCACTTCTGGGGTCCCTCTGCCTTTCTTTAGGCCTACACAAAAAGCCTCTTCCACACGCCTTCGTGGAAAGCATAAGACGGAGAGAGCACACCTCTTCTTTACTTGCCGAATAGAGTGTTTTTGGACCATGTATTGTATCCAGTAAGACAGTATATCCCCAGACTGCTTCAGTGTAAGAAGTGTTGAAAGTTTGGTCAGAGTCTATTTGTGTAGGAGTGATTATGAGACATGTGGTAACTGTGGAGAGAATGAATGTGAAAAAGATGGTGAGAAAGAACCAGAGTGTGGTCTGTACACAGGCAGTCACGCAGCATGGAAAGCTAACTGTCCAGAGACAGTGAATCGAGGCAGAAATAATCAGAGCCCGGACAAAGGGAAGACATGAACATTAGAAAGTAGGTAGGACAAGATGTGTGGCAGGAGGCCATGAGGGACAAGTCAGCAAGGGGCCATTAGGAATACTGCTTGTGTTTGGACCAGATGAAGTTTGTGGTATCTGTGATAACAGTTATTAACTGACAATAGAGAGAAAATTGAGATTATCATAGATGCAACAAGGAGATTTCTGAGGGTTTTGGGTGTTTCTGGAGAAGATGTACAGCAGTTTTTGAGAGAGGTTTTTAAGGCGCTCACAAACAACCAGAAAATAGGAAATTAATAGAGTGGGAACTGATGAGAAAGGCTTATTTTATTTGAATTATTATTATTATTATTATTATTATTATTACTTTATATAGTAAGTGGAGACCTTTGGATAAATCCAGTAGGTTGCAGTACTACATAGTTTTGGATGCCAACCGCCATTAAAGAAGAAGAAGAAGTGTCGATTCTTGTTTTTTAAATATATTTTTATATATTTTATATTTTTAAAATATATTTTCATATATGTTTCTACATCTGTGAGAGAGAGATATTTGTATTTTTCCCTTTGCTTTACCGCTAAGCCTCAGCTCCAGTCCAGCAGGTGGCGGTAATACACCTAAAACCTGTCTTAAGTTCTTAACTGTAGCCTAGGTAAAAACGAGGACGAAGAAGAATCGGTTGAACGGACTGAAGTCGTATCTGTGTGCAAGGAAAGCGGGATTATAAATAGTTAAATCTTCTGTCATTAAAGCTCTCCTCCAAATTCAGCTTTTGACAGCACTAGCAACACTAGCTGCTAACTAGCAGCTAATCAGTCGCCGACATAAACAGGGAGCAGGTTGACAGCTAGTTTAGCAGCAGCTCTTAAAGGCCAAGAGCACCCCGCCAGTATGGACTCCTGGGTTAGGTTTAACGCCCAGAGCCAAGCCAAGGAGAGAATTATAAGGTAATGTCACTCATTTTATTAACTATAACTTTTGAAATTGCATTTTACATTAGCGACAGATGCTGATGTTAACTTGCTAGTTAGCTAACGCTAACGTTACATATCTGCTAGCATAATGAACAAACAGTTGCTAGTTTGTTGTAACGTCAGTTGCAGAGAGCAGAGAAAGGTTGACATCAACTGGGTTGCTCAAGTTATTTTATATATTTAATTTGAAAGATAAATTCTGCCTTTGGTCTTTAAGTAAAGTTCACTGTAGCTAACAGACTGTTTTGGCATTCACTTCAGAGGGCTGTTAATGAATGTGAAGTAAGTCTAAGTTCATGCTCTCCATGTTGTTATAACAATACAAGTGCATTTGAATCGTATCTTCCCCTTGCTTTCACTTTGATTCAAATAAAACACACGGTGGGGAGTTACCATGAAAACCGCTCTCTCCAAATTAGCTTGGTCCTTCAGTAATCTTTCATAAAAGATCACTGGTTAAACCGGTTTGCCTGTTATCAGGGCGCAGTTGTTGAAAAAGTTTAATCCTGATAAGAGTGATCCGTGTATGGAAATCCCATGTTTTGCTATCCAGAAACGGATCATCCATGTTCCTTACTCTGCTGATTTTCAAAGCAACATTGAACTGGATCTCCCTGATCCAAATAAAAATGTACAGATTACCAAATCTGGATAACCAGTGCTCTAAATGACACTACATGTCACAATGTAGTCTGCTAGCTGTATAAAGAACAACCGGTTAAATAGCCAGTGTAGGTCATTTTAAAGAGACTGTTCATCCCAGAATAAAAAACACATATTTTGTTTTAGTAGCCAAGTTTTGGAGATATTAGCTGTAGAGATGTCTGCTTACTCTCAATTACAATAGCACTAGGTGGCACTTGGCTTGTTGTGCCCAAAGTGCCAATAACATACATTTGAAAAACTCAACAGCAATGTCTCTTTCCAGAAATCATGGCCCAGTTACTCAAGATAATCCCCAGACCTTGTTGTGAGCAATTTCATGTAAGAGCTATTTTCTTTTTACTGAACTTCACCTGCCAACCCTATCACAGAGTAGGAAGATGCGTGCATCTACTTATGGCGAGAGACTTGTGCTCATGACAGCACAGGATGTAAACAGCAATGGCATTCTCCATTGTTCCTACATGAAACTGCTCACAGCAAGGTCTATCTTGTGTAAGGAGGTCATGATTTCTGGAAAGAGACATCGCTGTTGAGTTTTTCAAATGTACGTTACTGGCACCTTGAGCACCACAAGTCAAGCACCATCTAATTCCACTATATTGGAGAGAAGGCAGACATTTCTACGGCTGATCTCCAACACTCTGTGACTCACAACAAAACAATCTAGACTGATAAATGGCACTACAAGTAAGAGGAAAAACGTCTTTTTGATTTTGGGGTAGCTGTCCCTTTAAGTGTTTTAATTTTAAGATGCAGTCATTTTGATCAACCGAACTGACATGTCCAAACAGCTTAATGAGCATGTGTGTTGTGTGCTCACAGGGCTGCTCAGTATGCCTGCACTCTGCTGGGCTACACTCTGCAGAAGGGCGGGGCGTCAGCTGAACTTCGCAGAACCATCAGTCAGCTGGAAGCACACATGAGCCTAACAAGAAAGTGTGAGTGAAGCACCCGGTCGAAGTGTTTTCCAAGCACCAAAGCTGAAGGATTGTGGCTGATGTGTGTTTGTGTCCCACAGTGCTCCGTCTGGGAAACTCCGTAGAGGCGCTGGAATCTGCCAAGAGGGCCATACACCTTTCTGACAGCGTGCTAAGGCTCTGCATTACCATCAGCCACCTCAACAGAGCCATGTACTTTGCCTGTGACAATATTCTGTGGGCTGGAAAAACAGGCCTCATCTCCAAACTGGACCAGCAGAAATGGAGTCAGAGATCTTTCAGGTTAGTCGCGTAGAGACAAATGCATTGATAGTACGTTTTAAAATAAATAAAGGTATGCCCTCTTTGTGTAGTTAAAGAAACTGAGGCTGATGTGACACCTCATATGGTTGAAATCTACAGGTACTACCTCTTTGCTCTGATCCTCAACCTGACTCGAGATGTGTACGAGCTTCGCCTTCTCATTGAGTGTGAAGGGCGTCACAGAGCCGCCAAATCCCCGTCGTCACCCAACCCCAGCACCACTCTGCCAGCTGACCACCTGTCGTCCCCTTCCACACCTGCTGCTCTGACTACTGTTGCCCTGCCTGTCATGTTGGCGAGGTTTCGCAGACAGCTCCACCTGCTGGTGACTGTCCTGTACAGCAACCCGCCGCTGCTGCTGGACCTGCTGAAGAACAGTTGTGATATCTTCATCCCACTGGACCGGCTGGGGATTTACCCCACAGGGCAAGGCTTTGTCGGTGCCTGTGGCCTGGCATCCTCTGTCCTCTCCATCCTCACCATGGTCCATCCCTGGCTTAAACTCAAGCCATGACCCCAGGTACACAGTGGAGGGGGCCATCAGTGGAGCTCCAAGGAAGACTGAGATGAGAATCTAACAGGGCTAACACACGGATCATTCGGTGATCACGTTTTGGAGTAGTGGCAGGGCTTTTAAATCCTCCAAATATCCTCAAACATGTTGCATCCATGAGGAGCTTCTTTCACTCTGCATCACGTACTGATTAACAGCTCTCGGCTGATTACTGACCTGCATGTTTGAACTGTTACAGCTTCATGCTTCAGATGGAAGCATAGCAGCGCTGCACAGAGCCCACACTCTCCAACGCTAGTCCTTACCCATGATGTCATTCGACATCAAAGTCCTTCATCATCTGCTCCCAATACTTAGTACTAAGATCTCATACAATTCATAACAGGAAGAATGTTGAAAATACTAAACTCACCTGATGGTTGGCAGTGGCCCACAAGGTGGGAACTAATGACATCACGGCGGTGCAAAATCAAACTTTGATAATAAATACACTGATTTACCCTGATAGATGGCTCCCTTTCAGTAAAGTCTGTACATTGAGTGTATAGTTGGTCCATTTATCCCCCATAGCGATGACTCGTTTGACTGGGTCTCTAGGCAGGCCCGCTCCACTTTCCTGTGGCCTACCATGAACTTAGCTCAGTGTTGGCTTCCATTAATTTAGATTAACAAATCGACGCAGACAGAAGCTGAACCAAAATGCTTCAGGGATGAAGGCTATCATTCTGGAACACTCCTCTCTCCTTCCTCTACTTCTCGCCCCTCAGTGTGTCCCCTTTGACAGGCTCATGTTGGATCAGACCCATCATCTTGAGCTTGGCAACCAATTTAAACGACAACCATGATGTTTTGCTTTCATGGAAGCCGCTTTTGTCAGTCAGAGTAAACCATGTTTGTGTTTATTAGCAAGTGGCTAACTCAAGGAGTGTTTCCATCCACCTATTTTTATGTGAGTTTTAAGTTTGCACATAAAAAACTTACATTTAGGCCCCTTTTTAAATCACGTTATCTGCTGCCTGCTCTTCTGCTTATCTCGCTGAACCTACTCCAAATGTTCGCATAAGATCACATATGTTCCCATTTTCTTTTGCCGATTTTGATAGAAACCAAACCACTGTTGTTTACACCCGCTGAGTTTGTACTTTCAGCTTTTGGGAGCCACTAAGTGACTGAACTGTCAGAGTCCTGTGAGACAGAGATGCAGGAATATAATGAACTCCACACTGTGTCTTGTGAGGAGGAAAGCATTGCTGCACTGATCTTTGAGGGCTGTAAGGTTCAGGTCTGTTGACACCATCCAGCTGTGATGTAGTGTTGTACTCATGAAGGTGCATATCTTAAGTCTGATTGTTGCAGACAGGCTGATCCTACACCTCTCCCACTCTTAACTACTGTCATCACAGCTTACCCCCATTCATCGCAGATAATGGTCTTTGGCCATTTAATGGTCAGAGGCTTCAAGTGCAGCCACTAGATGGAAGTACAAGCAGGATCATTAGTCTGAGTAACTATTTAAAGATACAGAGTGAGCTAAGAGGGGTTTAGGGATACAACATGATAGTCTGGATGTGAATCTTTTTGACTTTTAATTGTCAATAAAAGCTTTTATTGAATGTGCATTTCCAGTTATTACCATGCCTTATACTTATATATAACCAATTTCCACATACGTAAGGTAAGGGGACTCTCAAGGGACCTCTCAAGGGACCACTACAACATGCAAGACAACAAATGGGATGGGAGCAGCCATCCAGACAGCAGCATGCTGCATTTTGGATAAGCAGTTTAGTCGGCTATTTTAATCCAATCATCAATCAATAGAGAGGCAGACGATTTGATATGAGAAGTGGTACTGGTTTGTTTTAAGAAAGCAGTCCCTCTTATGAGTGATGTGACCTATCTATAAACAACACGCGGTCCTCTGGCACCTCCTTGTGCTTCCAATGACATTTGCAGAATTCACCATGCATGTAAGAAGACTATCAACCAGTGCTAGGCGGGGAGTCTAATGCAGCTGTCAATCACTGCTTGTGCACTGCAGTGTACACAAGACAAGTAAACATAAAAGAAGATGACCAAAAGCTTTCACAGAAGACCGTTGTGTTTACTTGCCTTGGCTGTGCATTTGAGACTCCTTGGCTGTGATTGTTTTTTGTTCAAGCGCTGTGGATTCTTGCAGGAGGAAGAGGTTTTCTGTCTCATGTACTACTGTCAGGATATAGTGATAATTTCACTACATATGATAAAAAGGTTACCTACTGTACCTGTAATGATCTAATGCCAGTTTTTCAATTTAAAAAAAAAAAAAGTCACCTATTCATCAGTGAACATTCGATGGCATGTTGTCATTTTGGACCTTGACCATCAGTCAAACTTTACACCCATCTACATTTCTTTGTGCTGAAATCCTTTGATTCTAATGGTCATTGCTGTTTGCAATAAAGAACATGCGTGTGACTGGACTGTTTGATCTACTTTGAGCTTTGACTCATCAATACTAGCTTTAACTTTGGCACAATAAGACTCGGGCTAAGTAAAATTAAAAAAATGTTTATTCAGGGTGTTACTGTTACAACAATGACGTAAAAACCAAACAAAGGGAAAGTAAAAACATAATAAAAACTCAAAATAAACAATACTAGTCAGGGGACCAGTGGCTCTCAGGTGGAACATTTTTCCTGCTGGTGTTTCTGTCCAGGTAACATCCAAACACACACTGTGGCCCGTCTGGAAAGACTTCTTAAATAGGCTTGCTGGTAAGCTTATACTGTGGAAAAAGAGCAGTGTGTTAGTGGACCTGTGATCATCAGTATACTCAAACCACTGTGTTGTAGTGGTTGATATCAAAAGCTGCATGGCTAAATAACATTAGGGCTGAATGGTAAAATGGTTCTTGTGTTCTTGTGTCTAACTTAAACCCTATTTTTTTTTTTTTAACAAAAATAACAGTACATGTTACATATGTTCAATTTGAGACAGTATCAGGAAATAATGAATAATATGTGATGGTTCTTCTGTAAAATATCTGAATTGGTAAAGCTAGGTGTTGGTGCTACAATGTGGAGATGCCCCAACCTTAGCTCCTCCTCATCACTCCTGGGTCTCCATGCTCTCATCCTCTCCATCTCCTCCTTCATCCAGAGCTTCATCCTCCTCCTCCTTCCTCTCTGGAGGTTTCTCGTAGGCCTTTTCTGACGGAGTGACGATCACACCGTCCCATGTGGACATCTCTGTTGCCAGGTCTGCAGCGACGGGCGCACAAGACTCTGATTAGTATTATTTACTTATTTCATGGTGTAGGCAGGAACAGTTTGTAGAATCAACAGCCCAAAAGTATCAAACATGCCATTAGATGTCCAATGAATGACATGATCTTACAGCTGGCGTCTCCCTCGAGGCCGAGGATCTTCCTGTATCCTCCATGAGAGAGAACCCTCACCAGTGTCTGAGCTGTGAAACACACCATGTCCTGCACAAACACACACAAACTCAACATCAATGCACTGTCACGAGGAATACCACTTTTAGAGAGACACATCTGAAAGTGTAGGATGCTCATGCTCTGTGTAGCCTGCAGTAAAGTCACAGGAGCAGACCTACCTGCTGTTCCAGAGTCATGACTGTGTGCACCCGGAAGTTTCCACTCTCACAGGGGTCGGTGATGCCCACTGAGCCGGGCAGAAATAGACCAGCAGCCAGCATCTGCAGGCAGCGCCTTTGAAACACACAAGCCCAACACAACGTTACAACAATGTCCCGTCTATAGTGGCGGTGTCTACATGAAACTGAAGTGAGTGGGAACCAACCTGTATGCGACATTCAGTGACAGGGGCTGCCTGGAGGGGTTGTTCATCACCGCAGAGTGGCCCTGGAACACAAGGGAGAAAAGCGTCACCGCTGTGACCTCATCACAGGTAATAACACAACCCTCTACAGCTCCTGCCCAGTGTACCAGTCAAGGCTTAAATTGTAAATGCAATCACTTTTTTTTTTTAAAATCTGGGTCAAACGTCAGGACTCTGGAAGTGTGATGCAGCCGGCACGAGGTCTTACCAGCAGGTCCAGGATCCAGGGAGTGAGAGGTTCAAAACCAGGAAAGCGCAGCCTCAAATCCTTCAGCAGGCGAATTAGCACTTTGACCCTGAAAATTGTAACATCAAAAAAATCCAATACATTATGAGAACCTGTTGTGTATTTGTGCCTATGCATGCACAACCTCTAGTAATAAACAGCAGGCCTAATGGGTGTTACAAGAGACGTCCTTACGTTGACTGAGAGGCATTCTCCTCGAACCAGCGGGCGTGGCGAATGGCAGCAAGCGCACTCTGCAGCACCTTGATGTCCACTGAAAAAAACAACAACAAAATTTAACCTTTGCATCCCCATCTGGATTTAAAGGGACTTTGTGGTTCAAAACAAGCACTGTAACCCCTCAACTACCAAGGTGTCTCCTCAGCTGTCTTTTTTCACTGTTTAATTATTATCATAAATACACAATCACAAATGGTGCAGAGATGATGGTAAAGGACGTCTCTGACTAGACAAGAGATCACAGTCTATGCTAGAGATGTGGAAACATGCTGAGTGTGTGTGTGTAAGCTCATACAGTGCAGCTCAGGGTCCAGCTTGCGCAGGTTGGGAGGGACGGTGGTGATGAGGATCTTGACTGTGGCATCAGCTGAACTGATCTCAAAGCCCGTCTCATTGGTCAGCATGGACAGCACTGAAACCAGCACATATACATTACATAAGCAGTTTGACATCGCCAATTAATTTTAGACCACCGCGGTAATCAATAATCGGTGCATCATATATATTATTATTATTATTATATTAATGACAGAAACAAGGAAAAGCATATTAAGTCCCCTTCAAATCGTACATTTCATTTGTTCACCCCAACAGTTCCTCGGTGTTACCTTCAGTAGGATCCTGTGTGCGAAGGGTCTCCACCACCTTGTTGCCAAGAGCAGCGACAGCCTCCACTGTGAAGGAAACAATCATCATCCATCCATCATTACACAAGTTACATCACAAAGGACTCTAAATAAAGCTCACCTAACTTTCTCTCGCCACTTTCATTAATGTAATAAAAACAATGAAACAAGAAAGGACAATGCCATTCACATTGACCAACTGAAGACTGTTTCATTGGCAGCTGGGTATTGTATTAAACCTCAATTCTTTTTTGCAACAAATCAACATGTGTCTCTTTCACTTGAGTACTAAAACACTGTCAAATACCCAAAGAATCAATCAATTATCTAAATGTAAAGAATTCATGAATCAAATGTCTTGACTTAGAATCAATAACCACATTAAGCAGATGACATTACTTCCTCAAATAACTCACATGTAGGGAGGATCTTGAGGATTACAACCAGGTCGGCCACATTGTGTCCGGTCGTCATGGTGCCCTTCTTGTACGACCCCACCTGACGCACCTCTTCAATTTGCTATGAAGGGACACAGGTACAACATTTTTAACATGTAATGTACTAGCATTAGTAACCAGCTAATAATGTTTGCAGGTTACACATCCATTTATTTTAAAAACTTGTAAAACAGCAAATATTTACACAAAACTATGTTTTTAGATAATTAATATGACACTATGTTTATCCAAGTAACACTGTATAGTTTTCTAAATATATAAAAACTCCTGAGATCATTTTTGTTCACACTGACACACTGTTAAACTGGGAGGTACGATCTTCTGGCAGAACAGTTCATCAGTTCATTTAAATCTTTAATTTGTCACACACATCATCATACAAGCACAATATGTAGTTATATGGTGCACTGTACACACTGAACTACAGTAATGTGAAGAAAAACCACTCACCACTTCAAAGTTGCCTGGTGCAACAATCAGGTTGTCAATGACATTGTTGATCTTTGTGACCAGGGACAAGATGGAGGACTATATGCAGGAAGATACCAATAAACATCGCTTCTGTCAGTGAGCAGTCAACAGAAATCGGTGAGGCAGATTGTTATCTAGTCAGCATGTGTTTGTGGACTGACCTGCTCTGCAGGTGTGGGGCTCAGGTCCTGGTTTCTCTTCAGCAGACACTCACTGAAAGCTGTCTCGTCAGGTGCAGGCTTTACTCTGGGGAAGGCCATCTCACACTTGGGATAAACAACAGCCTATTTCAGTACTCTGAGCTGTAACACTACTACAGTGGTGTTATGAGGGGGCTGGGTGATGCGTGGAAAATCAGATATCACAATATTTTTTATCAATTACCTCTGTATGTGTATTGCGACAATGTTGTAGGGTTGACTGGTGGTGCTCTCACAAAATATTTACACAATTAGATTTTTAATAAATAATCAAGTGGGTGAAGGCAAATAATAAAACAGCTAGAACAAGTTCAGAACATTACATCACTTTACTGTAATGCTGCCTTTATAACCAGGAAAACATCTTGTCTCATATACCGATATCAATATAATAACAATATACTGCCCAGCCCGAGAACATGGTCTCCTTAACATTAATCACACAAAAACATATCATCTGCCTGCAGTGATGCCCAGGTGTACCCCAGGACTGTGACATCACTGCTGGGTGGGGTTACAGGTGCAGAGAACACTTCTTCTAAACTTCAGCCAACCACATCTAAAAGTGCTTGTGGCTGTACTTACTCTTGAAATGCATTTCTCGTGTTAAACAAGTTTGTTACTCACCACATAAAAATCAAATGGGATGTGTGGGACAAATGGACGGTACCTGAACAGGAATGTAGAAAAGAACAACAGTTTGTAATATTGTAATAATTACTTCAAGCAATGACCACAGAAATATTCAACTAACATGGGGCATCAAGGATGGTTGGATGGATGGTATTATTTCACATCAAATTAGTGGGTGATATAGACAAAAGTTAGTCATTATTCTCACAACCATATATTTATTATTAGGGTTGTAACATGATTCTGTTTGACTAAGGAAAAGTGCTCAAGGTTTAAAACACTCACAATACACAAAAAAGGTCCACCTGGAAATAAATCATGACGTGAGGAACTTGTCAGGAATGAAACAAGAAAAAAAGCATGATGGACTAAATAAAAAACCTTGCCTAAAACTAAATCCACTCAGTATCAGCTGTATATAACCTGTTTCATTTCAGATTCTTTTTTGGATTGTTCCTGAGATTCATCACATGTAGTGCTTTCTTTGAACAACAGTGTTTCCTAATACACACTGACAGGTGTATACAGACTAGAGCCATTTTGGGGGGTTAAAAAACAGTCAATTTTGCACTCATTTCAACAACATACAGCAGGTGGACACTGTCTCTGAAGGGCTGCTCTTGTGTGAGTGCTGAAAAGTGTTTTGTTCAAACCCTACGCACAAACCATTACCAAACCAAATTAAATATTATTATCATGAAGGAAGCAAAGGAAAGGGAAGGCTGTATCTTTTAGTTTTTCAGCAGTCAAATGTATTTTAAATTAGGTACTAATGTAAAGGCAGGCCAATCACCTAAGTATGCACTGCCCTGTCTAATAAAAAATTATATTGGAATGGACTCTTCAGTTAACACTGTATTAAATCACGTATGGGAAGAAACTGAACAGGATACGGCTATTAAGAGTTTGGCATGTTTCCCCATGGAATTAAATACACTTCATTGTCCCAGTAAGGAAATGTGTGTTTTAAGGGGATGACATGCAGCAAAGGGTCACAGGCTGGACTCGAACCCGGGCCGCTGCGGCAACAGCCTTGTACACGGGGCGCCTGCTCTACCACTAATCCACCGACGCCCCGGAAATGTGTGTTTTAACACTCTGCAGGTTAACGCTGCTTAGGGAAAGTCATACATTTTATATACAGGGCTGCAATAGTATGTTTAGAACAAAATTCTTCACCCAGCCCTAGTTAACCCATCTGTTAGCAGTGAATTATATAAAGTCAAAATTAGAGACAGCTTCAAATGATTTCACAGATGTGCCAGAAATCAGAACACTGTGGTGTGTGAGGGAGACATTGTGAACCTGAATCTACCTGCATGCTAGAGTCCGGCTAGGTTGTTTCAATCGATATCTTTAATATGTTAATGAATACAAGTGAACAGCAGCTTGGTGGCTGAACTTACCCTTGGACCAGACCTCCGCGGGACCCAAAGCGGCCTCCCCGGCCCCTGCCGCGGTCCCCTCTGGACACAAACACAGAATCAGAACTTCTTAAAAACACATGCTCATCTAAGCTAATGTTGCTGTGGCATCTTAGTTTAGGCATCATTTAATTCTGCCAGAAATCAGCATCTTTATGAACTTACCCATTTCCATATGAACAGCTATTTTCCTACATGTTAACCTATATCTAAGAGTGTAAAAACATAGTTTTATTAACCACACTCACCAACTACTGACAAAACAGGCCTCAAAGTTGACCCATATTGCATGCCCACCACTCCTGACACAGACACCTTATTGAAATATAAAAATAACAGTTCGGCTTTCTGATTGGAAAGCTAACAAATTCTCCACAATTTCAATAGTTTTGTTCTAAAATAAATAAACGAAGAGTTTTTTTTTTCAACCAGTGGCTTCAAAATAAAAAAGTAAAGATCTGTGCACCTTTGCACGAATTTGCACTAGAAATTTCTGCTGATTTGGGCTTCCTTTTGATTAAATTTCATTTTAATTTTCAGTTGTGATGACAAACAAATATGAAATCTGAGGTAAAATAAAAAAAAATCATAGGCAGCATTAAGGAATTGTATGTTTGACTGACCTACCGACCATATACTCACACGTCTGCTGTTGTTTGACCAATATTGGCACAGCGTTAACACTTCAGGAGATGTATACAAGTGTCTAACTTTTTAACATCTTAAAAAAAATAAACAAATAAATGAATCTGAGTTTAGCCTTTTTTTCTGTTTTTTTTTTTTTTGCAAATTCTAATTAAAGGACAGAAAAGATGCCAAATTTGCATATTTATTTATTGTGGATCAACACTACTGAAGTTGTGGATAACCTTGTTCGTTAGTTATAATCAGAAAGACACACAGCTGCTATTTTTGAAGAAGATATCTGTGTAATATAGGTCATCTTTGAGGCCTCTTATCTCCTCAATGGTTGACCATTGTGGTTAATTAAACCACAATGTAACTTTTACTTATACAGGTTGACGTGTAAAAATATATATGTGTTTAAATGGAAAGAGGTTAAGTAAGAAAGTGATTGATTTATGGAGGAATGCTCCCAGCTATCAAGCTAACATTATCTCGCTAACCTAACGTAACGTTACTCAAATGCTACGCTCATTCATTCATTCACTTACGTTAGCTACTTGTCTGGGCGATGTAGCTAACATTAGCCCACAGTGTAGCTGTTAACTTGCTTGCGTCAAGGTAAAACAAAACTCCACAATTCAAAGATGATAAGAATTAATATGCTTCACGGCGGCGACACATAATAATAATAAATAGCGCTATTGAGCAGGCTAACTTACATCTCTCACATGCTAACGTTAGCTAGTAGCCATCGCTCAAACAATGCACGCTGCTAGCTTCATGTTACGCTAACATAATTCCGCCTACGAGTTAATACCTACAGTCAACACATTGGTTATATAAAACTGTCAAACTAAACTGAATATATTACCGAATGTACTGGAATGTAATTACCTCATTGCGTACGACGTTTTGATGATTTAATGTGAAAATCCTAAGAGAATTGTGGACCGGCTCCCTGCGGCGGCCGCTGCTACCTACTGCTGCTTCCGCCTCCTCTTCTTCGTTGGTGTCTAACAGCAGCTTGCATCCTTTGCATTACTGCCATCTTCCGGAGGTAGTTAACTCCTACAGCAAGGACACAACTCGCTTTGTGGGCCACTTTGCAAAATGACATGGGGGCAGGGGCTAGTTTATTAACAAATAATAGTAATATTTATCAGTATATATAATAGATTGCCTGTAGTTTTCAACCTTGCGACGTTTGCTGTCCTCATTCATCTTCATTAAGAGGCACATCCCAGCACTCCACAGGTGTGTGCAGGGGCGTTTCTCAGATTTGCATACATTTGGGGCACATAAAAAACGAATAAAAATCAAGTCACTTTAAGGTGATGCTACGACATGCATGACAAGAATCAAAATCAAAATCAGCTTGTAGCTAGTGCGTAGCCTACACAATCATGGAATTTGACTGTGGTTTTTGTTGCTCTCTTGCTGCTCAATGTTTATTCAATATACAAGATACTCCATAGTTTAGCTTCCCCACTCCTGAATCAATTTATATTAACAGTTCATAAGGAAATAAGACAAACAAAATCATCATAGGGGAGACTGTTACATGAAACATTGCTCATGCTCAAACTGCCTTTTCAGTTACAGCAACAACAATGTAATGCTCTACCTACAAATCTAAGAGACTATATTAATCTTAATCAGTTTAAAACTAATTTAAAAAAAAAAAAAAAGCTAAAAGACAGACAGTCATGGTCTGATAATCCCTCTCCTAACATTTATGCACTGCTCTGTCCTACAGATCTATGTATTTTTTAATGTGTGTGAAATGATCATTTTCATATTGTTATTTGTATTCATTACTGTTACTTGAAATTGTCATTTTTTGTGCTACATGTGTTGCAAAACATTTGTACATTGTCCCTGTTTTAAATATACCAATAAATTAATGAAATGAAGAAGTAAATAGTAAAAAGCAGGTACAAGTTTAAACAAGGACAACAAAGCTGGACACATCTGAAAACAGAATGGACTGAGGACAGACAGAAAGATCAGCAGCAGTTTATACATTTAGCTTCATGACCTCTGCTGTCAAAACTACATCAGTGCAAGAATTGAGGTACAACTACAGGGACAACCTAAACTAAAATCTGACAAAAGATTGGGGATCTAAAGTTAAAATTTACTGTTAGAGACCAAAGTTGATGCAGTATGTTGGTGTTTAAACCCATCTAAACATTTTAATACCATAACTTCCCTCACGTCTTGGGGGCGTGCTGATAGGCAAGTAAGGAGGGGGGTCATAGAAGAACCAGAATGGTCCAAGTGAATGATGAAATGAGGAGGTTTCAGTATGAGGGAGGGGCACAGTAATGAGACAATGAATTAACGAGTGTAAGTGAGAGAAAACACCTAAAGTGTCACAAAAAACAAGTAATTCACACAGATTGCTTGCTGCTGAATCATTTATTGGATTATAGTGATTATGGATTACATTGAATATGTGTTTATCATGGCTGTTTATGTTTATTGTTGGGTTCAAACAATGTAATTACAGTTTTTAGGGACAGTTCTTCAGGGAGAAGCCGGACACGAGATTGGCCAACTTGATAACTCTTGAAGGAGCAGGTAAGATGATGACTCTCTTGTGATAGCAGAGGTGACTAGAATGAAAAATCAAAAACAGCATATTTAGTGATATACCATGATATACTTTATATAAGAACAGACATACACCTGTATTCAATTTTCAAAGCGGGGATACAATAACATTAAGTATTACATGGTATTGAGTTGCTGAATCATATGGCATAATGTAACTGTAAGAAAAGTCAGTGAACCTGTGAGTGATGTAGCTGTAGTACTGGCAGTTAGGATCGTCAGTACAGGTTCGCTGGCACCTCTCAACGTCACCCACCACAAAATGGCGAATGTCATCAAATGGGAAATCTACTCCTACATATTTCTGCTGCAGCCAGTCTGTTAGCAGAGAGGGGCAGGGTTAGACCGCTGCTGCTGACCAAACTACAGAAACTCAAACTCAGCATAGATATACCCTTATAGTTGTTTTATGATTCCAGTGTTTTGGATGGAACAGGTTTGGTATGTGGTACGTACTGGTATCCAGTTGACAGAAGCGCGTTGGTAACCCAGATGTGATTCCTCCTACATATCTGGGGTTCATTGCATGTGGATTATTCTTCAGGTAACATTTGAACTGATAACTGAAAATATAATGAAAATCAGAAATGCAGGTATAGTTATGTTAAGATCATACAAAGTAGAAAAGTTCAAATTTCAAATGTTTAACTACATCAGAATAGTTACAGTGTTATTAAAGGGTGGGTCATTTAAGGCAAGTGGGGCAAAGCCCAACTAGCTGGATGCAGGAAAAACATAATTTAGTAGTGCTAGAAATTATTGTATTTCTGGAATAATGCATGCCATAAAACACCCTTGGTTCCCCAATCATTCAATAAATCATATGTTTTTGCTGTTTTCTGTGGAGACATTTTCTTCACAAATTCAAAGTAGCACAGCATAACTTACTGATTTACAAATGGTCATTTTGTAGGTGAAATGTGTCCTTAATGCACGTGACTCCAGACACTGCTATTTGGGGAAAGCCCCACACTCCCTATTTCAAGTGCCCCAAGTGTAGGAAAACAACAATATGCATGACCATAGCCAACATACTCTACCTGACGTAAGCAAAGAAGGTGCAGTGGTGATGAGCAGAGCACAATATCTGACAGTGTTCAGGAGAGGCTGAAGGCAGAACCTCGACGTCGTGTCCTGGGACGTCAATGTTTGGAAAAAGTTTGCCCTGACATGCTGTATAAAACAAGCAGTCCAATGAGAAAGCATGCATGACAACAACCCGCACTGGTTGTTGCTCCAATCAATACTACCTTTGGTAGGAGTATTAGATTACCTGTGGTACAGTGTCCACTGTTGATTGGTAGGTTATGGGAGAATCCAGATACTATACCACCCTTTGCCAACACCAGAACATCGTTACAAAACAGCATAACTCAAAATGGCCTTCTTGCTGGTTGAATTACACCTTTGTGGGTAAACTCAGATGAGGATACTGGAGTCAATCAATTAACCTGGTCCTTTCATCTCTGTAGTTCCCTTTGATAAAAGTAAAAAACTGACAGGCAGGATCACGTGTGCATTCTCTCTGACACTCCTCATAGTTTGCTGTGAACAAGGTCCGGAAGTCTGCCCCAGGGAAGTCCACATGATGATACACCCCACGCAGACAGGGCTCTAGCAGATGTACAGCCCAACAGAGAGATAAGAGGAGTTTTACCACATGATATTAATTGCTGATGGTTTTCATGGTGGCTTAAAATGGTTGTACAGTTACTTGGGTCTGGGTTGCAGGGTTTTAGAGAAAAGCCAGAGGTGTGACCGTGCAGTGTATTCTGAACTCTGGGCTGTCCAGAGGGAGAGGCCTTGAGGTAGCAGAAGAACTGCCTGGTGGAGACAGAGCCAGGCGTACCAAGGTCAGCAATTGGCATTTAACAAGGTAGACAAAAGTTTAAGGGCAGCTCTGGTTAGACAAAGGTTGTGTATTTGTTAGAACTTTCATTTTGATTTATTTTCATTGTCATGTCATATGTCACCTTTTAATCACTCTGTAATAAGTTTCTAGTTTTGTACCTGTTATCTCTGTTCCAGTCTGGACGAAGAAAAGTAAAGAAGCGACAGGCAGGGTGCTGGGTGCAAAGCAGCTGACAGTGCTCAGCATCAGGAGAGGTGACATGTTTGATATCTGATCCTGGGAAATCCACATCCCTCAGGAGCGCTTGTCTACATGAATCTACACTCATGAACAAATGGAAAGAGGAACACATAAACATTTACCTGTGCATATAGGCTTAAATTTGACTAATTTAGTAAGTGGTAAAATACATAACAGCACTTACATATGTGGCTACACAGAGTAAGGAAATGGTGTTATTTATTACCGTAACTCATGGAGACCCCACAGAGGCAGAGCAGACCCACCACAACCAAAAGTGTTCCCATCCTTTCAGTTCTGAAGCCAGTAAAGATTCTTCAGTCGCAACTGCAGTCAAAGAGCTTCCTCAGCAACTGCAGGAATTGCCTGAAAGGCAACATTGGAACTGACACATTTATACATTTGATCGATTTGCATGACTGATTGTTGACACCTTCAGCCATTGTTTGGCAGTAACCACTGTCGTCCAGGGAAAACTGTACAAATATTATCTTATTTCATCCATTGTACACAATGACAGACAGACTGTTGTTACAGCTCGTTCTCAGGTTACTTGAATCACCCATGGGCTCTCCTACTCACGCTTGCTGCACAGGTAGGGGAAATGAGTGTGTTTAGGCTCAGAGATGTGTAGGCCCACTTTTTTTCCACACAAAAAATGGATCAGGAATCAATGAGGGAACCGATGGAGACTCACACCGTTAAGCAGAATTGATAATGTCACTGGTATCAATAAAATCGTAGTCATGAATATTGAAAACATTTTCAGAGTACTGGAATACACTCAACTGAAAAGTACTGTCACTTTAAAGACATTTCATTCAGGTAAATGTACTTGTATAAAAAATGCGCTTTGATAGCATAGAAAGAGATAAAGAGATAAAGAAAACCCCAAAATAAATTACATTTCTATTTATGTGTTGCACTCTTAAACAGACAGGACTCCACCAGTCTTCTGCTTGGCAACTTTAGTCTCTCCACCCATCTGTACGTATGTCCATCCATCCCATTCTTGTGAGATTTTAACAAGGTGTTGTGGGAATTTCTTCAAATTTGGCACAGTTGTCCACTTGACAATGAACTGATTAGATTGTAATGGTCAAAGGTCACTGTAACCTTGCATCTGTCTCATTCTTGTGAACAGAGTGTCTCAACAACACCTCAAGGGAATTTCTTTAATTTTGGCACAAATGTCCACTTGAACTCAAGAATGAATTGATTAGAATTTGGTGGTTGAAGGTCAAAGATCAAGGTCCATTGACTGATTATGACACAATTTTACACAAATGTCTAATAGGCCAAACACTGGGCTGTCCAGAGGGAGTGGAAGTAGAAGTGCCTGGTGGAAGGTGAAGCATGTGTACTGAGGTCAGCATTCAACAAACATGAATAAGGCAGACAGACAAAGGCCTCAGAGGAAGGGTGGTGAGAAAAATGTTAAGTGGTAGTAGATGGCACTTGAATCTGAACGCATCAGTGGAGCGACCAGACCTCCATGTGATCCAGCAGAGTTCAGTAATGTAACAGGATGTAAGGAGTCATAGGTGGCTGAACATGACTTCTCTTACTGCCAAAAAAGTTCATGCCCAGCAACTCTATCTGAAGTTAAAATAACAAAAGGTTATTTTATGCTTTCAGTCAATATTTGCCCATCAACCCAGTATCATGTGAATATGAAACATGCATCACAGCCGTTCCAGAGGTGATACGTGCAGGTATATTACAGTTTACATTTGTATATTTGACCTGTGGCATGCATGACTTGTAGATGACAAAGTCAATACCTGGAAGTAACCACCTCTCAGTTGACTTTATATGCAATAACAAAGTAAAACAAACTTAAACTGGAAACCAGCAGGACAGAGATCAGGGATTAAAACCCAACAAAAATCATGCATATCGTTTACAGATGAAAAATGATGTTAAATGTTCAGTGCGTGGGATTTAAGTAGATATATAGGCAGAAATGGAAATATGTTGACTTAAGTACATAATCACCTGAAAATAAGAATCGTTGGGTTTTCGTTACCTTATAATGAGCTGTTTATATATCCATGCGGCGCAGGTCCTCCTCTATTGACATGTTCCACTGCCATATTTATACAATAGCCCAGGATGGACAAACCAGACACTGGCTCTAGTTAGAGGTAATCTCATTTTCTCATCAGCCACCTTAGTTATAAGCCCCTCCACAACAAGCAGCATTGCAAAATCTCAGATTTTATAGCGTTAAACTGCTTTATACAGTGTTTTTACTGGTTTTAATTACTGGGTCTGTTTGTTTTAGAGAGGACAAGATCACACGGTCTGTTTGACCTCTTCAACAATGAACATTTGGGGAATTCTAACAGGGAGAAGTTTTGCTGGTTCAGATCTGCAATCCTCACCATGCCACTAAATCATATCTTAATCTTACACACGGTTCCTTTAAGTAAAACGACCAATGCCACAATATAAATATTGCCTGCCTTATCCTCTTGAGACCCTGAGTCCTCATATGAGAACATCACATTTTGAGTTCTCTGCAACTTATACTTCATTCCACTTAACTCAGACCAGTTGTCCTTGTTCATGGACACTTTTTTGACCCATGTAGTAGTAAGTAACATAGTAAGACCACAATACACTAATCCATGTAAAAACAAGATGGCAGCCATCTCTGCCAAGTCAGTCTGGAGCCAATCCCAACACAAAAGTCATCAAGGTCCAAAACCTGACCACATGTTATGGTTGAAACTTTCTCATTTATGATTAATAATTAATAATTGATATGGCAACAAAATGGACCAATTTTAGCAACAGTAACAAGCTGAGATGCTGTTAATTCAGAAGTGCGCGTTTGAGGACGCTGGGACTTAATTATATTGACAATGTTGAGTTTTTTTATTTTTACTTTTCGGGTCCTACTGATCCAAAATAGCTAGGACAAATAAAAAATGTATGCCAAACAAAGTTAAGGTCTCAGGAGTATATGACACCATAGATACCTTATGTAGTGTCAGAACAGAGAGCCACTTATTGAGTGACTAAATGAATAACAGACACACTGAGAGAAGTAGTTTCTTGTTTGTTCTTCTTTTGAGTGTTTGAAGAATATTGTTCTTCTTTCACTTCAGGGCAAACGTGCTAACCATCATTAACTGATGCTTGTTTTCCATTTTTTTCAGGCCTTTATTAAGATAAGATAAGATAAGATACACCTTTATTGATCCCATAATTGAGAAATTCCAGTGTTACAGCAGTCAAGGAGAAAGAGTCAGATTAAAGATTTCAAAATTAAACTTAAAAAACTTAAATAACTAGGCATGCAAATAAGTACAAAAATATAAGAGACGGCGATAAATAACAATAACAATAATAATAATAATAATAATAATAATAATGAAAATAATAGGAAGTGGATAATAATGAGCAGCAGTGAATGAAAATGAGCAGTAGATAAAGGGAGCACATCTAGTGCAAGTGATTGTATGTGCAAAACAGCAGACAGCTGTGGTGTCCATAAAGTGTCCATAGTGTCAATAAAGTGTCAATAAAGTGATAAAGTTATTGCAATGAACCTAACATAGCTGTATTTTGAGTTATGCTATTGTCTAGAATATAACAGTTGCACAAAGTGTCAAATTACCGTGTTTAGATCATGTTCTGTTCGACATTTGCGGTTAATTGAGTTAGGCTGACATGCTACGTCATTGGCGCTTAGCTGCAATGTCTAATTAAAGCCACCAGATGTCACTGTTCACTCCTAAAGTTTCTTAGGCCTGCTTATAAAGTTAATGCTATAATCAATTAATATTGAAAGAAAGGTCTGAGGCTGTTGCTGTCAGTTTTTCTGTAAATTTGAATCCCTGCTTAATTTCATAGTGTTTCTGTAAATCACAAATAAAGCTCTCGTGGAAGTTCAGTCAGTCAGGAATACAATACTTTTTCATGCTTAGCCTGTAACTTTCTTCCTCACCCTGCCATGCACTCCTTGCATACATGCTCACTCTCTGTAACTAGCTGTTTGTTAGGGGCTGTCAGTGGAGTCATCAGCTGTTCAACAGCTGATTCACAATCAAACAATAGCGCTTCAAATACAATACTGTGTCAAATACAGACATGGCCGTCAAAGATCCTGTTCTTGGAATGGGATGGAAATAAAGTAACGTTTGTTCTTCCTGGTTCTCATTTTAAATGCGATTCTATTTCTGCCGCAGTCCTTTCATGCTGCAGTGTGTGCACCCTCCACCTCCCCATCACCATTAAATCTTATCAGAATCAGCCTCATTCGTCTCATCAGCCATCAACCACAAAGTCATCAGCCACCACCACCTCTACTATTGTCTAGACCAGTGTTTTTCAACCTTTTTTGAGCTAAGGCACATTTTTTTCATTGAAAAAATCACGAGGCACACCACCAGCAGAAAATGTTAAAAAATGAAACTCAGTAGCCTATATTGACCATATAAAGTCGTTCCCATCAAAGTGTCTTGAATAGGAATCAAATAAACACAAACAAAAAGTATTTTATAATCGTTCATATTTCTACTCACTCAGTGTGAAACCTGGGCCTGTTTGGATGAACACAGAGCTGATATCCTGGCAGGAATCGAAGAAAGACACACATGAAGCTCTTCCTCAACAGCTCTCAGTCTCTCTCTGTTTTTAGTTTTTATAGCAGTCAGGCTTGAAAAACTCACCTCACACAGATATGTCATGGAAAATGGGAGCAATGTCAAAATAACTTTGTTTGCCAGAATGGGGAACTCCTTGGCAGTAGCCAACCAAAAACTGTCCAAAGGTAGATCAGCAAAGCTTAGCTTTAAACCACAGTTTTGTCTCAGTTCAGTTAGTTCCTCCTGCTCCTGTAAAGTCATGTCCTTTCCACCAACTGATGCTGAGCTATATGGGTCCCTAACCCAGTCAAGGCATTCAGTGGAGGCTGAAGAGAAATAAAATGACATCTTCTCCTCAAGAGTTTTTAAATGTTTAACTATTATCTCACACAATGCAGCAGTGTTAACATCTTGCCATTGCTTGGTGAGTGTGAACATTTCAAAATTGCCACTTTTCACACGTTGTTGCCAGAGTTGCACCTTTGATCTGAATCCATTTATTTTATCTGTGATTGTAAGCAGGTTTTCATTTCGGCCTTGCATTCGTGTGTTCAGTTCATTCAGATGACAAAAAATATCTGCCAGGTATGCCAGCCTTGCACACCACTCATCACTTGCAAGCAGTTTTGCGTAATCGGACCTCTCATTTGTCAGACACACTTTAAGTTCCTCCCGCAGCTCATACACACGGGCCAAGACCTTGCCGCGCGACAACCATCGGACCTCCGTATGAAACAGCAAGGCTTTATGCTCCGCTCCCATTTCCTCACACAAAGATGCAAATATGCGACTTTTCACGGGTCATGACTTTACAAAGTTTACCATGCGCACAACATCATCCAACACAGGAACTAGGTCTGCTGGTAAAGTTCTTGGCTACGAGGGCCTCACGGTGTAAAAAACAGTGCGTAACAATCACATCTGGGTTTCTTTCCTTCACTCTGCTTACAAAGCCTTTGGTGTGCCCGACCATGGTTGCAGCTCCATCAGTGCAGACACTCGTGCAGTTTTCCCACTTATGTCCTCCTTGTTCAAGATATTCTGAAATTTCCCCTCTTGTTGTTTTTTCTGGCAATGCCTTGCAAAAAAGGAAGTTTTCTCTGACTGCGTCTCCATCTACAAAACGCACATTGGCCAAGAGTTGAGCATGTCCAGTAATATCAGTAGACTCATCAAGTTGCAATGCAAATTTACCTTACTGATATGGATCTTTTCCAAAACCACACTTTCGATGTCTGCAGACATGTCATCAATACGTCTGGAAATTGTGTTATCTGAGAGAGGGACTTTGGCTATTTCTTTAGTCGCTTCAGGTCCGAGCATCTCATTTACAATGGCTTTGCAGGCGGGAAGTATTAATGTCTCTGCCACAGTGTGCGACTTTTTTGACTTAGCAACAAGTTCAGCAACGTGGTAGCTAGCTTTAAGGGCTCTCTCATTTACCTTTGTGGTTTTTCTCATGAAAGTTGCCTGTTTCTCCTTGTGTTCACGCAGGCGAACAAAATAGTACGCATTCTTGTTTTGAAGCGAAGGGTGTTTCGTTTGGAGATGGCGTTTAAGCTTACTTGGGACCATAGCACTGTTGGATAGCTTTTCACCACACACCAAGCACAACGGAGTCGGTTTCATTGCATCCCCGGTGAAAGTAAATCCAAATGAAAGATAGCTTTCGCTGTATTGCCTCGCGCCAGAGACTTTGCTTGAGCTAACCGTCTTTGCTTTCTTTTGACCTCCACTCATACTTGGGCCTTCATCTGGGTCCGAATTTTGTCCAGGGTCCAGTTCGGAGTTAGCATCTTTCCTTTTCAAAAACTTCTCCATCACTGTCACCGTATAGTCTCGCTAGCCACAATGCCATTGTCACCGCCACCTGACGCATCCATGCATCACTAATTCTCTTCTCAAAGTACAAAGCAATTAGCTACCTGCTGCCACCTACTGATATGGAAGAGTATTACATGGTTACTCTGCCGATCACTAGACAGCACGGACACTCGACAACGGCACATTATTTGCGGATAATAATTAATTTGTTTTCATAAAATATTTTTTAGACCAATTAGGTGAAATTGGATAATTTCCCACGGCACACCAGACAATATCTCACGACACACTAGTGTGCCGTGGCACAGTGGTTGAAAAACACTGTGCTAAAGGATACGAGATCAAGTTTGCAGATTCTCAGAGGTGAGCATCAAATGTTCATGTAATCAGTTTGTGTGTGTATCATAGTGTGTATCCAACAGGACAATGAACCTAAGCACACAGCCAAGACAACACAGACGTGGTTTAGGGACAACTCTGTGAATGGCTCAGTGGGGAGAGCTGACAATGGCTGTCCATGGATCTGCTTGAGAGGAGGTGCAGAGAATGGCAGAAAATCCCCAAATCCAGGTGTGCGCAGCTTGTTGCGTCATACTCAAGAAGACATAAGGCTGTAATTGATTTCCTTGATAAGTGATACATTTACAAAAAAAGCCCCAAAAACGATTCCTGAGTCCCAGCTTCAAGCTAGAGACGCAAATGTTACTGTTTTTAAAGACACATGAAAGGTAACAAAAATATTTAAACCTACCTGTTTGTTTAAAATCTGAACTTGACAAGACTCAAATTAATGGATAACCTGGTGATGATCAGTGCTACTCTGACCTTAAGGGAACCATGAACCGTAATGGTTGTATCACCTAATCAATTAATTTTTTGCAGGTGCATCCATATTTTACTCTGCAGGGGAGAAAAACACTGAACTTGTGGTGCTGTGGCAGAATGGGGTTTAGTTATATTCCTCATCTGCATCTTAGAAAATATAAATCAGTAATAACTAGTCCATACCCATTGAGTGCACAGTTGCCCACATACAGTTTCACATGGTGTGTGTTTGGGATACAGGTCATAGGAAATTGCAGATTAAATAGTCAACTGAACCCATTAAGAAGAGCAATGTTTTCAGAGTTTTTGTGAATTTGATAGTACAATTGCTTTATTGAAAGTACAGTAGTAACATTGCCAATAGTGGGATAGTTAGTGGGCTAAAACTGTACATTAGTAGTTGAGGTAGCATGTTGAAAGGCAGATAGTTAAAGTATTTATATGTTGTATTGACTTAAAAGTGGGGCGCACTGGTAGTTCACATGGGAAAGGAGCGGCTAGCCCTTGTTGTAGCAGCATACCATACCATGACTTAGTCATACCAAAAATTAGAAAAAAACAACAACATTCGGCCACAGAGGGAGCCACAGCGATCGGTTGCATTTTAGCCATTTTTAAGCATTTTTCTGTTGTTATAGCGCCACCCAGTTGCCAATTAGAGTTAAATTTCTCCAGTCACATTCTGTTCTACATATCTACCAAGTTTAGTAAAAATCGATACGGCTGTTAGGCCTAGATAAGAAATTAGCTCTCTAGCGCCCCCATTTTGTTTGATCGGCTCAATGATGGAGGGGTCCCCTCAGATTATGTGTGGTCATATGTCTACAAAGTTGCGTGATGATCGGTGAAACCCTTGAGATGTTATACACCTTTATGTGATGAGCCACGCCCTCCGCAATATTCATTGCCTTATAGAAGCTCAGTTTAGTAAGTTTTCCAACTTTTGCCAAGAGGGAACTTTAGATATTGGTCCCTAGATTATGTTCACCCAGTTTCATGCAGATTGGTCAAACTTCCTAGGAAGAGATCGATTTGAAAAGTTTTTCAAAAAATTCAAAATGGCGGAAAATCTATATCGCCAGAAGTTAATGGTTCTTGAGGCAAATTTGTTCCTCAGGCATCATGTCTCTACAACATACAGGGCATGAGATATGCCCATTCAAAGTTTGCAATTTCAATCGGTTGCTATAGCGCCCTCCTTTGGCCAATTGATGTAATATTGCTTCATTCACATCCTCCCATGATCCTCTACCACTGTGCCAAATTTCACATGGATTGACCAAGTCAGTGAGGAGAAAAATGTGGAACAGACACACACCCACAGACAGTTTTCGTCATTATATAGTAAGATAAAACCATCATGCCTGCATTTCCTGCCTGTGACTGTGAGCTCAGGTTTACTCTGATATCCTTTAAACTGATGACCAACCTTATACACTGGTGCAGGGTAATGAAGTTTTGGCTCATCTATGATAACAGCAGTTCCTAGAAGTACCTCAGTGTGTAGTAACACAATGACAATAAAAAGTTGTATTGTGTTAATAATGATGCCTAGTGACAGTAGGTTTTATTTTTTTAATGGTAACTTGCATCAGTTATTGATATAACAGAAAAAACAGATTTAAAGAAATGATTAGACCATTATATTGTAGATACTGAGAAGTTCATCTCTGGTCTTATTGAAAAACACCAAACCCCCTCTGTTGATGACCATCCTTTATTATAGTGGAGCACTCTACACACAGTTCCTCTGGTGGAAGCCTGACACAACATTGGCCAGTTTGGTAACTTTAGGAGGAGCAGGCATGGTGATGACACGCTTAACATAGCAGCGGCGCCTAAAACACAAAACAACAACAACAACACCATCTTAAATTGGGCACAACAAATATAACTGTCATCATATTATTAAGTGTGTCTGATTGCTGAAATGTTGTTGCAGCTTTATTGACAGTATTTGTGTTTATGAAGGTTTGCATGTGTGCATAAAGAATACTGTACCAGTAACTGCGGTCAGAGAAGCTTTCATTTACGTAGGTGTAGAACTGGCAGTTAGGATCAGCAGTACAGGTGCTCTGACATATGTCTGCATTGTCCATCAGCTCAAAGCGTATGTCAGAACCTCGGAAGTCCACTCCCTCGTGAGCAAGCTTAACCCAGTCTGTCAGCAGAGAGGAACGGTTAGACTTCACCAACAATAGTATTTCAGTATTTCACTGGCAATAAACTGAAAGGATAAACAGAAAAACATTCACATGTGCTGAATGATTCCAGTCTTTGTGATATCAAATTACATAATAACCAAATCTAATATGAGAGTTTATCATTTATCTGTATGTTAGAGGAAAATGGCTGAGATTTGATTTATTATGAAATTATTGAAACATGTTGGAATTCAGTGGAAGTTGTCTTTTCATAAATACAGACAAAACATGACAAGGAAACGTCCAGATTTGGCCAGTTAGAGCACTATTCGGATTTGGTAATTTGCACCTGGATCAGGGTGATTTAACCTTACTATATAATGACGAAAACTCTCTGTCTGTGGGTGTGTGTGTGTCTGTTCTGCATTTTTCTCCTCACTGACTTACTCAATCCATGTGAAATTTGGCACAGTGGTAGAGGGTCATGCGAGGATGCGAATGAAGCAATATTACATCAATTGGCCAAAGGGGGTGCTATAGCAACCGACTGAAATTGCAAACTTTGAATGGGCATATCTCATGCCCCGTATGTCGTAGAGACATGAAACTTTGCACAGAGATGCCTCTCCTCATGAGGAACAAATTTGCCTCAAGAACCCATAACTTCCGGTTATATAGATTTTCCGCCATTTTTAATTTTTTGAAAAACACTTAAAATCGATCTCTTCCTAGTAGGGTATTAACGACTTTGATTTTTTTCAGATCGACTTATCTGTCAATAAAGTCTAAGTTGAGTCGACAAGTCATTTGATGACGTCATCACATTGACATGGCGGAGGAAAGTGAAGTATCTCCACACATGTGATGTGTGTCTGTCACTCAAGACCCGAACATACTCAGGCGTACTATTAGCGGAGCGGACTCCGCCAGGAATGTCTGCAGTCATTCGCACTTTCATAGTCGAGTGCACTTCCGCGTTGTAGTTTCCTGTAAAAATGTCCGTAAAAATCCCTGCCATGTGAAAAATACATGCCGAGCAGTCACTGGTGCGCGGAGCGAAGTCCGCATGGTCGTAAAATCTGAGCTTTGCGCGCACAGGGCTTGCGGACGTCTGCTTTGAGTCCGCGCGGACCTCCGTGGAGTCCGTTCCACGTACGTTCCGCCTGAGTATGTTCGGGACTTCAGGCGTTTTCTCAGGCCTATCACCTTCTACGTTCTCTGCAGCCGTGTCTCTTGTCTTGTTGTGGTCTTGTGTTAATTTCCCCTCTATGCGCCAAGTAACGTTACCGCCCTTTTAATGAAGTGACTATAACTATTGGTTAAGTCAAGGATAAAGTATCAACGTAAGCCAATCAGAGGCAGCGACTGCATTCTGTACACAAGCACATATACAGAGAGACAGGAAAAAAACACAGGACTTGTCGACTCCTCCTGGGGGGTGTCGACTTGTGCCACTGACGTCGACACGTCGACAAATCGTCTTTTCTGTTAATGCCCTACTTCCTAGGAAGTTTGACCGATCTGCATGAAACTCTGAACACAATCTAGGACCAATATCTTAAGTTCCCTCTTGGCAAAAGTTGGAAAACTTAAGGCAATGAATATTGCGGAGGGCGTGGCTCATCACATAAAGGTGTATAACATCTCAAGGGTTTCACCAATCACCACGCAACTTTGTAGGCATATGACCACACATAATCTGAGGGGACCCCTCCATTATTGACCTGATCAACAGAGTGAAAAAAATTGAATTTCCCCTCCGGGATTAATAAAGTATATAAAATTAAAAAAAATTAAATTAAACTAAATTAGAGAGCTAATTTCTTATCTAGGCCTAACCGCCATATCGATTTTTACTAAACTTAGTAGATATGTAGAACAGGACGCATAGGTAGAAGGTGACAAAGCTACCAATGGGTATGGACTAGTTCAATGCTACTTTGAAAAAACAGCAAAATATTAAAATGGATTAGCTGATTCTAGATAGCAAAGAATGGGCTTTCCATACATGGATCATTCTGATGAGGGTTAAACATTTTGAACAAATGCACCCTGATAACGAACCAGTTTAACTACGTAGTAACTATCTTGCTCTCTGAAACACCTCTTAGGGCCAAGTCGGGGAGGGCTAACTTTTAACGGTAACTTCCCCCTTTGAATGTTTTTGCCGAGCCAAAGTTGAAGTAAGTGGAAAATACGAAGGAAGTGTTTGTTAGTGACACATACTGTTATCCAGCTGACAGAAGTGTGCTGGGAGCCCAGACGTGACTCCTGCTTTAGCTGTGGTCACCATCTCATTTTTGTTGCCTTTCAGGTAACAGTTGAAGTTATTACTGAAAAAAAAAAAGAAAATGAAAACTCAATTAATGTACAAAGAACAGACGTGACTCAAATATTTATTTCACTCTGAGAAAGTTTTGTCACACACACAGTACCTGACAAAAGAGAAGAAGGTGCAGGACGGATGGGCAGAACACAGTGTCTGACAGTGTTCGGGAGAGGCTGCAGGCAGAGTCATGAAGTCACTTCCTGGGATGTCAGTGCTTGGGAAAAGCTTGCCCTGACATGCTGCATTAAACACAGGGAAATACAATAAGAAAGCATGCACAACAACCTGTCAAATGTTTGATTAACACCAATACCTGTTTCTGTACCTGTGTCAGAGTGTTGAGCCATTTGCACATTGTGGGAGAATCCAGATATTACACCTGTCTTTTTTTCTACAATAGGAGTCCTTGGTACGGCCCAGCTGAATTTAAGGAAGCACTTGTACCTTAAACAAAAAAAGAAATAACATAATTAGAGAATTGACCCTACACCATGTCGATGCCAGCTGGTACTTCCTTCTCATTGGTTGATTAAAACTTTTGACCTGAAACCTCCACTGTTGATGTGTCCCAGTGTGTCAGACGATGTGTGTAACAACTAGTGGGAGAGCATAAAGTGACTGCAGCAATGTAACATTATGTAATCCAGTTTTACCTGATCTTCTCTGGTGTGTAAACCCCAGTAGCATAAGTAAAGAACTGACAGGCAGGGTCCCGTGTGCATTCCCTCTGACACCCTTCATAGTCTGCTGTGAACAAGGTGCGGTAGTCTTCCCCAGGGAAGTCGATGTTCTGGTACACCTTAGACAGACAAGGCTCTGGCAGACAGACAGACAGAGTAAAGGAGAGTGTGACCATGCATCATCAATTAACTAATGGTTTTCATAATGGTTAGAATGGTGTTGACCCTACGTAAGTCTGAGCTGCAGGATTTGAGAGAAAATCCTGAGGTGACACCCAGCAGTGGAGTCCGAACACTGGGCTGTCCGCTGGGAGTGGTCTTGAGGTAGCAGTAGAAGTGCCTGCAGAGAGGGGCAGATGTTTGTGAACAGATAAAAATGGTAGTTAGTACCCATGAAAATTATATAATAAGCAGTTTTTAAAGATAATACCTTAACTGAAAAAGAGTTTAGATCAAAACTGCATGTTTTTTTCCCCTTTCATTAACATCGCTTTATGCATTCAGCACCCTCGTGACTTCTGCTATTGCATTGTAGCTCTAAATGTAAAAAACGTACAACTCCAGTTTTCACTTTTCTGAGATTAGAATTTTTTTTTTTACCGTCTTGCTAACCTCTTCTGAAGAAATAAGTATTTCTAACGTATTTCTAATTCTGTGTGTATTGCTTGTTTTGTACCTGTTGTCTCTGGTCCAGTCAGCCCTAATAAAGGTGAAGAAGAGACAGGAGGCGTGCTGAGTGCAAAGCATCTGACAGTGCTCAACATCAGGAGAGTAGACAGATGTTATGTCTGTTCCTGGGAAATCCACATTCTCCAGAAGCTGTTGACTACAGTCTAAAGAATTGGAAAAAGAAAACAGAGACTTTTATATAGTGCACCTAACGTCCTGAAGGGTGATATTTTTGTTTTATCAAGTGTGTTAGCCTATTATCTTTCAAGAGATAAAAGCTTAATTACACTGGTAAAAATAAATAATGGAACACTCATTGGTCACAGCATAACACCAAGACGGTTAAACCTCAGGGATATCAATCTGTCCACTCAGGAAGCACAAGTGATTGTCAATCAGTTTGACCTGCTTTGGTGCAAATGATAGGGACAACAGGTGCAGTGGAGAGGAACAAGCAAGACAACCCTGGTAGTCCAGCTCCTCCAAGATGGTACATCCATATATGTGGTCGCAAGGTTCACTGTGTCTTCCAGCACAGACGGCCATTACACGAGGAGAGTTGGACAGGGCTGTAGAAGGGCATCAACCCAGCAGCAGGACCAGTATCTGCTCCTTTGTGTGAGGAGAAACAGGAGGAGCACTGACAGAGCCCTACAAAATGACTTCCAGCAGGCTACTGGTATGCATGTTTCTGACCAAACTGTCACAAACAGACTCCATGAGGGTGGCATGAGGGCCCGACGTCATTTAGTGGGACCTGTGCTCACAGCCCAGTACCATGCAGCTTGATTGGCATTTGCCAGAGAACACCAGAATTGGCAGGTCTGCCACTGGTGCCCAGTTCTCTTCACAGTTGAGTGCAGGTTCACACTGAGCACATGTGACAGGCACGAAAGAGTCTGGAGACGCTGTGGTGAACGTTATGCTGCCAGTAACATCAACCAACTTGAATGGTTTGGCGGTGGGTCAGTGATGGTCTGTGGAGGCATATCATTGGTGGGTCGCACAGACCTCCATGTGATAGCCAGCGGTACCCTGACTGCTGTTAGGGACTGGGATGAAATCCTCAGAGTGACGGTCAGGCCTTACGCTGGTGCAGTGGGCCCTGGGTTCCTCCTGGTGCAGGACAATGCCTGGCCTCATGTGGCCAGAGTGTGTAGGCAGTTCCTGGATGAGGAAGGCATTGGTGCCATTGACTGGCCCTCTCGTTCTGACCTAAATCCAATTGAGCACCTATGGGACGTTATGTATCGGTGCCTTGTTGCCATCAAGTGGCGTCACAGACTGTCCAGGAGCTCACTGATGCCCTGATCCAGGTCTGGGAGGAGATCCCCCAAGACACCATCCGCCGACTCATCAGGAGCATGCCCAGACATTGTCTGGAGTGCATACAAAAATGTGGGGGGATACACACTACCAAAACATATTATGAGTTGCTGTGATGAAATTCACACAAGTTGGATCAGCCTGTGTTTCCAATTTTTTTCTTTGATTTTGGGTGAGATTCTGAATCCAGCCCTCAGTGGGTTGATGATTTAGGTTTCCACTGACCGCTGTTACGTCATTTTGTTCTCAACAAATTATATAGTGTACATCAGTAAAGATTTTCAACTTAAATAATTTGTTGGTCAAGATAATTACATGTCTGCACAAAATAAAATATATCAGGTTTCAGGACTTTAAGGCTTTGTACATTTATATGTACAAATACACATATAAAATACACTGTACCACTTATAAGTGCTGAAATGACAGTATCCAATAAATGCATTACCTTGACCAAAGGAGAGGCTGCAGATACACAGCAGACCCACTAAAATCCAATGTGTCTTCATCTTCTCAGTTTTGAAGTCAGTAACGATTCCTGAAGCACAGCTGCAGTTAAAGAGCTGGTTCTGCAACTGAGGGATGGTAAAGGGACTGTTTCTCAAGCCCCAAATTTTAAGGCAGTCCCATGCGAACTATGACCTGTTTTGTCTATTGGCTCTTTCAGCGTCCAGATTAAAATCAATATTGTGGTGTTTTATCATGAGGACCTTGGAACAGTGTTCTGTTTACTTTTGCTCTGCTGACCTATTCTTAAATGTGATTTTGCCGTTTCATTGCCAGTAAACTGTTGCTTTTATGGTATGCTGAATCCTATCACTGTTATATTTTCACCTCTTTAGAATGTGACTAAAAAGTGTCTCTTTGTGGTCTTCATATGAAAACATTTGAAAACCAGTCTATTGCCACCTTTTGGACAAATAAGGAATGACAAGAAAGCTGCAAATTCATGGATCTGAATGGCAACAAACCAAACCAAAGGACTGTCAAAGCAGCAGAGGTTTATTTGACTTTAGCAGCATCAGCTGTCAAAACTTCAAACTTGCTGTGAGAGAGCAGGTCCGATGCCTGTGGCTCAATATCTTGGTGTAGAAACTGGCAGTATACGGTTACACAGACCTCTGTAAAACACTGACCTTAAATTATTAAAGCACACAAAGCTGAAAGTCAGTTTTTAGTGAAGCTAAAATTTCCTGAATATGGCCACTGCCATAGTGTGTTGGTGACATAATTTGGAGCTAGAGTCTGTGCAATAGCGATCTCTGCTGGTATCAAGTTCCTACCCATACACCTGTCTGACCAATTGCAAACAGCACCATTGATAGCAAGCATATTGGCCTCAATCCACCCTTTTTTATCATCAAATTACTAGTTATAACTAAACTTATCAGAGGGATAAAGACTTGAATACATCAGCGCAATAAGAACGACCTTATACAGTCAGGTCCATAATTATTTGGACAATGATACAGTTGTCGTCATTTTGGCTCTGTACACCATCACAATGGGTTTTAAATGAAACAATGAATACCTGCTTAAAGTGCAGACTCTCAGCTTTCATTTAAGGCTTTTTTCAAAAATGTAGTATGAACCATGTAGGAATTACAACCATTTCTTCACACAGTCCCCCAACTTTAAGGGCTCATAAATATTTGGACAAACTAACATAATCATCAATTAAACAGTCAGTTTTAATACTTGGTTGCAAATCCTTTACAGTCAATGACTGCCTGAAGTGTTGGACACATAGGCATCACCAGATGCTGGGTTTCTTCCCTGGTGATGCTCTGCCAGCCCTTTACTGCAGCCGTCTGCACTTCCTGCTTGTGTTTTGCCCTCAGTTTTCCACTTCTTTGCCTTAAAAATGTCTTTGGTTGCTTTTGCAGTATGCTTCAGGTCAATGTCCATCTTCACTGTGAATGAAGTGTTTGGGGCTACATTATCTGCTCAGATTCAACCAAATGCTTCAAAACTCATTGGACGATGCTTCACAGTGCAGTTGGACAATGACCTGAAGCATACTGCAAAAGCAACCAAAGACATTTTTAAGGCAAAGAAGTGGAATGTTCTGCAATGGCCAAGTCATATCATCTGACCTGAATCCAATTGAGCATGCGTTTCTCTTGCTGAAGCCAAAACTGAGGGCCAAACACCCAAAACACAAGCACGAAGTGCAGACGGCTGCAGTAAAGGGCTGGCAGAGCATCACCAGGGAAGAAACCCAGCATCTGATGATGCCTATGTGTCCAACACTTCAGGCAGTCATTGACTGTAAAGGATTTGCAACCAAGTATTAAAACTGACTGTTTAATTGATGATTATGTTAGTTTGTCCAAATACTTATGAGCCCTTAAAGTTGGGGGACTGTGTGAAGAAATGGTTGTAATTCCTACATGGTTCATACTACATTTTTGAAAAAAGCCTTAAATGAAAGCTGAGAGTCTGCACTTTAAGCAGGTATTCATTGTTTCATTTAAAACCCATTGTGGTGGTGTACAGAGCCAAAATGACGACAACTGTATCATTGTCCAAATAATTATGGACCTGACTGTACCTTCTACCTCTGGGCCATATCTTCAGAAAATCTGGTATTCATTTCCACTGTTATGTCGATGACACCCAGCTCTATCTATCCATTAGGTCTACTACCACTCTCCCCCCCCAAATCCCTTTCTGACTGCATATTAGATAGTAAGTCTTGGCTTTCATGCAACTTCCTCAAACTTAACAGTGATAAAACTGAGGTTCTCCTTGTGGGTAGCAAATCTACTCTGGCTAAACTGCACAGTTTCACTCTAACCACTGATAACTCCAAAGTCAATACATCCATCCCCTCAGGTTAAGAGTCTGGGTGTCATCCTCGACAGTACACTGTCCTTTGAGGCCAACATCGATAATGTCACTCAAAAATAACAATAACTGGACAGTAACCATCTTTGGGAAAATTTTATTTGGCATGTACTTGGAGTTTTTAGTTTGAGTCATGGCCCATATGCTAACATGGAGGGGGTAGGGTTTATGACCTATACTGCAGCCAACCACCAGGGGGCGATCAAGATGTTTTGGCTTCACTTTTGAGGAGCTTTCATCTTTCATTTTTATAGACAGTCCATGCTCGGCAGCCAGTTAGCTTAGCTTAAAAAAATATACCACCCCTAAAGCTGTCTAATTAAATCAACACATTACATCCTGTTACATTCCATACAAAACAAGTTGCAGTGTAAGCTAACTGGTGGTTATGTGCTGGATTATTTCTTGACTTGGCACTTACTGTTTGGTCTGATGTTCAGACAAACAGAGCTAAATGTGTCAGTCATTTAAATCTAAGATACATCAAAATCTATGATTGTTATGATTGTCATAATTCTCTTGTTGACCTGATACAATTTCAATCAGTTACTGCCACCTACTGGTGTAAACAGAGTCCTGCAAAACCCTGACCAACGTGTGTGTGTGTGTGTGTGTGTGTGTGTGTGTGTGTGTGTGTGTGTGCGCGCATGCATGCGTGTGCGTGTCTGGAAACATATCACGCCAGCATTTCAGTCTTTTCATTGGCTCCCAGTACAACACAGAATCAACTTCTTAATTATCCTTATCCTTAATTATCTTTAAAGCACATTTAAAACAAATTTATTTAAATGCATTAGTGTAACACAAGGAATGTGCTGAAATCGAGAAAAAGAAAACAATGTCAAAATGTGTAGAGTGCTCTAGATGCTTGGGGTTGATGTCTTTGTCTTGGCATCCCTGACTTCCTCCATCTGGCCACTTTAGAGAGCCAAGAGAAAAGCCTGTGATTCTCCTTAGTTTGCTAAGGCTGTGTTGTTGTAGTCTCAGTTTCTCAACAGAAGAGCTCCTCCCTGACTGCTCGCTCCTCCAGCAGCTGGGCCAGCTGACTTTTTTGCTCTGTTTTCAGTCTTATGATGAGGATGTTGAGGCTATATGCTGCTGCAAAGCTCACAGAAAGCTTACGGATGTTCATGATCTTTTTTTACCCATTTTCCACCAACATGGAACGGGTTAAGTTCTGGTTTGCGCATCTAATTATGGAAAGTTGTGAGCATTTGACCAAAAATAAATTGGTACAAAGCCTGAAAAGCTGGTGGTTAGCTGGAACCAAAAAATTATATTGGGTAGGCAGGTTTGTATTGACCTGAAGTGTAAACCATGACAACATCGCTCATATTCTATAGGCTGAAAAGAGAGGATGGAGAAGGCAACAATGTTAAAGTCAAGTGAGAGGATACTGACATTCAAATGAATAATGCAGGCTGAAAGCAAACTGATGTTCTCTCTGTTTTATTGCTCTGTTTACACACAGAAAGAATAATCTGCAGCTTAAACAGCATTCAAATGATGTTAAACGTGTGTGTGTGTAGAGCACTCTACACACAGTTCCTCTGGTGGAAGCCTGACACAACATTGGCCAGTTTGTTAACTTTAGGAGGAGCAGGCATGGTGATGGCACGATTGATATAGCAGCGGCGCCTAAAACACAGTACAACAACACCATCTTAAATTGGGCACCACAAATATAACTCATCATATTATTAAGTGTGTCTGATTGCTGAAATGTTGTTGCAACTTTATTGACAGGTGTGCATAAAGAATACTGTACCAGTAACTGCGGTCAGAGAAGCTTTCAGTTACGTAGGCGTAGAAGTGGCAGTTAGGATCAGCAGTACAGGTGCTCTGACATATGTCTGCATTGTCCATCAGCTCAAAGCGTATGTAGGAACCTTGGAAATCTACTCCCTCGTGAGCAACCTTAACCCAGCCTGTCAGCAGAGAGGAACGGTTAGACTTCACCAACAATAGTATTTCAATATTTCACTGACACTAAACTGAAAGGATAAACAGAAAGATGTGCTGAATGATCTCCAGTCTTTGTAATATCAGATCACATAATAACCAAATCTAATATAAGAATTTGTTTCTTATCTATACATGTTAGAGGAAAATGGCTGAGAATTTGAGAAGTTATCAGCACTCAGTTACAACCTGAGCAAATCAGGCACACAACACTTGCAGGACGTAAGGCACCACCTCTGCGTGAAATAACCATGCTTTTAAGAGAGTCCTCAGACAGGCCAGTCGACAAACAACATTTCCAAAAGTGGGCCCCTCTTCCACAATGAATCAAAAAATGGGAATTGCACACCTCCAGAATGCAGAAAAGTTAATTTATTTTGTCATCAATACAAAAAAAAGCTCAACACAGAGCGCTTTTGGCCGTCCAGCCTTCCTCAGTGTGTAAGTTCATGTTCATTGTGCCTCTGATTACAAGCCTGCAGTGCAGGCTTGTAATCAGTTCCTTAAATAAATGTACAATTACATCAAAGCCTCCAGGAATCTGTAAACACTGTAGATATGAATAAATATAATACATACATATAATTGCAAACAATTCATTTCATATTCAAAAAATGAAACACAGTAACAAATGTCAGGCACCAAACTTTTCCTTATTAAGGATACAAAAATGTAAGACCCATGTAGACCTGCATCAGTGGAATGAGTTTCTCAAACAGCAAATATCTAATATCTAACTAACTAAATTATCGAGGTTGTAATGATTGCAAATAAATCCATTCAAAATTGTTTGAGAGTGTGATACTGATTATCATGCAACACTTCAAATGTACATTATCATTATGCATAAATATCAACTACAACAATAGCAAAACAGAATAAATGGGCTATGTCTGGAGGATATGATGCTTTTGTGGACTGTTGTACAAGAAAGGAGTCATATTAAAATCCTCATTCAACCCAGAAGGAACCCACCCACCCACTTACTTCAGTTGAGCCAACATTAAAGTAAGGGGAACATATGAAGGAAGCGTTTATTAGTGATACATACTGTTATCCAGCTGACAGAAGTGTGCTGGGAGCCCAGATGTGACTCCTGCTTTAGCTGTGGTCACCATGTAATCATTGTTGCCCTTCAGGTGACAGTTGAAGTTATTACTGAAAAAAAAAGTGACAAAAATGAAACCTTGAATAATATACAAAGAACAGATGCAACATAAAACCAATACTCAACCACACCACGACAGTTAAGATACTCTCAGCTAAGTTGCTGGAACAACAAATAGGCTAATATAACTCAGCACTTTCTAATTACCAGTGCAGTGCACAGACATTTTATGGGCAAGTGAAAAAAAGGGCCACCGTTTGTGAAGCACACCCTGCCAGGAGACTTCTATGTGTCTGCCGGCACCGGGAGAGCTCTTGAAGCCTTAGTGTAAACAACACAATTGTGCACATGAATGAGCAAGGAACATGTCTGTCTGAGGTGTCTCAAGATCTAAACTATATGCACCCAGCAGCTGCTACACGTTCACATTCACTTTCTATGTTTGTCATATATTTATAGCAGGCAACAACAAAGAAAGCAGTGCCATGCCTTGCACACTTTGGAGGTCTATACAATAAACAGGCATTCAAAATTAACAAATCTTTATACAAATTTGAAAAATGGTGTATTCTGAACAAATGAAATGATTAACCAAACCATCAACCCTCCAATCTACAAAGGCCTGTGTTCAGCTGCAATAATAAGGCTCAGTGCGTTCTACTGTCCTTTCCTCACTTTATTATCCATTGCTTTCCTTTGCGCTCCTCCTTTCAATTTGTTCTCCTCTTTTCTTTTTTTAATAGTCACGTACTAATAATACTCATAATTATTTCCTAAATTTGCTTTAAATATTCTTAAAGAACCCCTGAGAGCAGACGCGTGAGACAACTGCAGCTCCTCCTCTGCACTCTTTTACGCACAGAATGTTCCTGCAGCACCGAACCACATATCAGATTTGTTGAAATAAATAATCAGAGCTGCGGTGCGGCAGAAGTTAACATTATTTCAAATTTTGTTTTGGGTTATAAAGACATGTGGAAGTGGGAAAGCAGTTCGGCTTCTGTCTCCGCTCGCACCAGGCAGCTGTTGAAATCAAATCTACCTGGCTGTCCATGAAGGCAGGAGACGTTTATGCTGCTCCGCACGGTGCGTGAATTGTGTGTTAACTATGTTGACTGTGACAATATACGTTAAAGAGAAAGGGGCAGGGCTAGACACAAATGCAGTTATCAGTCATACAACAGGTGTTCAATTAAGAACTGATGCCATGCGCTAAGTTTAAAAAATAAAATGTAAAATTACTAAAAGAATAGAAAAAAAAACATCTCACAAAAGGGGCACTTATCTAGTAAAAGGCCAGAAGGGCAGGTGCTTGAGCACCACCTGAGGTCAATCTGTGCACATGCCTGCTAATTATTCATTGTCTTATTGCCACATGACAGAGAAAAGTTAAATAAATATTTATTTCACTCTGAGAAAGTTTTGTCACACACACAGTACCTGACAAAAGAGAAGAAGGCGCAGGACGGATGGGCAGAACACAGTGTCTGACAGTGTTCAGGAGAGGCTGCAGGCAGAGTCATGAAGTCACTTCCTGGGATGTCAGTGCTTGGGAAAAGCTTGCCCTGACATGCTGCATTAAACACAGGGAAATACAATAAGAAAGCATGCACAACAACTTGTCAAATGTTTGATTAATACCAATACCTGTTTGTGTACCTGTGTCAGAGTGTTGAGCCATTTGCACATTGTGGGAGAATCCAGATATTACACCTGTCTTTTTTTCTACAGTAGGGATCTTTAGTACAGGCCAGCTGAATTTTAGGTGGCACTTGTACCTTAAACAAAACAAGAAATGACATAATTAGAGAACTGACCCTGTGACATGTCTCAACAAGTTGGTACCAGCTGAGTAAAATCTTCCTTCTTGAAACATTATGTAATCCAGTTTTACCTGATCTTCTCTGGTGTGAAGACGCCATTGACATAAGTAAAGAACTGACAGGCAGGGTCCCGTGTGCATTCCCTCTGACACCCCTCATAGTCTGCTGTGAACAAGGTGCGGTAGTCTTCCCCAAAGAAGTCCACGTTCTGGTACACCTTAGACAGACAAGGCTCTGGCAGACAGACAGACAGAGTAAAGGAGAGTGTGACCATGCATCACCAATTAACTAATGGTTTTCATAATGGTTGGAATGGTGTTGAGCCTACGTAAGTCAGAGCTGCAGGATTTGAGAGAAAATCCTGAGGTGACACCCAGCAGTGGAGTCCGAACATTGGGCTGTCCGCTGGGAGTGGTCTTGAGGTAGCAGTAGAAGTGCCTGCAGAGAGGGGCAGATGTTTGTGTGTGTGTTTTTGCATCCAGAACCCTCCTGATGTCTGCTAAAAAATATATCGGAATTAGTCTCTGTTCAGATTTCTTGGCTTCTGAAAAATGTCACTCTTCTGAAGAAATACGTATTTCTAATGCATTTCTAATTCTGTGTGTACTGTTTGTTTTGTACCTGTTGTCTCTGGTCCAGTCAGCCCTAATAAAGGTGAAGAAGAGACAGGAGGCGTGCTGAGTGCAAAGCATCTGACAGTGCTCAACATCAGGAGAGTAGACAAATGTTATGTCTGTTCCTGGGAAATCAGTATTCTCCAGAAGCTGTTGACTACAGTCTAAAGAAATGGAAAAAGCAAACACAGACGTTTATATGGAGCACCTAACGTCCTGAAGGGTGATATTTTTGTTTTAACTTGTGTGCTCAAGGAATAACTTTTATCTTGTGCACACAAGTTAGCCTATTATCTTTCAAGACATAAAAGGCTAACTATCTAGTACACACAAAATAACTTGTTACTCCAAGATAATAATTTGTTCCCACAAGAAAATTTCGTGTCTACACAAAATAGAAAATATCAGGTTTCAGGACTTTAAAGCTCTGTTCATTTACATGTACAAATACACACATATTAAATACATTCTACCACTTATATATGCTGAAATTATAATATGTATTACCTTGACCAAAGGAGAGGCTGCAGATAGACAGCAGACCCACTAAAATCAAATGTGTCTCCATCTTCTCAGTTTTGAAGACAGTAACGATTCTTGAAGCACAGCTACAGTAAAAGAGCTGGTTTCTCAAGCTCCAAATTTTAAGGCAGTCCCATACAAACTATGTTAGGTCTATTGGCTCTTTCAAAGTCCATATCAAAATCAATACTGTGATGTTTTATCACGAGGACCTTGGAAGTGTTCTGTTTACTTTTGCTCTGCTGACCTATTTCTTATACCTCAAATTTAAATGTGATTTTGGTGTTCATTCCCAGTATGCTGTTGGTTTTATGGTATGTTGAATCCTATCACTGCATTATATTCTCAGAACATGCTTTTAGCTTGAGCAGCATGATTAAGCAAAACCTTTACAACTATTATGTTTTGCAGTGAATGGGGATGAATTGTTGCTTTTGGAGACCTGAAACTATCACCCGATTATGACTTTGATTTGCTTTGTTCCCAGGGTTAAACAGTTTAGTAAGATGCTGATCACAAAAAGCCAGGGATCAAGGCCATAATGGTCGATGTTCGGGGGGTTCTGAATCAGCTCACACACACAATTGCCGTACATTGTAATACTGAAACGGAGGTAACAATGACAATTTTTTATCTATTATTTTGATTACATTTGCTAATCATTTTTAACTGCCATGTCGTAGGCAGTTGGACTTAAGGTCAGATGTGAGCTCAATGACTTGGGGGCTCACACACACAGAGTTTAAAGCCTGCAACTCCACACCGGTCCGTTAGAACTGAAGAAGCCTCTTGGATGAGGTGAAACGTCTTCAAGAAATTACAATCAAGTCCAGTTGCCTACGACATAGCACTTAAGATTACCATGACCTGGATGACTGAGAACCTTCACCAACAGTTTGCTGATTATTATTTTGGACGGTAGTGCTGGTTCATTGTTGTCATGGCATAGCATTTTTCTTTTAATTTCCTGTGGTTCAAAATCTTGGTGTAAAAACCGATAGTTTACTGTTACACAGACCTCTGACACTGACCTTGAAATTATTAAAGCACACAAAGCTGAAAGTCATTTTTTATTCCTTTTGTTAACAGCACAAAAATAATCATCTGCTGTTTCTGTCACAAATTATGCACGGAAATACAAACCACAGTAACAGCAAATGTATATTTCTTCAAAATGCAGCCAGCTAGAGTAGTGCAATGCAGGGAGTGGTATTTATTACACAACAGGAACAGTTCCAGTGTGTCTGCTGATGCATGTTTGAATCTCAGATGTCTTTCAGTGTGTCTTGTGACTGTGGGTTCTCCAGCCAGGTAGGAGGCCAGGTGGCTCTGATGCTGCGTCTGTCCTTCAGACCGTTATAGTAGGCTGTCAGTTTCGGGTAACGCTCCTCAGATAGCCTATAGGGGAGAGAAAAGTTTGTGTGAACATTTGCATTAAATTTGCCCAACAGCTATAAGTTATTTCCAGTCATTTCATCCACGTACCCAAAATGGTAGAGATAAGCAATGCTTGGATAAACAGTCACATCAGCCAGTGAAAAGCTCTTCCCTGCCAGGAAAGAGCCCGATGCCTGAGAAGAAGGAGCAAAAGAGTTAGGGCTAAAGAACAGAAAATGATGATACTCATGTCAGCAGCTGAACAGGGCCGCACTTATTTACTACTATCTTTTTGCTGTTATGGATGCTATACAAGACTGATACCACTCTTATATCAATGAACTAAGAAGCTAATGTCAGCAGCATAGACTGTAGACACATCACTTCACAAAAATGAAGCCAAGATATCCTGCATACAGGCGCCGCCATCTTGTCCTGGTGACATAATTTGGAACCACAGCAATCTCTACAGATATCACGTTCCCACCCATGCACCTGTCCGACCAATCGCGAGCAGCACCATTGATAGTGAGCATACTGATTGGCACACACACCATTTTTAACATCACATTACCAGTTATAACCAAACTTTTCAGCATGATAGGAACTACCTGAAATGACAGAAACAATCTTTGGGAAAAATTTGACATGTACTTTTTTTTTATTTTGACCCATGTCCCATTTCCTCTGCAGCTCTGTGTCTTTTGTCGTGTGTGTTAAAGGAGATTTCATGTTTACCTTCTGCAGGTATCCCTCCCACAGCTTGATCTCAGTAGTCAGAGCCTCTTTGTTTCTCTTTATGGCCGAGTCGTGTCTCTCTCCCTCTGGGACCTTCCAGGTGTAGTAGATAACATCGGCTGCAAAATGTTACCACAGGCATTCAGTCGTGACGGTGGCACTCAGAGGAATGCACGATATCAGCAAACATTATCCGCTCATCATACAACATCCACTACTACACTGTGCTTAGACTAATTGGTTTTACTTCCCTAGGCGTTGAGGGTGGGGTCAGTAAGGACATTATGTAACAACAGTTTCAACGTGAAGAGAGAAAAAGTGGCTACAACAAAGTTTGAGGCAGCCTACTTAGAAACTGTTCACTTTGGGAACTGTATTTCTGATTTTGCTGCCTCTCTTGTTTTTGCAACCCTCGCCAAAAACAACCCCGTCTCATGACTTGAGCTTTGCATGCAAGCTGGTCTGAGCATGTGACCCTCTGTGGGATTAACGTTTGACCTCTCGACATCTAGCTGTTTTAAGGGGTGCACCACATGGAATTAATGCATGGTGCAATAGCTTAATAATATGAATGCACAGCTCATTAGTGCACTGTGTGTGTTTTGAGCAACTCAGGTCCTCTGAGGAGACTGAATGAAGTCCCAGAGGTTTAAGGTGGCAGCTCTGTGTATGATGTTGCCAAGAGCACTGTATTTCAAAGTCCCATAAGGCCAAAGTCTAAATGACAACAACATCAGCCAAGTCATCAAGTTATAAGTGAAACGCTGAACCTAGTGATGCCTTAATAACTTCATCTAAGTGGCTCAAAGGTGATGACTATTATTTCTTAGTAAAATACTTTTCATGTCAGGGTTAACATACCCATTTTCTGATTTAGGGTGAGACCCTCAAACATGCGCTGGTACATCTGTGCTTGCTCAGCTGGGCAGTCAGGGATCAGCTTGTTTCCCTGGGACTTGAACTGGTTCTGTTGTTGGAGACATGAAAAGACGGCTATTATGAACAGCTGCATGGCGCTCCGGTTTCTTTTCCTTTGAGGTGTAGGGTGACTGTTTGTCTTTGAGGCATTGTTGAACACACAGCACAATGAGTCCTCCTACTTATTAACTCCTTGATGGAATATGGCTACATGCATTTTTAACTAGGAGGCCTGAGTTTGCACTTGGCCAAGTTCTTACCTCTAGGTACATGCAGGCAGCGTAGGACTCATTCAGGACATAGTCTTTGTGCTTGAATGAAGGAAGCTTTAAGAAAGACAGATTGGACAGAAAACTTTATGTAACTTTTTTATTTTTCTAATAAAATGAATATAAATGTGTGCATATCAGGAAAAAAAGGCAGACTGACACTATCAGAGGAATATGTCTAAGTAATGTCTGAAATGATCTTACCTGTCCCCTGGGATTCATGTCCATGACTTGCTTGGACTTGTGCTCCATTTTCTCAAAGGAAAGCAGTTTCTGGTTGTAGCCCTTCAGGTTCTTCTCGTCCAGAGCGATCATGACCCTCCAGCAGGGAGGAGAGCCGGAGCCCCACAGCAGAGTCATGTCCTCGGCCATGGTTTCAGAGTGAGCTGCTACACCTGACTGTAGTTCAAGCTGTGAGAGGTGGAGGAAGTGGAGAGAGTGAAGCAGTAGTGTGGCAGATGTCTGTTTTATAACATGCTCCAGCCCTTTGCATCCGGATTGGTGGACTTAAGTTCCAACCCATTTTTGTGTTATCACCAAAGATTTGTGACTCAAGACAGTTGAGATAGTTCACACCCTATCCAAGCATGTTAACCCCACCTTCCGTTAAAGGGATAGTTCAGATTTTTTTTAAGTGGGCTTTCATAGGGTGCTTATCCATAGACAGTATGTTACATGCAGTAGATGTCAGTTGGCACGACCCCAGTTTGGAGAAGCAGGAAGGAAGCTGACAAGGGAGCTCAGCCGTGAACTGCTGTGGAGGTGTCTGCAACAAAATGTAAATGTATAACAAAATATCAGTGTAAGTGTATGCTACATTTAGGATATTTTCACCACCTTGCTGTCAGACGGTGATTCCCAATTGGAAAATGAAGCTGTTATATCACTCTCTTCAAAGTCAGACTCCATTGAGAAAAACAGTGATTTAACACAGAAGCTGCTGGTCCACCACTGCCCGGAACAGTTATTTTGTTTGTGTTACTGTGTGACTTTAGCATTTAAAAGGTTAATTTGGATTCAACAAAATCACATAATAGCACAAACTAACTAACTGACTGAAGCAGCTGTGGACCAGCAGCTCCCTTGTGCAGCGAACTTAAATTACTGTTTTTGTCACTGGAGTCTGGTAGTGTTGACAAAAGCATGGAGGTGGAAATGGAGCTGTTTACGGTTTCTTTGTTAGAATGTGCTAATGCATATTATCTAAATATAGCGTACACTTAAACAGATTTTTTAGGTGGCTAAAACACGTTTTGCTGCCGACACCCATCCACACCTGTACAATGCTTTGCTTACGTGTCGGACTCCTGTTTGTTTCTCGAACCTGTGGGCGTGCCAACCAACATATACTGTATGTTTCAGACTGACTATAGATAAATACCTCATGCAAACCCACATCAAAAAATCCAAACTGCTCCTCTAAGTCAAGGTGACATGAAATTCTGCATTATGCCTCTAGTTGCTTATATTCACTGGCATTAGCAAAGTCATATATGTTGAGGAGAGACTTCTCTTGCTTTGAATAAACACTCTTTGATCCCAGCCACGCAGATCATGATAGTAGGGCAAAAAGGGAAAAAAAGACAGGCAAGAATCCAACACTGAAGTAAGAGGACATTTTGTGCAGTGACAGTAATAACTCAATAAGACAAATAAATAATAACAACACTTATACACTGGAATTATAATCAACAATCACCCTATTCACTCAAGTTATGACTCTATTAGTTTTCCACAGTCCAACATATATTACTTGGACAATATGCATCAGAGGAAATTCAAGTGGAAGTGTCATCTTGGTGTATTGATTTTATCTTAAACTACTTCTGCGGTGATTTACTTTACTATTTCCTGATGCACGTCTACAACATCCTGAAATTTGATTGTTGCAGAGTCACAGTGACTCAGCACTTTACCTCTGCACACAGAGAGAGAGCCAGCCCTGGCACAGTCATTAAAACTAAACAATAGAGTCTCTACCAAATGTAATACATACCACCTGTTTAATTTATCCCTACATTTGAGCCTCACATTTCACAAGTGAGCCCCACTATTCATTGTTCATATATATTTTGCAGTTTCTTTGTGCCCTTTTTCACTGAATCAGTCTTTGCACTTCAGCAGTTGCGCTCTCAGTTGCCCATGTCAGCACTGTCATGTATCCTGAGACAGTCTGCAGTCACTTTCTCTGCTATTTTGTTCTGCACTTGCAGTCACAATACAACTTGTTGCATGAAAGACAGCTAGAGAAATCATATGAAGATCATGTGGTGCTGCTGAGGGCAGTTCCGGTGCTTCATTCAGCTGCTGACCAGTATTATTTTAATCTTTCCTGAGAAGTTTGACCAAAGGATTGCATCACAGTCTTAACGACGACACATTCAGTGCATTTAGTCTTAAAAATAATGGTTTGTGACTTTGAGTTGCCCGATGACATTCCACATCTTATCGTTTCATCTTCATTATAAAACTCTTCCTTGAGTTTGTCAGCTTCATTTTGCTCGATCAGCATGACATAGACAGGTTCTGCTGACAGCCTAAGTAGAAGGACAATAAGCAATGGTGTTTACAATACAGCTGGTTTTCTGCAACATTTGGTCATGTTGGCTGATACAGGTTCTACTCTACATGCTTGACTTGGAACATTTTCACATTTAATATGCTGGTGTGAGTCCTGTTTACACAGGTGCCCATGAAATTGGACTGCTCCCATTGGACCATTCTGTTTTTTAAATAAAGGCTGAATTAATGAACATGGTGCACAAAATTCAGGTTGTAAGGCAAGGAAGAAGTTATCTGATATGTAAACATCATGGATAAATTACTGAATGGGCTCACTGGTCACAGGCCAAGGGGTGCAAAGTGTCAAGGACCTCCCTGGGCTTTACCTGCAAAATGTCACCTAAATTAACACGTACTGACCAGGAAGAGACTCAAAATGACCACAAAGAGACACAAAATGACTATGAAGTGACACAAAACTACCATAAAGACATACAATTACCTTGATAACACAGAAAATGACCACAAAGAGCCATAAAACCACAAAAAGATGCACAGCAACTGCAAAGAGATGCAAAACCACCACAAAGTCTGTGTGTCTTGCTCTTATGTAGAAGAGGTGGTGTGGCCCTTTGCATATCTGTGCCCAGGGGCCCTCTGTCTTATAATCCACAAGCATATTTCAACCCCTTGACAGTTATCAGGCCCATATTTTACAGGTCTCATGTTTCCAAAGTAACATCATCCTTGTAGGCTGATTGCATGTGATCATCAGCGTTTAGCATTATTTCAATGTCATGAGGTTGCTGCAGACTTTTCAAGCACACTCCAGTTTGGTTTCCAGAGACTGATCTTGTGATGGCAAATAAGAAGACGCTATTTGATCAGATAAATAGTTTACAATAAACAGTATACTCTTTGAGTCTTCATTGTGTGTAAATGTTATGCCACTGAGAAATATTCAGTGCATTGCTTATGTTTCACAGGCAGCACACAATGTTGGTTGGGTCGGGCGGCTCCGTGATATTTTATCTCTTCCACAGGAAGTAGTAAATGCCTCTGTAATCATCAGCTGATGGTGCTAAACAGGAGAAGCCCCAAGTCGACACTACAAGAAAATGTTGGCATTGTACATTTCTGTAAAATCACAAATAAGTTACATTTGCACATTTCATACATATCATATCAGCATTTCTAAAGTGACATGGTATATGAACTGACTGGAGGGGGGATAGTGGATGGCGTGTAATCTAGACAAGACGCCTGCTACTGTTCGAGACAACAAAAGCCGTTGTGATGTAGCAAGTCATTGTTTCCAGTGTTTTTTTAGGCACCAAATGTGGGTGTTTTGTAGGGACCCATTGCTGCGTTTCCTGCCAGGATAGTGGCATGAAAAGCAATTTGTTTTTATAGAAACATTGCTGCGTTTCCTGCTGGGATTGTGCCCCCAAAACCAGGTATTTTTAAGCTAACACATGATATTTTCCTAATTATAATCAAATGTTTTTTGTTTCTAAATGTAACCACATGTTAACCTGTGGTGCAGTGCAGGGTATATGCAGGTATACCAGGTATACTCAACCACCTATCAGCCAAAAAGCCTTTGGAATATATAGGGGGTATACTTAACTTCATCCTAGGTAACTTTCCCATTTACCTAGTTGTCAACCCACCTCATCAACTGCCACTACACCACTGATGTTGCAGCCTAAAGCTTCATGGTACCCGCTACATAATAATGTGCAAATGTGTCTGCAGGGACATACAATGCCAACATTTTTCTGGTGCCTGGACCAGGCCAAGATGAGTGATAGGATGTTACTTAACACTGCCATTGTTTCTCTACTCATCACCGTGAAGGTGGCTGTACACCAGGTAGAGCGTGCAGGATCTGAAGCCAAGATTGTAAGCTTGCAAAAGCCTCTACATAATACTTGCACTTAAGAATTAAAGTAACATATACCAACATACACTGCAGTACAGCTGGGGTTGTTTAAAAGAAGCGCAGCACTCTACATTAAACGTAAAACCATTTGTACTTTATGTAAATACCTCTATCACACTTATGCAAACTCATGATAACGCAGGGCTTCTTGCTCACCTTTGTGCAGGGCAAACAGGTTTTGGCGCGGCCACAGAAACAATAAAACTACTGGATCGTATCACCACAGACACCGCCTACCTTTGAATTGATACGTGAGATTGAAAACCTGTTGTATATGTGACCTGGATATTAAGGGTTATAAAGTTTATGTAATGCTGTGCTCAGCAACAGTAAAGTCATAACTTTAATAAAAACTCTCAGACTTTGTTCACATCTCTGGCAGTGACATGGTTTTATTTGCAATGCTACAGTACAATTGTAGAGGCAGTACACTGGTGTAGGATGCAGTTAGTGTGTAAAGCCTACAAGACACGTTGACTGCAGCGGTGGTTACTTAGAACAAGAGAGAGGTTGGAAGCTATTAAACGAAAACAACTGACATCATAGGAAAGCCAAAACAGACTGCTGTTATAGTGATAGTGAGTATAGTGATTAGTCAACAACATTGATGTTAGACACATGCCATGTATCTTGGCAACAAAATCTGCTATGTTAACAATATCACAATATGACATTTACCTGTTACCCTGCAACCTATCCCTGTTTATTAATGGATTTTTTGTCACAGATTTGGCAGAAACATCACTGAAAATACCTTTAACCTGAAACTAAAAGCTAGTTTGACAAATTAAAAAATAAGATGCACATTTTTGCCCTTGTATGACTGATATATTGAGAGCACACTAGTAATCAACACTTGCTTTCCTTTTCATAAATCAGAGAAATTAAAGAGCTGCATCATATTTGACAAACTGTGAGCTTAAAACTCATTTATTAAACAAAAGCAAAAGCCAGACGTGACTGTAACATGCGTGTGGTTCTCAGATATCTTTGAGTGTGTCTTGACCCTTGGGGTTCTCCAGCCAGTGAGGAGGCCAGCTGGCTTTGATGCTGGGCCGCTCCTTCAGCAGAGCGTAATACTCTCCCAGTTTAGGGTAATGCTCAGCAGACAACCTAGAGACAAAGCAGGAGATATCTGAACTGCAGCGTCAAGACTACACATCACTTATTTGGTTCGCGTGACTTTTTTCCCCCCGCTTACCCAAATCTGAAAAGAGTAGCGACAGTAGGAAAAACGATCACGTCAGCCAAAGAAAAGGACGGTCCTGCCAGGTGAGAGTTTGAGCCCAGCTTGAAAAAAAGAAATGAAAAATAAAGCATGTTTAAACACATCTATACAGGTTGTTTTTGTTTGTGTGTGTGTGTGTGTGTACACTATAAACTACCTTCTGCAGGTAGCCCTCCCAGAGCTTGAGCTCAGTGGCCAGAGCTTCCCCGTTTCTCTTTCTAGCTGAGTCATGCCTCTCTTCCTCAGGGACAAACCAGTCATAGTAGATAACTGCGTCTAGAAACACACACACACACACACACACACACACACACACACACACACACACACACACACACACATTCAAGGGTTAGTGGCTTCACAGGGTGTATGATCCTATTTCCTTGGTGTATCAAGTATTGCTGAAAGTGTAGCATGATCAAACATCAATAATTTATTGTTTAGAAAACTGCATTGTGTTACAAAAGCAGGTCACGTACAGTGTTGGGGAGTGAGCAGCGAAATGTAATTAAATTACAAGACAAATGTAATTGTGATCAGTTACTGAGAAAAATAATTCATTATTAAATTACAGTTAATAATCAAAATGGTGGTGATTATAAAGGGGTTACATATGAATGTATTTTTTTCAGTAAAAAGTTTCTATGTAGAAAAAAGAAAGTATTTTGTTTTGTTTTGTTTTGTTTTTTTGCTGTGCAGGAATGCCGTCTTTCTGCTCAGCCTATTTCCTGAAAATGCTCAGCTTCATTGCCAAGTTTAAAACATTTGTTAGAAAAGTAATCGGTAATCAAATGTAATAATTGACAAAGAAGTTAAAATGGTAACTTTACTCTTTACATTTTTAACAGGGTAACTAGTAATCTGTAACCTAAGACATTTAAAAAATAACCCTTCCAAACTGGACACATCTCAAACAGCTAGGTGTAAACATCAATCAGACAGGAGTTAAAAGCATATTTGATGAGGACTATTTTTAGCTGAGGATGAACACACACTTGTTGTAGTGAGTATTTTCAGCACCAGGACAGTGAACGTGACTCTAAATGACATATGTGCCAATGTTCATGTGCACACTCCGATTAACGTACACTAACATGTCGTTTATCATGTCAAATTGTGGAAAAGTGGAATGGGTGTCGCTTGTGCCAGACGTTTTCCACTGGTGGCGCACTTGTTCAACCACGCGAACACATCCTCCCTCTTTCATTCCTTCAAACACCTTCCTGAAAAGGTGAGTGATGTGGTATTTGCACATATTCAAAGCCCTCTTGACATCCAAGTCTTTCATTTTGTTTAAAAACAGGTGTGTTTCTCTTTGTCTTTCTTTATGGCCATGCATCTCTGCACCAGCACTGCAATCTGTAGGTGAGTGTGTGTAGTTGTGTGCAATGCATCCATGACGACACACAGAGCTGAGTGTAAACAGACAAGAGACTGTGTGAAACATAGTCACTGAAACATGTCACCCAGTGTTATTGGTTTTGGTCTTTTAATGGGATGGGACAGCTGGACAAACAAAGAATATCACAAATTTTCCCCTTTAAATTTTGCTATAACTTTTTTCTTTGCAGTGCTTTAAAATAGATATTCATTTATCTGTCTTACTGAGTTTTTCGTAGAACGTGAGACCCTCGAACATGCGTTGGTACATCAGTGCTTGCTCTGCCTGGTTGTCTGGGATCAGCTTGTTTCCCTGAGACTTAAACTGACTCTGCCATGAGGACAGAAAAGGCACAAACATGTCAACATGTCACACTAATAATGTGGAATTTGGTGTTTTGGTGTCTGTTAAATTGCTTCCTGAATGGAGACTTGTTGGTTGATAGACAGGTTCACTCACCTCCAGGTAAAAACAGGCTGCGTAGGATTCATTCACGATGATGTCCCCGTGTTTGAAAGAGGGAAGCTTAAAAATGAAACAGGTTTTGATGTAGGGTTAACTGCTGATAGCCTTATCACCATACAGCCTCCTCTTTCCTAATGGCACTGGGAGCCAAATAAAACAACCTGCTGAGATGTATCACACAGGTTGGGAAACAAAAAGCTGGTGCACTAACCCTGCAACGTATTTAAAAAACATGTTGGAAAGTTAACTACTAAAAATTAAAAGTATTAATGTATACATGTTTACAGGAAATTAATGGTAGTAAACTTGGGCTGTGTGGTAGAATCTTTAAGCCAAACTCAATTCAAAATCCAGTCAATTAACCCTTATCTTGTTTTCTGGTGAAATACATCCCACAAAAACCAAGAATAAAGACATTTAAATGACACCTAAAGGCTTATGATAACTTCGGCATGCTGAGAGTTCACCTGCAGTATAAACCTGTCACTCAGCATTGCTTTGTTTTAGCGCCCTCTGCTTTGCGTTTGTGCGCAATGCATATGAGGGCGTAATACATATTCATTAAGCTGGGAAAAAAAGTGCTGCTTGGTGAATTTATTATAAGCCGAATTATAAAGGACATCCAACTGGATCATTTGCAGCCTTTTGCAATGTTTCAGCATGTATAGATTTTTGCCGGCAAGCTGGAAAACATTCAGTATATAAGGTTTTGAATGGAGTTCGGCGCCGCCTTAAAGAATATCTAACGGTAAGACTGCTATTAATACAAGCTGTTGCTATGCTCGTGTTATTTGGGGGAGGGGAATGTTAAGGGAAGTTTAAAGTCTAGCTACTCCATAGCATACCTGTCCCCTGGCATTTATATCTAACACTTCTTGGGACTTGTGCTCCATTTTCTCAAAGGAGAGCAGTTTCTGGTTGTAGCCCTTCAGGTTCTTCTCGTCCAGAGCGATCATGACCCTCCAGCAGGGAGGAGAGCCGGAGCCCCACAGCAGAGTCATGTCCTCGGCCATGGTTTCAGATTTGACAAGTGGAAGGCTCTTCGCCTGTCACTGTCAGCTACTGAAGATACGAGTGCACAAAAGAAAGAGGATTTATTGTAACTCTTTCCACAGTTCTTAAGGAGCTCTAGCTGTAATAGAAGCGCATACAGCCAGCTACTGGTTAGGAGGAGGTATTGCAGCTTGATAGTATTTCTAATAAGCTCCCTTCATCAGAGAAACTTTAATAAAATCACAATTTATTCTAACCTAAAACACAATTAAAACACAATTTATTCTAAACTAATATTTCATTAATTTAACCATTGAACTAACTCGCAGATATTATTATTATTTATTAATTAATTTATTTTACTGTTTAAATCATCAGTCATCATTTTTGATGCAATGCCAGTATGTACTAAACTGTGCAATATGTATATTTCCTACATGCAATAATGTGAATTAAGCCATTCAATCTGTCTATTTATTTTATTTTGCTTTTTTACTGTTTACTTATATTTGTGGTTTGCGTTTTTACTCATGTATCTTGTTCTGCACTGTCCTTTCAGCTGCTGTAATCATTCAAATGTCCCCACCCTGGGACTAAAAAAATTCAATGTCTTTATTTTAAATGTAAAATATTACATTCACGAATGCAAATGGACTAAAATGATAAGGATACGCCACAGCAGAAAATAGAAATCAGACACATATCAGACAATATATTGAAACATTACATAAACTCAAGAATAGTAAAGCAATGAAAACAATTTAAATGTGTAAAGCCTTAAACATTTTCTTTAAAAATTGTATAACTATATTTAATTAAGTAATTTGTATGGATTAAACATGATACAGTAATTTAAAAAAATGATCCTATCTTTTCTTATCTTATCTTATCTTAAATGTACAATAAAATGATAAAGGCACTATTTTGTATGTTTCAGAGATCCTTGAGGATGTCATAACCATGTGGGCCATCCAGCCAGTGTGGGGGCCAGCTGGCTTTAATACTGGGTCTATCCTTCAACAGGCTGTAATATTTGCCCAGCTTGGGGTAACGTTCAACAGACAGCCTAAAGAAAAGAAACAAAGCTATGATGTCATCAAAAATCAAGGCACTCTTGCATCATTCGTCCATACCGAACTTGGCCACCTACCCAAAACGAAACGCATATGCAGTGTTTGGAAAGACGATGACATCGGCCAGAGAGAAGGGCCCTGCCAGGTATGAGCCTGCAGCCACCTTGATGCAGAAATCAAATGAAAGAAAGCTGTCAGTATGATGTGTGCACATCTCTCTCAATGTGTGTGTGTGAGCTGTTCATACGCTACCATCTGCAGGTAACCCTCCCAGAGTTGGAGCTCAGCAGCCAGAGATTCCTTGTTTCTCTTCACAGCAGAATCATGTCTCTCCTCTTCAGGGACAAACCATTCATAGTAGATGACTGAGTCTAAGACACAATATGAATATAGTGTGTGATGGTATTCACATAGACTTGGTATTCCTGTGAGGGCTGTGTGTAACTTACTGAGTTTATCAGTGAGGAGGAGACCCTCCATCATGCGTTGGTACATCAGTGCTTGTTCTGCTGGATTGTCAGGGATCAGCTTATTGCCTTGAGACTTGAACTGATTCTATCAAAGAAATAGAAAGATAATGTCAGTCAGTATAATGTTCCACATATTCCATATATAGTTTTTACACTTCACCTCCAGGTATAAACATGCAGCAGTGGACTCGTTGAGTATGTTGTCTCCGTGTCTGAAGGCAGGCAGCTGGCAGAAAGAGGTTACAGAATATTAGCACAAGAAGGCAGGCTTTAAAGTTTGTATTGTGCAGTGCAGTTTGTGCCACAGGTAAGGTTACATACAGAGCATGGTCAGTAAACCTGTTTGATGACAAAATACTTTAATAAAAAATACCATTTGTATATCAATTACTCACCCTAGTTACACTGAATTTGTGAGATAAACTTTTTCTCTTATGTCCACGGTGAACGAAGAATCCAAAAACAGGGAGAATTCTTGACCAATAGAAGTGAAGGGGTCTGACTAACAACAGCAAAACTACATTAAAACATCTGTCTAAAAACTCTCACACAACTTGTTCAGCATAATCCACGTCTCATTAATCCAGTCTTATTCCCAGTACTTCCCAATCACATGTATTTTTCATAGATGTAAAATAATAACTAGATACTGGATGACAAGATTTTTAAATCACTTTTCTTGGCTCAAGGAAAGTGTTACAAATATATAACCTACATTTTATTTCCAATTCATTATAGAAAGAGTCGTAATTCACCTTGTTTGCATTTTGAGGTGTCCAGTCAACAGTTTTACAAACCTCCCTTTTATGATGGTGGTCTGCGGGGGAAATGCTTTTTGGGCCACACAATTTTTTGCTGCAATACCACAAGTGGCCACTTGGGAAAATTGGCAGTAAGGCTGAGCAGCATTCCTGGGGCCGTGGTATTTTTGCTAAAATATTACTGGCATGACAGGTCTAATGGACCACGCCTGGGCAAAAATTAAAGGCAGCATTAGAGGCGGGGCCCTGTTCATTCCTATGAGAATTGCTCAGTGGCGAATGAATCCAAAAAAGCTTGATTTCCACCATATGAAATAACTCAAATCTTCCACACTGGAATGGATAAAATCTGATAAACAAGTAATATTTCAGGGATTGTGATGTTCCAAATATGTATCCACTGATTTACAGATGTGTCGTCATTATGTAAGTCTATGGGAAAAAGTATTTTTGGGCCCAATGTCATAATGTGATGGACACGGAAATTGTAATTCCACAGTTTGGCCACAACAAAAATTGGCGTCAAAGCCCTGCACACTGCCTGGGGGCCATTTTTGAACTCTGAATTTAGACAAACATGCTTGCCCAGGTGCGCTACTCATCCGTGCGTGAGACTTTCTCTGTGGAAGTGTTTTAAAGGTCTAGTGTGTAGGATTCAGTGGCGTCAAGCGGTGAGGTTGCAGTCTGCCAACAACTGACACTTCTCCCGTGTGCCAAGTGTAGGAGCACCTTCGAGCTCATTCAAAGGTAACCAAAACACAAGGCTTCTTAAGTGAGTAAATATTCCATTTCTGACAATCTGTCCCCCTAAATCTTGCACACATGACCTTTAAATAGCAAGGTTTTGGCTAAAATGCATGTGTTTAAGTACTGAGAATAAGTAAATGAGACTTGGATTATACTGCACAAGTTGTGTACGAGTTTGCAAGCTGATGTTTTGGTATGTGGTGTTTTGGATTCTTGGTTCACTGTGGAGGTATGAGAAAAACTTCTTTGCCAATTCAGTGTAACATATGGTGAGGAAATGATACACACATGATTTAGTGGGTGAAGATTTCTTCTAAATATTGCTGCACCGTTTATTAGTGTCACTGTGTGATTCCTTTGTGATCACTCTGCACATGCTACAGCACACCCACCTGCCCTCTTGGGTTGATATGCAAGACTTCCTTGGATTTGTGCTCTCCTTTCTCAAAAGACAGCAGCTTGTGTTTGTAGCCCTGCAGCTTCTTCTCCTCCAGAGTGATCATAACTCTCCAGCAGGGAGGGGATCCAGCCCCCCACAGCAGAGTCATTGACTTGGCCATGGCAGGAGACCGTAGAGACAAGATGTTGATTCAATGAGACAAAATCAAATTGCACAAGTAAAGTGAGCGGCAGTTGTGCACTTTATGGCGTCTTATTGATCCAAAGGTTGCACAGTAGGAGCACACCCACATGCTCTAGTGTGTTTTCGAGAAGTGAAAGCAGTGAAGAAGAATAACATGCACCTTCTTTTTTTCACTCAATGGTTTTTGTTTTTTATTGCAGAGTGTGTATACACAGCATTTCAAGTGAAAGTGTATGTAACCATGGTTTCAGCTCACCACATCATATTTATGCAGCGATATTTCCCTGTTTTTGTTGCACTGTGAGAGGAGCAGATGGTTCAGCTGAGACTTACATTACCCACAATCCTTTTCAAGTACAATGTGAGCACAGAGTTCAAAGTAAATGCCCAAATATTGCTCCCCTCTCTCAGCCCCGAGCAAAGACGTGTATCAGCTATGACCACATCTGTCATTTCTTTTTATCTTTTATTACAATTCACAGAATAGCCTCTTTTTACCCTTTTCTCTCAGACTATAATACAAGTTTCTACAGAAATTACAAAAATAATACATCACATGAACCGCACTAAACATGCACACTGTAGTACGAGAGTACTTTGTACCTGGCAGCTGACAAGGGCATTTACACATTTTATGCAGAATTATCTGCATGTCCTTCAAAATAGATTATTAAAATTTAAAAAATGTCTTTATCTTTTTGTCTTTTTACACTTTACAAACAGTTCCTCTGAGATAAATACTTCCTTTTGTCTGTACTTTGAATCAGTCGTTCATTTCATCATTAGAAACTATCAATGTTGAGTAAGGTGCAACATGTCCGAGCTTTGCAAATAAATATTTTGCCAAAATAAAAAAAGTTAATTCTCATCAACAGTCACACTCGACATAACTGCACCTGTGAACGTGACATTTGTGAGTTATCTGAGAAGTAGGCGGTGACTGAAACAAGATGGAGAGATGGCGAAAAGGTACAATACTGTCCCTTTTAAATGAAAGGCACACGTCAGATTGAAAACCTTTCACGTTCCTACGAAGCACAGCTACACTCGTCACTTGTCAAACGGGCAGCTGCAGAAGCAAACATTTGCCTTCTCACAAAGGATCGTTCTTAGTGAGCCTCTTTGTTTGTGGTGATCTCGATTATTTAAAACTGGATAAGAGAACAAATCAACTTTTACGACTTAAATTCACAGCTTAAATAAATGAAAAATGGTGAAGTCACAGCTGCAAAAACTCAAGCAAAAATCATCCCTTTGGACTGATGCCACATTTCAAATGCATGGTTAGATAAAAAAAGTATCACTTTAGTGTAGAGGCAGTTCACTGAATTTAAATTTTCTTTTTCTTGTTGAATACATCAGTCCTCATTTGACGCATTCTCTTTCTTCACTTCCAATTTTCTTTGTGCGGCATTAACAATAAACACTATCATGGCTGCAGCTTCATCACTCAGACACATCAGGCAAAATTAGCAGCTGGCAAAAACCTAAAGGGGTTTGTGACTGGATACAACTCTGAAAAGTGTGGCGAAGGCAGATGGCTGACGGAGATGTCGCTTTGATGATTGTAGTTGTGTTTCCACGGTGATGATCACATTTGTGCATCTGGAGAATCGGTTAGTCCTAAAGCTAGAGCTTCCTCTGGAGTCAGACCGTTCTTCAGAGTCCGCCTCACTGTGAGGAGAGGAGAGGAGAATTCATATTCATATACATGTCAGAATTAGTTTGTGGTATGGAGAAGCTAAGCATTCAGGTCGTACATGACTTGCGGTTGGCCCTGGACCTCCTCCTCTCTCTGGGCTGGGCTCTGGTTCCTGGGCCCTGAGTGGCGGACCTCACTATACGCTCCATGATCTCGTCTGCAGCGTCATCTCCACAGATCGAAGCGTCCTCCACGGGTGGAGTCCATGCCTGCACAGTGCGACCTGAACAAATCAAGCAAAGGTATGAACAACTTGTCAACTTGTCAAGTGCCCTGACCCTTGTTTTACTGTTGAATTCTCTGTGTGACCCTGTGAGCAACTTCCGGTTTCCCTCACCTCCCCTTCCAGGCCGGGATCTTGTCCTTGTCCGAAGCCCCGGGACTGCACTGACCTCCTTGTCACCACCACTGAGGCTGGTTCTCAGCACGGCTTTCATGTGCTCGTGCTCTGCAGCATCCTCAGCATGGCCCAAACCCTGAGGCTGCTCCACCTCCTGGCTGCCACTAGGGGCGCTGCTGCTGCTGCCAGAGCCATGCCGAGCACACTGATGGAGAGAGACAGAATGAAAGAGAGTAAGAATTCAGCAGCTTGTATTTAAGTACTTTGGGTTTCGACTCAAACATGCTGAAGCATCAAGAAAAACATCCAACCTGTAAAGATTACAATGCTTACTGATCCAATCAGATGTTAAAAGGAGACTTTAATGAAAAGTGGTCCAGTCAGGATTAGTGGTTTCATGCACACACGCACACACACACACACACACACACAGACACATGCAGGCAGCCCGTACACTTGTTGATACCTCACTCTCCTCTTCATCATCAGACTACAGGGGAAACAAAGAGTGAAAGTCAAAGAGTTGAAGAGAAAAACAGCCATAGATTTGGAAAGAGAGCAAGAAAAAGGAGTTGAAAGTCTGAGCGTGTCTGTGTGAGGGATTCTGTCTGTGTGTGATGCTCACAGGCGCGTTGACGTCCATAATCATCTTTCCTCGGGTCTTGTTGCGTTCACGGTGGTCTGCTCGTTTCTGTTTCTGTTGCAGCACGCGGTCTCGGGTGGTTCGGTACTCCAGCGCAAACTCACTCATGATTTTACTGAACCTGTGGACACTGATCTCTCTCACACTGTAAGCCGGATGACCGAGGAACAACAGGAATGAGTGGAACCTGGGAGGAGGAGGAGGAAAGGAGAGGAGAGGAGGAGTGATGTCCAGATACATGTGTAGAGAAAATATGTTCTGTTAGATAGATGAAGAGAGATTGTTGTGAGGGGAACTACCTGTTGATGATCCTGCGGTGAACAATCTTGAGGATGATAATCCTCTCGGCGCAGTCTTTGAGAAAGTCAGACATCTTCTGCTTCAGCTGGGGCTTCATCTCATGCTTGGCGATCACCTTCAGGTGGTCCCATGATGCTTTGCAGCGCCGCTCCATCTGACACAGGTTCTCCTGCAGCTGGTCGAAATCCACCTGACAGGAGAGATGTTGATACAAGGGCTTTGTAGAAGGAAGGTACTTTGAGGGAATACTCTAATACCCCTGTAACTGTATTGCTTCCCTCTTATAAAGTAGTCGATATCATTCTGCTAGGCTGTAAAACATCATATAGGAATCAAAAGGAGTCAACTAATCTGTCATTGGTGACGTAGTGTAAGTGCATGATTTATCCACTTTAAATTCATTCAACTTGAAGTATAAAGAAGTAAAGGTTCCCCTGGGCACAGCTCCCTTCTGGGTGCACGCTGGTGCAGGATAAACCACATCAACCAAAAAATAAATCAAAGTTCCAGAGCACACCAGGATATCCAGACACTTATTTTATTGATGGCTTACATTAAAAACAAAAAAAAGAGCGAACTATACGTTTCCCATGATGCTTCATCAGATTCGCTCTGTGCTTAATTGCTTTGGAACTTTGATTTCCTTTTTGGTTCAACTTAAAGTTTGTTGACCTTTTTCTCAACAACCCAGTTTTACATTACAAGAATTCATGAGCAGACTTTAAACAAATTATTCAAGTTCTAAGTTCACTTGCTATAACTCACATTTTCAAGGCAGCAGGTGCATGTATGTGTTTAAATTGAACCACCTTGAAAATGTTTTAGTGTAGGGATGCAAAATAGTGTGCATACCACAGACTGTATAAAAATAATAAAGGTAGCAACCGTGATATCACCCATTGGTTTGTGCTCTTCCATTTTAAAGCCTTGAGTTTGTCATTTTGGAGACTGCCTTCTTGGATTTTTGAATTAGCTAAGGTGACCCTTTGCAGACAGTCACTTAAAGTGGCCACGCCCTTAATTATGCATAAATGTAAGCCTTAATCAAATTTAGAACGGTGACTTACAGTATATGAAAATGAACCCCCTGTACAGCTGTCGTAAATGGAAAAATATGCTATAGAAATCAAAATTGTTTTCTTGCACCAGGCTGTAAACATGTTTATGGAGGAACTGCAGATTTTTTGGCACTTCCATGTTGGCTTTATGTTTTAACCCCAGAGGTTGCTGCTTCATCTTTAAAAGTTTTCCATTAGTGCGAGTGAAGCATACCTTTGCAGATCGCGTGATGGCTCCAATCTCGGAGTAGAGGTCGGTGCTCTGAGGGAAGTTCTCCACCACCACAGAGCAGGCGTGATGCAGCAGCGACTGCTTATGAACCGTGTCCTTTACCTCTGGAACCTTCTCCAAATATGTCAGCTCAAAGCCTTTCGCCTGGACATACAATCGAAGAAATAATGATTGAGCTGAGGGTTTGTCTAATGAGGTACATGTGTTCTCAGCAGATTATAGTGGCTACCTGTATGTGATGTAATTTTTAATCTGCAAATTACAGGCTTAGAAAATACACACTACAATTACTACAAACTACTACAAACAAGAGACGTTTGTCATTATGTCCTTGTGTGATGAGCCTCTAATGGTCATGACTCACATTGGTGCCATTGAGAAAGTTTCCCATAGAGAGCAGTGTGGAGAGGATGTAGCGGAGAGTTTTGTTCTTCTCCAGCTGTTCCATACCCTCCTTCAGATCCTGCAGAGGCTCTGCGACTTCCTGAGATGAAGGAAACACACACACACACACACACACACACACACACACACACACACACACACACACACACACACACACACACACCATTAGTTGAGTCAATTAAGACTACAAAAAACATGTGTTTCCTTAATGTATGGTTATAAAAGTGGTCAACAGGTGCACCCTGTCTTTCACCACATGACATCTGTGTTTGTTTGAGGTCAGGACAGGTTGTTCGAAGGTCGCTGTCTCGGTCAGTCTTTGCTATCAAACGTGCTTCTGATTACATGAAGCATTTGCTTTTGTGCTGCAGGTCTCTCCTGTGTGCATGTGTTTGTGTGCCTGCATGGTATGTTGCCCTCCATTAAGCCTCCCACTACCAACCCGTCCCACAGAGTTGATTTGGGAACGGCGATCTGCTGAACGTGCAGTCAGGAATCGTGCCTTTCATTGAGATTAAAGACAAATGCATCCTGCGGAAAGCCGTAAAATTTACAGGAGGGGCGGCATGTTTTTCATTCTCAGGGTTTTGACTTTGAACTTCTCCTCCTGGATGCATTCTTTGCCCGAGTAAAACGTGATGTGCCAGAGGAAGACAAGGTGCTGCTAATAAGCGTGCATATTTTGTTATGATCCTATGATGTAACTATGTTGATGTTTTGCGGATGTTGTTTGTACTACAAGGGATGTTGATACTTACTGACACGGGCACAAGGCACACACAAACGCACACATGCCGTGCACATTTAGTCAAACCTTTATGGTGCAGACTCAGAGTTCATTTGGCTTTGTGTGTGTATGTCTGTTTCTGCTTTAATCTCTTCTCCTCCACCCCACAGACCGATTTTTGTCTTGTGAAGGGTAAGACAAGGGATCTTAAGGGGAGATAGCAGGTCCCAGTATGAACCACATACAGGTGGTAGACATCATCTAAAAAGCTTGGGACCTCAAGATTCATCTGAGATGCAGCTCAGAAGTGTGTGTCAAGTTTTTTTGTCATTAATATGTCATAATTATTGTGTTTTGGTCAGAAGCCTATTCAAACTTCTAAAGTTTAGAGTGTATAAGGGCCCCTTCCTCCAAACCTGATACGGCCTCTGAAAGACAGTAATGTGGTTGGGCCCTCCCTCCTCTACAGTCTTATGAAAAGAATCTACCTATTCTTTTTTTCCAAGTTGTTATAGTTTGATCTAATCACTACAGCACTGTCCATGTTCATACAGACCTTCTGGGTTGCCTCGTAGTCCAACTTGAAGGCCCATAGTTGGAGTCGGGCAGAGAGCTCGCTGATGGAGGACAGAGTGAGGAGGAACTGCTCTGCTGAGCCCAGTGGGACATCAGGGTTGGCCAGCTGTGCCTCCTGGATCTTCTGCTTCTCCTCCTCTGTGGGGATCATCGTCAGGATTTTCTGAGGGCAAGGACAAATTGGGATCAGAGAGGATGGCAGTATTTATACAGATGACGGGTGTTAAATAAGGGGATGAAGGATCTGGGAATTCTTTTTCACCATCGTCTGTATCCCTCACCTCTATGCCCTCCTTGTTGAGTGCGTACTCGTCAAAGTTAAGGATGGCCGTCTTGATAGTGCGAGGAGGAGGCAGCACCGTCAGACCGATGTTGATGGCGTTACTCCTCTTTGAATCCAAAACGATGATCTCCTGACGCTTGCCATCTGCTGCTGTTTTCTGGTAAACAAAAATACATCGAGGGTCACTGCTCTGTGTCGCTTTTCTCAGTGTGGTCTGCTTTATGGGTTTGTAAGGATTAGAGGGATCATCACTCAGGTTACACTGACTGCAGCTCGTAGGGGCCGGAAATACCATTACAGCTAAGTCTTTACAGTATGTGTGTTTATGTGAATGTTTGCATAAGTCTGAAGTCATATTGTCACTGCATGTGAACACATGACCTCAACCGCACTTGAGGCTATTATAGGCTACAAATATAAGGAAGTCGTAATGTGTCAGCACATAAACGTGTAACAGAGTAGGTGTTAAGACCTGGTTACTGCCACCAGGAAGTTTTATACCCACCCTATGGAGGCTGGAAGACTTACACTACAGTGCGACTCTGGCACTACTGAGTTGTTACATTTTACAGTTGACGCTATAATGATATGTAGGACTAACGTTTTTATATTTTCATTGAAAATTCTTCAATGTATTGGTTATATTTAATGCCTGTTTGAATGTTTTATAGAATAGATTAACATACTTGTTAATGAGATGTACTCATGGAAGTGAAACATTGAGCCTATGTATGCAGAATCTGTTGTCAACGGGACAAGATTTTGGTATTGGAAGCATTATGGTTTCTGTTTGTGGTCCGAGTTGTACTGACAAATGACGATTGAGTGGCAACTAAACAGTTCGTGTTGGTCTAAATGCAGTCTAGGAATCCATCAGCTATCGTCTGTGGATGATTTGGCTTTTTATTAGTTTTTTTGTTTGTTTATCAAATGAGGAGGTCTTAGACTGGACATCTGCTGGCTACATCAAAAGCCCCGAAATATTGGCTGTTGCCACCGGAGGATTATTGTGGTAAGACCAACAGCTGATAGGCGCCAAGATTGGGCTGCAACTTATGATTAATCCATTATCAATTACTGCCTATTGTTGCCTTGTATAATGAATTTGTCAATAAAATATCAGAAATTTTTTTTAAAAAAATTAGTTTTTCTGATCAAGCTATCAATTAATTGACTAATTGTTGCAGCTCTGGAATAATGTTGGTTGTGAGAAGATTAATCAGATGGATAAAACTGGTAAGAGATCGAAAAGAAGCAACGTTTAAAATCCAGTACAGACTGATCATTGTACAACCAAGAAATACACCTAACCAAATTATTCAAACCACAAAGGGTGAAAATCTACATGAAACTGGTTTGAACCTTTTCAGTCTCTAATTTTTAATATCTAAAACACAAACTCTACATTCTGATGGGTGAGGTAAGAAAACTGTAGAACCAAAGGAGAGTCTGCCAAAACAGTCTCAGTAGAGTTTGCCCTGACCTCTGACAGCTTCAGTATTCTGGTGGTCCTTTAAACCCTGATTTCTCTCATTAACTGGCAGCTTTGCTTGAGCTGTTTCCATACTACAGCTGGAGACCACCATCACACAGTCACAGTACGTGTGAAACAGAAGCCGAGTTGAGGTTAGTTACTAAAATGGTTCGGCTCTAACCAAAGTCTCGGAGTTCAAAGTGCGGGAGGCCTGGTTTCAGCTCCCCATGCTAGCAGACCATACTTTTCTTATTCAGAGGCTTTGAGAGAATTACAAAGGATTCAAACCTCCCATGTTTGATCAGGATCAGGACACATGTGACCTTGCTTAACTGTTAAAACATTTTACTTTCGTGTTCTGGAGATGATGGACACCAAACCCATGGACTTTGTGGCTGGCAAAGGAAAGGTGTTTGTGATGAAGATCTCTTTGCCCTCTTTTTAATCTGGTTTGGTGGAACCACCTTTGAACATCAATGACTTACAGACAAATATATAAAGTTGTAATGTGTAGTGGCCATGAAGTACAACTTTTAGTGAAACCCCAATGATGTGATGAAACATGAACAAACTGCATACATTTCATATCATACAGTGAGTCGATAAATTGGTGTCCTTATCTTCTTTAAACCCAGATCAGGCACTGGTTGTTTACCTTTGTAACTGGCATTTCCTTTGATTTCGACTCAAACAGGTGTTCCAGTTTGGCTGTGTCAATTTTCACTGGATCCAGTTTGGACCAGAGCGAGTCTCCGCTCCGTTTGTAGTCCCTGTACTGAGAGTCTGTCGGACGCACCTGGTCACAAACAGAGCAAAAGTCGACTACATTAGGTAGAGACATGTGTCAGACAACCCTTTCCTGCAATAAAAGAGGTAAATGAGAGACTCTGCACACAAAGAACCACAAAGAACAGCGCTGTGTTTGTGATGACTCCTTAATTGTGTCTGGTTAATGAAAACATGATGTCTTCTAAGAGCTCTTGATCTGCAGGAACTCCAGCCAACAACACAGGTCAAATATTTCTGAAGAATGACACTCTACTTTCAGTTATCATCTTCTGAATAAATGCTGTGTGGCACTAGATAAAAACAATGATAGCTGTATCTGATTGACGGAAACAGTAGTTGTGTCATGACCCACCTCACTCCAGAAGAGCCGTATTGTCTTCTTCTTCTTGTTGAAGAGTGGAGGCTCCGGGGGAGGAGGCACTGGAACTGGGGCACTGAAGGAAGGGGGAGGAGGAGGCCTCATAATTCCAATCAGTGGAGGGGGTGGGGGGCAGCTGCCTAGCATGGGTGGAGGTGGTGGGAAGCGGGGTATACAGGGTGGAGGAGGTGGTGGGGGCGGGAGGTCACCGCATCCTCCCATCAAAACAGCATCCAGAATGTCCTTGTCATCTTCCTCCGTCAGGTCGGTGAAGTTAATGTCCCCAATGCGCAGCTCACGAGGGCTGGCCAGGAGCTGGTCCCAGATTGTATCTGATTCCTTTTTGGGTGGTGGAGGAGGGGGCTCGTTGGCTGGGACATCTGGGTGAGGGTGGGGCGAACCGAGGTCCTTGATCAAGTCTCCGAACCGCTCGGCGAACGGTCGGATGGTCCCATGGTGCTCTGTCCTGTCAGCCTTGCGGTCGCTCTCCTGGTTGTCGTCCGGTTGCACGTCAGCATCCTCCAGCGCCTCTTTGTCCTCCCCCTCTCCTTTTTCCTTCTCCTTCTCCACATCCTCCTCCTCTTCCTCCTCATCACTGGGCTTCTTGTTCTGGGAGTACAGCATGTCCAGCATGAAGAGTTTGCTGTTGAGGAGTTTGCTGCACTGCTCGTTCACCTCTGCCTCCTTAAGGCCTGAGAGAGAGGTTGATGGGGTTAAAAGGAGAGAGATATATGAAAGAGTGCTCACTGAAAGAGCTGATAGACAGTATGGCATATTTGTGATATCTTAAATGTTTTTAGGTTATGTCATCTTACACAATTTATGCGATAATATGCTGATATTTTGAAATCTCCTCTAAACTACTGTAGACTACTAAAATACTGAGGAGAAATGAGGAGGGAAATGTTAAAAAGCCTTTATTGCAGTGGCTAAATCATTAAAAGAGCCAACATGTTTCGACCACTGCAGGTTCACTGTTATAATAAAGTTAAAAAAGTACTGGATTAATGAAATAAATCAAAGCAGCGCTCTTATACTGAAGCACTCAGCTCATCTCAGGATGGTTTGTGGATGTTTTTGCTGTGAACTTGAAGCTTCAACTGGTGTTAGCAATTAGGGGAAAGGAGCGGAGAGCAGTGCGTGAGGAGTTATTCACTGTTAGCTGGAAACAAACAAACTGCTCTCCAGTTCATATAACAATAATATTTCCTCATATGCTCACACACTATCAACCAGGAGAGAGTGATTAGATGGATGGGGGAGTGTGTGTGTGTAAAGCCTAGTTCACATTACACTATTTTCACCGTGTCTTAGACGTCGCAGAGGATCTTGAGAGCCACCTTGGGTCGGAGGTGAGTCAGCAGATAGTCTGCCATGACGAGTCCTCGTGTGAACAAGCCTACGAGCAAGTCGCCCCCTTGTCTGTGACTGGGACTGGATATCTGGCATGCTAGAAAACTGGAGAAGTCTGACACGACTGATAAAGAGCATCAGCCAATGAGAGATGGAATACGTCCCACGTCAGCACGCAGGAGGACAGAAGAAATGTGAGGAGGACAAGCTGCAGGGTTGCCACTTGCAAGGTCCGCTTATTAGCCGCGACTTTTGGTGTGTTTCTAAAGTGGAGTTGCTTATTTGGGCTTGCTCTCTAAACGTCACCTTTCTCTCTATATATCCATCTAATAAGTTATTTAAATGCATGATAGTATACTTCTTTTGGGCTTGTTTCCATAGCCCTGGTTACTTGTTTCTCTCCCAAGATCTGGCAACACTGACAAGCCGGCAATCAACAACAACAATGGGCATCCATAGGATCACGGGGAGCGTGTTGTGTTTGGAACCAGGATAATAAAGAATACCCATGACTTTACGATGTGTCATCTCCACGTTTGGTGACGTCACCACGTTATCTGGGGCTCTGTCGGCGAGGGCCCAGTGGAGAAATCTTGTTGTGTGCACACACAGGTCGTAACGCAGTTGGCAAGACTCTCGCTGACAGAAACACATGTCACCAGGTATGAACATTCAAAAGATTACGATAGTCTCTGCGACACAAAATCGGGGTGAAAATCGTGTAATGTGAACTAGCCTTAAGTCTCATGACGCCCCAAAAGTGACAATTTATACATGACACTCAAGATCAGTCATTCTATACATCCCAAATGGAACAAGCCATGATACACTGAGTACAATCGATACATCGCCCGCCTCTTAGCAATTTTATCATGTTGTTTGTGGCTCTTGAGGGAGTTTTTCGAAATGAAAAAATGACCGTGACCATGTAATCAGGGAGATCTTGGTTTTGGCTTGACACCTAAAATTTTGACCCTTTTTCTTTCATGGTCCAGCATAGAGTGTGCCAACTCTAAACCTCTAAAAACACCTCTCTGGGCTGCAGGCAAATGTGCACAAGGGTCACTTTGAGATGTTCGCATGGCTTTTTATTTGTTTATATGTTGTGTGTTTATCTGTTTGTCCCAAAAGGTGGTGAATTAACCTGATCAAATTGCTTGACACACAGGTCACACAACACGTTAGTGAGATTTGGGAGGTGTACTCGTTAGTTCCTGTGCTGACCTCTGCCCACTGTTTTCAGACTACAATAGACTGTCGGTCTTGACTTGAGGGTTTACATCCACTGTTGTCTGCAGCACAACACCCACTCAAACATTGCTCAGTAGCATTACTGTAGATTAAATATTCCACAGTTTTAACATGGCTATAATTGTGTGAAACAGTTTAAGTTTTGAATAAGGGTGATGCTTTTTATATCGGCAACAACATGGTCATTTAGTGCCATTAACAAAACCTAATTTTGAATAACGATTAAATAATACATGTCAGAATACAGCTAATAATTTCAATTATTTCAAGAGAATGAAAGCTGAATAAAATCCTTAAAAGCATCTTACTGACTTAAAACTAGATCTTGAAACTTGAATGTTAGTTCACAGTGCAGTGCAAAACTACCCACCATTCTCACTGCTCCCCCTCTCCTCTCTCTCCAGAGTGCTGCTGGCAGAGGAGATGCTGGAGGCCGAGCAGTTGTCCTTCTCATTCACTTCCTCATTCTGTCGCTCTTTGTCGCTCAGGATGCCGCTGTCCTCCTCCGCCTCCGCCTCCTCTTTCTCCTTCTCTGGTTCCTGCTCACACTCTTCTCCTTCTTCCTCCTTTTCTGCTGCTGCTTCCTCCCCTACTTCCTCCTGTACTTCCTCCGGCGCTTCCTCCTCTTTCTGTTCTTCCTCCTCTTCACCAGTGGCCTCTTTTTCCTCTGTTTCTACACTGGCACTGGAGTCATCTGCCTCTCCTGTCACATAAAAAAAATTTGTTACTTTCTTCTCTTAAATGGCTGTTTACTTTCTGTAATGAAATATGGTTTCAAACATGTGACATGGCCGGCATTGATGTCTGCACATGTGACGCCCCGTATCAACACACATTCACGCACACACTAATAAGAAAAACAAAAACACACACCCATACGCTAATGTAAACAATATGGCAGGTACAGAAAGCCAGGTTGTTGCAGGACCAGGATATGAACAGGAAATGAAGAATTAAGTTCCTGTTTATGTCAAAACACACACAAACACGTAACTCAACAGTACAGTTCATGCAGTGATGCAGGCAGGGTTAGAATAACACGACACTGTGAGGCCTCATACACTCGCCTAAGTGAGCTACAGTACCTCAGCTCGTGGCTGCGCATGCACTCTGCTCCAAAACAAGGCTTTTTTCTTACACAAGATGTTTTGGCATTACACTTTCAAAAAGGTCTTTCAAAAACCCATTCGACCCTTTCACCCATATCCTCTCTCTGTGTGTTTTTTCTGCCCTCCTACCCCCGATGGTGTTCCCTCCTCTTTCTCAGTATTTTCCACAATCTGTCTCGCCTCCCCTTCTTCTGCTCGGGCCTGCATGCTAATTTAAATGTCAGGCTGCAAACTGAAACAATTTAAGGTTAAGAATGATTGCTTTGTGGCGCACTGTTGGGACTTGAACTGGCGACCTTCTGGTTTTAATTATAAGTCCCCAAAGTGTTAACCAGCAGAATTCAAAGTCATTCAAGTGCTCTGAAATCTTTGACACAGGGTGTGTTTACATGCACACTAATATTTCACTATTACTCTGAATATGACAATATTCCAAATTTAATACGGGTCACTTAAAAAGCATATTTTATTTGGGTATTGTGAATAAGGCAAATCAAGCATTTTCCGATAAAGAGATGTGGAGTTTGCTGGTATTTTCCGATTTTAATAACATTTCCTTGGGCATGTATACAGTGCGTTTGGAAAATCCGGCTAAGTTGAGGGTTTTACCACAGTTTGCGGCACACGCCATCTTGCCTGTTTACGGTCAGCTCTGTGCATTGTCATGGATACCCTGTACACAAACCAACTCGCTAACAGTTTGCGAGACTGGTGTAGAGATGCACGCCCAAAAGAAAAGCCCAGGTTTGCAGTCGGATTGAGAAACAAACTTACTTTCAAACATTGTGAGAGAATGGGATATAAACAGGGTTTCAGATATGCACAGATATCGCAACGCTGACGTTTTCAAGAAGGTGGATAAAGGAATGAAAGAGGGAGGCTGTGTTTGCACGGCTGAACAAGTCCGACACAGGTGGAAAACTGTTTTAAAAACACAAGCGACAGCCGTTTCACTTTTCCACATTTTAATGTGATAAATGACATGTTGGGGCACAGTAGTCAGAGTATGCACAGCTGCATGTAAACGGGAATATTAGTGGAATATTAGTTTTAATCAGTCACATAAACAGCTTAGCAGGAATATTGTCTTTTTCGGGATAATGACAAAAACATGTAAACATAGTCAGACACCACCTTAAAGTTATAATCCTCGAGATTTTAAGTCGAAGCCTCCCATTTTTTAAGCTATTAACGTTGCAATAGCTAATCAATATATACAATCATCTATGAGATCTGTACATAGTAACAACAAGTAATAACAGTACAGGTAATAACAACAAGAGTTTGTTTGGCTGCACTGTAAACAGATACACCCGTTTCTCTTCTACTAGATTCTTTACAATGTAGCTACTCAAGCAGTGTTTGTAAGTATGACAGTTTAGAACCATAATTACTGTTACCACGGTAACCAAAGATGTCGCTAAACCAACTATGATTATTACTTTATAGGTATACTATGTGGGATTGTCAGTTACGGTTTGTACACACACTCGCCAGTGAAAGTGAAAGGAAAAGCCGACATCAGATTCAATCTTGTTTTCATCCGCTACCTTTTTAAAAAGCCCCAACCCTACCTGAGCGCTGTGGGGGTACATGGACATAAACGTCCCGAACACAGAAAATCCGAAGAAAATAAGAATATACAGGTGAAGAGAGGAGATAAATTCTGATGGGTCATAAGTGACGACTGATAGGAATTACTTCTTTATGAGTCTATGCATTGTTCTTTAGGAAACTCCTGCATTGTTTATCTTTAAGGTTTGTTAAATTCAATGTTTCTGCCACTGTTATGCATAATAAGACCACAAATTGTTTTCTTTAACCCCTTTCGTTCATATTAATAGTAGTGGTCATAGTAGTATAATGCAAACAGTACTAAGAGGAGAAACTATTGCAGTTTATCAATCAGTTTACAAGACTATTTTCCATTTACCATATCTCTCCATCTGAGCACTTTGGACTTGTTAATAACTCACATCCCCACAGAGACACCATGTTATTACTCAATACTGCGCATAGCACGTCATTATATAACATCTACTCCATCAAACAGTATTCTCAGTTGTCCTACCAGTCTCAGAGGGTGTGTAAGGGGTGGCGGAGGTCTGGGCTTCAAGGTCAGCCTCTGCGTCCTCCTGGGAGGCGAAGGAGGATGGGGTGCTGCTGCGAGATGACGAGGGCCAGGCCTCCGAAGGCTCAAAGGTCAGGTTGAGGTCGGGGCGAGTCCTTGACACGCGGACGTGCTCCCTTTCAAACTCCTCCGCCGCCAGACGCTCCACGTTCTTATACCTGAGAGAGAGGGAGGAGAGGGAGGATCAGAGGAGGCAAAAATAGACTACAATGCATCTTCTGTCTCGCCTTTCTACGCAGCGCTGCTCTCAGTGGTGGTCTTTGCCAAATTGCCTTAAACTAGTTACCACTTTGCCCATTTACTTGAATTTAGCACAAACTTCCAACCGTCTTTGTTTACCTTAAAAACACTCAGACCTGCCATGCCAATCCTCTACCTCACCCCATTTATCGCCCACAAAGCAGTCATCACTCATGTCCTGCAGGCAACACTTCCACCATCCTGCTCTCCTCTCCTGTCTAGCCAAATTCTTAGCTATCACAAGCAGTCCAAATATGCAACCAGAGGGAGTTTGGAGAAGAAGAGGCAGTGTTAGGGAGGAGAGTGGAGAGGGAAGTAGAATGACAGAGGAGAAGAATGGGAGAGATGGGGAGAAGTTAATGCTAGTTTGGCTGCTGAAATGCCAAACATCAGAAGTGAATCAGAGTAAACCTGTTCAAGATGTGCCTCGATGAGCTCTCCTCCCTTGTCCTTATCCTGTCTCCTCTTGTCCTCCCTCTTCCTCTCTTCCTTCCTCTCTCCCCCTACCAAACTTTACCACTCAACCTGCCAGCCAGAGCAGAGATTTATGGCACTGAGTCAAACCTTTCTCCCCCTCTCTCTCTGTCTCTAACCCCTCCTCTTTCCCACCATACCATGAATGTGTGGAGCTTCTGTTCAGAGTTCATTAGCATCAGGCCACTTCAGAGGACTGGGGAAACCAGATACCAATAAATGTGTGTGTTTGTGTGTATGTGCATGGGATTAAGAGTGAATAAAGTTAGTTATAAAGTTTCTTCCTTCAGCCATTCTTATTGCAGCAAAAAATATCTATTAAATTGAAAAAAAAAAGCAATTGATTTTTTATTCTTAAAATTTAATTTGTATTTGTAACATTAATAACACATAACAACATGTGTATCGATCCAGTATTGCCACACAAAATATCACAACGCTGTGCTGTATAAATTTTTCCCATCATCCCTAAATGCTACGAGCTAAAACATCAACATGCTAACACATTTAGCATGTTGATGTTTACCATGTTCACCATTGAAGGCTACATTCAGACTGCGGGAAAAAGTGGCCCAAAATTGGTTTTGGAATATGATCTTTTCAGTTCTCATTTTCATATGTGGTCCTAAATTGGATACCTGATTTTTTTGCAGTGGGACCCCACTCTGAACCATTATATTGGAATTCATGCTGCATTTACATCTCTGCATGTCATGCTGTGAGAGTCTTGTGGAGAAGCGCTGACGGATGTCATTAAAAGTAACTCTTGAAATCTGTTTCAGTGAGGCCATTAACATCACAATCCCATCACTCCTGCCTCAGACTCTGCATCCACACACATCCGTGTAGAAGCACAAAAGCCATAATTAGAAATTGGGCTCTTTATCTCCTCATCTTCGTCCTTGTTATCATCTGCTCACAAATTCGCTGGCTTTCACTGCACATCAGCATACAACAGCATGCTTTTATTGTTCTTTTACGCATGTGGGTCAGTTCATGGCTGTGACCAGATTACATTGGAATCTGATATTAGCCACATTTAAAAAATAATGTGAACAGCCAAACATAAAAATTAAGGGTCTGAGCAATAATTTCGAATTGAGCATTAAGGCTTGCAGTGTGATTGTAGCCTTGGTTTGAGGTGTTGGCATGTGAACATTTGCTAATTAGCACTTTGCAACTAGCAACTAAATAATTAGCAAAACACAGTACAAATGAGGCTGATGGAAATGTTACTTTGCAGGTGTGGTGGCTTTATCAAACCAAAAAAATGTGCTACATGCTTCAAGAATCTAGTTTCAGTCCAACTCTAGTGTGTCAGCACTCGTTTTTGGACACAGTTGTCTGTCATTACGGCCATTATGTTTCATGCAGGTTACAGTGATGTATGTTGTTAGACAGATACATTGCTCAGGGAGGTGAGCTGAAGGAAAAAAACTCATGTTGTCCTGATAACCATGTAATACACCATGAATACATTAACCTCTCCAGTGAATACATCTCCAACGTGCTCTCTCAGCTGCTTATCTCCACCTCTGTCTGTCTTGTGCTTGTTTCCTCCATCTTTTGTCGAACCAAGCTGCTCTCGGTTTATTCTTCCTCTCGCTCTGACTCTCTGACATTGTGTGTTATTGAATCGGCGGTGCTTTAAATTGAGGGCGAAACAGCTCTGAGCCTACAGGAAAAGCGACAGCACTTGGCACAGTGCATAATGCTATAGTGTAATAGTTTTCAGGTTAAAGGGGTTGGAGAGGGATTCTGAGTCGCTGTATAATATATGGCTGCATCGAGTACGATCAGTCCTGAATCTGATCGTGACCTCACATACCCTCTTGAGTAAACCTCTTGCTTCCAGTGATTCCCATTTGCACACGAACATATATTTATTAGCCTCATGAAAATTCTTTGTGTGTGTATTTAAACGCACATGTGCTCGAGTAAAACATGTGTCTGTGTACGTGCACGTGCATTCAGCGTGAAAAAGCTTGACGAATCCTGGAATCTGATTTTCTCACAGCATGCAGCCAAAACAATCAGGCCCTTGGCAAAGTGCGGCAGTTAAATACAGCTCCTTAAGAAAAGAGAAAACAGGCAGACAGAGCAAAGAAAATCGGTTCAGTATCCCCCCGACCTTTTTAACCTGAAAACAATTACACTGTTACTGAGCTTCCCAAACCACAGGCTGAAACATATTCCCCGAGGCTTCAGCTGTTTTGTGAGTGTGCGCTGTTTTGATTTAGTGCACACACTTACCTCTCCTCCCGTGCGAGCCTGGCCTCTTCCATTTTATCCACATAGTCGCGGCTGTGAGAAACACACAGAGAGAACATTTTGAACTTAATAATAATACTCTGCACCAGTGTAGTCCTCTCCAGACCTGTCATTGTGAATATGATATGTTTGCACATCATGCACACAAGCAGTTAAGGTATTGGCGTAACCCAAAATCCAAGTTTTGTATGGTAAAATCATTGATACTGTCCATTTAGTCTTTTTAAAAGTGTATCAAATACTTTATACTTTCATTTATGCAGGCACGCTTATTCTTTTCTTTATTAATTGTTGTTGAGATTTATTTATTCCCTGCTTTTAAAGATAATATTATTTATTCTATAATAATCTATTAACATCCATCCATCCATTTTTATCTGCTTATCCGGGGTCGGGTTGCGGGGGCAGCAGGCTGAGCAAAATACTTCATACATCCCTCTCCCAAGCAACGCTTTCCAGCTCTCCCTGGGGAATCCCGATATGTTCCCAGGCCAGATGAGATATATAATCCTCTCAGGGTGCTCTGGGTCTGTCCCGGGGCCTCCTACCAGTTGGACACACCCGGAACACTTCTAACGGAAGGCACCCAGGAGGCATCTTAATCAGATACCCGAATCATGTCAACTGGCCACTTTCTTTTTGAAGGAGCAGCGACTCTACTCCGAGCCTCCTCTGAATGTCCGAGTTCCTTCACTCGGTCATTACCCAAAGTTCATGACCACAAGTGAGGGTTTGGTTATGTGAGGTAGATGGATTGGTAAATCGAAAGCTTTGCATTCCAGCTCAGGTTCCTCTTCACCCTGATGGCGCCCGCAAACCACCTATTCATCTCACACTCCATTTTACTTTCACTTGTTAATCAGACCTTGAGATACCTGAACTCCTTTGCTTGGGACAGTAACTCTCTTCCAACCCATCAATATCTACATTATATTAATATTTATATTATACTGTATATCTTTCACACTGTATGGACACTGTCTGCGGCTGCAACACTCAAAATACTTAAAATAAACACTCTTGAGTTCGATGAAAATATCGATAGCACACTCATTTTTGCTACAGCCAACCACCTGCTCACTAATTAACACGCCTCAATTGTTTAGTCTGTACAAATATTGAGGTGTAAAAACGATAAGTTGTGGTTTTACGGAGGGTTACTTGCAGGACTATTTCTTGGCTGAGTGCAGTGACTTTCTTGCCTTGCAGCCTCACAGTGACAACAACACTTGAGAACCATCGACTAGCGGACGATTAGGAGAGGGGGATCTCATGAAAGCCAATTTTGAGTTGCAATAAGGAAATTGTTCCAGAGCTTTTGGAGCCCTTTTGACCCATATTTTTTGGCCTCTATTGTTTCAGTTATTATTGAATTAATCTCTCTCTTGTGAGTCTCAAATATTTGCGGAGGTTTAACACTAAACTGTTGGACTAAACCTTCAGATTAGTTACATTTTTATTTAATCTATACTCTCAGTTTGAACTGCAAAAGACTAGACAAGCCCAGCAATGCTTCACCTGTGCTTGTTCCTCTCCTCTCTCTCTATCCTCTGCAGTCTCTCCTCTCTCTCCACGCGGCGGCGCTCTCGCTCAGCCGCCAGAGATTCCTGATGTTGTCGGTACGAGGACGACAGAAGACCTCCCAAAGCAGGCCTGAAGGAAAGAGATAGGAAAGAAAACAAAAAGACAGACTGAACTCCAAATATACTTTTTCTGTGTCACATTTAAATTCCATGCCTGAAGCTCTGAGGAATGCCTCTACACCTCGTCAGTATGGACCTGCAGCTTGCGGTCTGAAATGTTCTTTTTCTCTCTGCTTTTGTTCTGCCTACTGTGTTCTTGGCACAAAGGCAACATTCATACGTTGCCACATGGATAATTGCAATCAGACGCAAAAAAAGGCAAATTGCACTCAGCTGCAAAACGCCATGAGCATGTTTGTGCTGTAATATCATTAGCACAGTATCTTTTGTGAATTGTGCCGGGGCAGAGAGACGGGGCAGATAGTGACAGAGGAATACTTTACTTAACTACGGTGTGACAATCAACATTTCCTCCAAGAGCAATGCACAAAAGATTTAGATGACGCTCCTGCTGCACCACTTTTATGCAACATGATAGTTCAAGCAGCTAAATCTGTTCATGAACATAACACACATGCTCCTTGCATACACAGAGCTTCTATATGTGTGTCAGTGTGTATGTGAAGCACCATAAATTATGTTTTAATGACTTTATTCTCCATGGAGGTAATAGGAGCCACTTAGTAACTGGGGAACCAGAGAGCTGAGATCACATTCACATCAATATGTCATCACCATAAATGCAACACATGGCTGCACACAGTCACACATGTGAGTGTGTGTTTGATCCTGCAAACACACATGAATGTGAACTTGTATGCGAACATGTTTGCAGTACACGAGTGTGTATTTTAAGGATGTCATGTGCAGGCACATGCCGGTGGAGTCCTCTCACCTGGAGCTGGTGGGCGTACTCGGGCTGCTGAGAGACGAGTAGGAACTGAGACCTCCATTCCTGGGTGAGAGAAGGGGTGAGAAAATGGGTGACAGTGAGTGACCTCTCCAGTCAAGCAGTTACACGACACCAAACTGACTTGTGCAGAGCTGGTGGCGAGGAGCGAATGTGACACCTTGTTACATAACAGGAATGCTGCTGGTGCAACACCAGAGTGACCCTAATTTGTAATGGCTGTGGTGTTTATTCCCATGTTTCTGGAAAATTCCAGGCAAGGTGTTCCGCCTCACTTAGAGTCTCCTTTGAATCTGTAAAAGACCCTTTACTAAAATATATTTATCTTAACAAGTCGTTTAGCAGGCAACAATATTATTTTTTAAGCTAACAGTAAGTTAGCTAAGCAAACAGGGCTGTAAATCTTAGCATCTGAATATAGGGTTATCATAACAGGCTATATATGGGTCCTATCCATCGAGAAGAAAATCTTACACATCAACACAGTGAATGGGGAAAGTAAAGTTGAGAAAAATCCACTGAAATAATCAAACTCAGAAGCAAAGAGACTACACAGATATGCAGGCACTGTACTTGTTCTTGAAAAGAAGGGAAACGCTGTGACATTGGGAAACAAAGCGAGGGTTGCAAACAAGTGCTGATTATCCAAGGATTGACAGAACTAAGAAAAGAGATGTGACGCAACAAAAGGTGATAATAAGAAACTGACATGCTGAAGGTGTGAGGCTGTGCAGTCGAAGAAGAGAAAAGAACTGGTGACGAGGCAAGGTGATGAATAACAAAAGTGGTGCAAAGAGATTCAAGATGGTGCAAGGATAAAAGCCAGAAAGTTGGAACTGAAAAAGGAAAAAGCGGAACGCCGAAGAGGTGCTAGGAAAGCTTTCTGTGCTTCTTGAACTCGTGGGAGATTGAGCTCTGCTGTCCGTCTGACCTGGGAGACGTTGTTTTGGGTGACTCCTCGTTGGGTGGAGCCGGGGGTGATGGCTCCTCATCGAGGTCGTAGGAGAAGAGGTGGAAGGGGGAGTGGGGCAGGTAGGGCAGGTGTTCCGGGGAGGGACGGGTGCTGCCCCGTGATGGCGGGCTGACCTCCTTGGTGGCTGGGACTGTGATGATGGACCTCTTCCTGGCCAGCAGGGTGGCCAGAAGGGAAGGCTGGGCCGGGGGGCTGAGAGGGGAGGAGACGGGAGGAGAGATGGTGGGGGTAGAGGGGGAGTGGAGGGTGGGTGCCGGAGGTGGTTCAGTCCAATTCCTCTGCTCCTCCTCTTTTATATTCTCCTTTCTGGAAGTGATGGTGATGGACTGGACGGTTGTTCGGTGAACTATGGATGGAAGATGTCTAGGAAGAGGGGAATGGATTGAGAGGAATAAATGGATGCAACCTGGCAAAAGAAAGAGAAGTAGTACCATATGTACCCCACCAGAGACTTAACCAAGTACAAAGGCCACACGTAGATCACACCAACCAGATATACAACCAAAAAGCTTTGCTGCTTTATATATATTAACCCTCTACATTTCCATGTTACCACCATGTCCTAAAATACCTGAGGGTGGTCAGATTAGACACTGTATCAGCCCCCTCCTGCTCATCCGAATCAGACTCAGTCACTGGAGTCTCCTCTTCTTCCTCCTCCTCCTCCTCCTCCTCCATCCCATCCTCACATTCCTCCTCTCTGTGGAGGCAGAGGGGGGATGAATAGATGGATGGGTGGAACATTTAAGGGGAGGACCGAGGGAGAGATGATGTGATACATGAGAAAAGCATGCAAATAGAAAATCACCAGACTTTTGAAGAAATGAAGAGATGGAGAGGGGAGAGATGGAGGGTTAGATGAAATCAAATGACACAAACATTTATGGCACTCAAAGACAACAAATGAGGACATGACATCTATGAGATTGAGATAAAGTGACAGAAAAACAAAAGAATTTAGACTCAAAAATGAAACAGGGGAAAGGGGGGGATGAATGTTTCCCATTCACTCCATGCCTCCTGAGGTTTTACATGCACAAGTAGACGAAATACGATGAAAAGGAAGCGAGGGAGGAATGCTAAGAGGAGAATAAGCTGTGGCTGAAGGACTGACTTGAGCTCAGTGTCACCAAACAGCTTTGTTTAGTGAAACCAGATGAGCCTTGTTGCAGTCGAGTCGGCGTGTGCTGCCAGGTGTTGTTCCACAAGAGCAGAGCCATGTGTGTGTAACGAATGGGGCGGGCAATAAAAGCTATGTTTGTTTTTCTATGTGTGCATGTATAATATGAAGCAGTCTCTGACATAACACATTTTACCCATCACTTCATTCAGTAAACCATTTGCAAGTGGATTTACACACAATCATGTCCATTTTCACTCCATTTTTAAGATACAAATGTGTGCTCGTATGCACACTCTTACACACAACCAGCAGTTTAATACTAGTGGAAGCATGGGGCATAATCTGCTTTAGTCACGTTACACGCTGACAGGATAAAGAGATGAAGGGAGGAGGATACAGAGAGGAAAGATTTACCTTGGGTAAACAGCTACAGCCGGCTCCAAATTCCCCTTTCTGTGCATACACACACAGCACTGAAATAAGCCTGTGCTGGTTTAATAATGTGTAAGCTCGTATTAGAATTACAAACCCTGAAGGCCTGTGCAGCTGCTGAGAACTTTTTTTTATTTCTTTTATTGGAGCACAAGTCCACACCAGTGTTTCACTGCAGAATAAAAAAACCCACTCAGAGTGCTTTATGTGACAGGAGACACACTAGGAGCTGTTACAGCATGTAGGTGAGGGGCAGTGGTAGGAAAAAAAAGGCAAAAGGCCACAGAGGTCAGCAGCTGGCCTTTTTGGAGAAGACCTTTGAACTTACATGGATGGAAGGACACCTGACAGTGCTCTGGAGCAGAAAGTGTTGGTACAAGACAGTCAGAATTTCTTTCTAGGGCTCTGTTAACACATGTAGGGCCCTGCTGGTATCGTGTAATTCGGAATATGGAATAAACTGTAAACCTCATACCTACAGAAAATCAACTCCTTTATGACACTGTTTCAGTCACCCTGTACTGTCAGTTCATTTTGACACTACTTCATCTGCCCCTTCACTCACCTCTCGCTCATGTCCTCAGCTCTCTGCCCATTGAAAGGCTGGAAGCCGGCTCTCTGTGGGGAGGCAGGGCTGCAGGGAGAGGCGTGACCGGATCGCCCAAGAGAGGCCCTGCGGCTCCGCCTTCTCTCCAGGCCACGCTTTTTGTCCCCACCTCCTAGGCTGACTCGTCGGCGGTCCCGGCGTCCCGTTGGTGGAGGCTGGCTGTCATCGTCGCCGTCTTCATGCCGTAGGGTCATCTGGGGGGAAAATTGATTAGGTGTGAAGTGTGTGTGGAGCGGGGAGGGTGACAGGTGCTTCTCACTGAGAATTTTATTATTAAGCAAATGCTAATGACTTTAGGTTCTTTTATCTCAGACATGTTAGGATATTACATACCTTGACATGTTTCGGTGGAAACTTCCGCCTTCCTCAGAAGTGTCACTTGGTGGTGGTTGTGACGCGTCTTTATCAGCGTCTTTATCTGTCAATCAGCCGACACTAGGGTGGCGTGACCGGATGCCACCCTAGTGTTGGCTGATAGAGATCAGCTGATAAAGATGTGTCACAACCACCACCAAGTGACACTTCTGAGGAAGGCGGAAGTTTCCACCGAAACATGTCAAGGTATGTAATATTCTAACATGTCTGAGATAAAAGAACCTAAAGTCATTATCATAAACTAAAGACATAATGAACACCATTGAACTATTAAGCAAATGCACTAAAAATACTGTCAGGAGTCATATTCTTACTAGGTGATGTCTGATCTTTAATAAATCAGCTTTTTCTATGATGTGTTCCTATAACACTGTGCGTCTCAAACCTCATAGATGTTGAGCTGCTCGACCAAGTCCAGATCGGTGCCTTTCCGGCCCAGATGTCTTTGGGACACTGTCTCCATGCCCTGTTCCTCCAGACCATCCACCATATCGTAAAACGAGTCCTGATCAGGCAGCGCTGCAAGTGTCTGCAAAATGAAAGGGAGACCACGAAGCTATGTGTTAGGTGTAACTGAAGTTTATCTTAAACATTTTGGTAGCTAAATTCCACAACATTATAATATTGCATACTAAGTCATCTCATTTTGGTTGGGTCAGAAAATCCCTGAACAAGCACCACTAAAACTTAAAGTGACCTGCTCAAAAATGTGGGACATCTGTGCATAACTGAAGATTTTAATAACAAAAAACTTAAAAATAACTACATAAACATTTGGTACAAAGACATCACAAACATGCACACCTTATTGATGAGTGTCATGGCGTAGACCAACAGCTCCGTGTCCACTCCATCCTTCTCATGCAAGATCTCCATCGTATTGGACCACGGCTTGCATCCTGGAAACCAGTCCATTACAAAGAAAAACATGAAGTCTCTCTCTACCCAATCACCCCTCCCTTTAACTCAACCTGGGCAACAAACCAAACAATTGCAGTTAATAGCGCAGGAATAGAAAGATGAACAAGAACAAGTTCCTTAGCAGCTGGTGGCATGTTGACTTATTTATACCTCTCTTGGAGTCCACGGAGGTGATGGCATCTATCAGCAGCGGGGCGTTGGACTCGGAGTACTCCACAAACACCAACAACAGCTTCAGAGTTGTTTTCACCACCAGTCGGAACTAGAGGGGGGGGCACGACGTAAGAAACTCACACAGAGACAAGAAACAATGCACATAATGGATATAACATGGTCATGTGATCACCATTTTTGAGATCTGTTATGGTTATTTTTCCCTCGTTCTTACATCATGATATTATACTGTATTAAATCCTCAACTTTGTTTAGGTGTGTCTAGACCAAACAGTCAAAATTTACATGATATAGATGTAGCACTACTTGTGGCCAGGAAATACATAGTCAGTCACTCCAAGCACTTGTAGTTGAAAGGTGCCAGTGACATCACTGCTGCTCCTTTAGCTACGCTACTGTCTAACCACCACAACAAAGACAGGAAATCCCATTTGGGGGAGCAGGAAGTGAATTTTGTCTTGTCACTAATCGCTGTGTAGTCAACTCACTGTTGATGAAGTGCCACCTAGCCACCTAAATAATGCCAGTGTAAATATACTGTTACCATAGAATTTTTCCAAAATTATCCAAAGGATAGAAACAATGCATTGTTGGGCTTCAGTCACAGGAATCAAGACTTGTACTTCGAGTGCAAAGCAGAAGTGTACCTTCAAAAATTATGAAAGTACCACAAAACCATAAAGACACCACCCTCAGGTCAGGGCACAGACTACAATCAGTAGCAGATGTGTTTGTTTGTGTGTTTCTGGGTATGACAGCTAAAAATAATGCTCACAAAACAATGAATGGCTAGTTTAGAGCTGATGACAGTGTGTGTGGACATTGAGGTTGTTTTTTTCGGTACGTATGCTCGCCTATACCTTTGAACCAACAAGAGTGTACAGCCACTGGATCGTCTCAGCATGCCCGATGACACCGTTCATCCCATCTACGTACAGCATGATCTGCCCCAGAGCTGAGAAAGGGGGAGAAGAAAGAAACATAAAGTTAGAGAGACGGGACAAATATAGACGGATGATTCATCTTTTGTTGTAACCAAACCAAGCACACCCAATAGCAACTGTGTGCAGCACACGGGTCCATCTAGCTATAAATAACAGGGAAAGCCATCAGGGGATAGAGTTTCCTTCCTTATGCTTTGGGTCTTTATGAAAGCACCTAAAAGTTTTTATTGGAGGAGAATTGATAAGAGAGGCGTGTTAATCATGTTTCTGCGTGATAGGTGCTATGCATTGAATTGGACATAAATCGGACATCCTGTGGGTAAAACAATCCAATGGCCTTTGTGTTTTTTTTCTTGAGTAACAGTATATTGAATATAAAAGCATTAATTGTGATAATAAACCTGTATCACCATAGATACATGGATACTTTATTCCTTTTTAGAGGAAAGCAGCAGCTTCTGTGTTCCAGTTCATCCCTGCTGTTGCTGTATGTCAAAGCACAGGATGGATTGTGGTACATCCAAACTTTCAGAATGAAAGTGAAAGAGACATCTCTATATAAGTTCTTGTGACAAGTGAACAGAGCTTACACAGCTTTGCTGTCATCCTCCTTGACCATGTATTTGGACTCAAATTTGAAAGTTGAAGTTTTGTCCTCAATACTTGGACAAATCGTTAAACCCTATGACAAGAAAGGATGTATGGCAACAGAAAATATTTTGTCTGTTGATGACTTTCATCTCTACACCATCACTGGGAAACGACAGGCTTATGTGACTGAACTTTTCATCGATGAGAAAGATTTCTTTGACCAAAGGACTTCACCAATCTCTCTGACTCCTCTGAGTGTCTGAGAGGTGATGAGCCTTATGAGCGCCCAAAGGTTGGTAACGCATGGCCTTGAATGTTGGAGGTAAATATCCGGATGGAGACACCTTAGATGGAGCCAAAGGCATCATCAGAACTCACTACAAAGCAGGCAGTAGAGCTATGTATGAAAGAGGAATCTACTCAACACCAGACATACATGTTGCTGAGAGAGAGGACTTTGCCAAAACCTTCACATCTAAGACGACGGGGAAAAGTTACAAAGTGATCCTGCAAAATCAAATCAATCCTGTTAAGAGAGAGATTTGCCAAAGATCTGACTACTGGCTCATTCCTGTTCACAAAGGAGTGTCTCCTGGGGAGGAGAAACACATAGTGGAGAGCTCTATTCGACCTTATGGCATCCTGATTAAGGAAATAAGTGACGACAGCAGCAAGCAAAATAAGGGTACCATTTGCCTCAAACTAAAGAAGTTGCTACTTTCTCAGGCTCTGGGATGCCCTCACCACGGAGTATGCTCATCCACTTCATCATGAAATATTGTTTATTTTATTTTGTTGTATTTTTTGTGTAGCATCAAAGGGAATACGACTGCATTTCGTTGGGTGACCCTGTGTTTTATAATAGCAAAAATATTACCCCGTGAACTTTGATGATAGCAATGATGTCGGTACAGTGATGTGACGTTCGTGAACAAGCAGACTCTTTGAACCGGCTCTTTGAAGTGAATGAGTGAGTGGCTGCACTGTCTTTTTCCCTCACAAACTAGTCTCTCTCAACTTGTTCTGGATCAAATAATCTGAAATTAATGGATACAGAGTAAATTAAAGCAAAAAGCAAATAAATTAGGAACTGGCTCGTTCACTCTAAAGAGCCGGTTCACTCGTTCACTTCAAAGAGCCGGTTCAAAGACTCTGCTCGTTCGCGTATGTCACATCACTAGTTCTAACACTGTTTAAGTAGAGCCAGAGCAAGGGTCTACTTTTCTGCTGCTCAAGAGCCTTTGAAGAGATTTCTTTTAGGCTTTACGATCTAACATTTACACTGACTTTCAAACCATCACCACCACCAGTATAAACCAATGAACAAAGAGCTGTGTCCAATATTCTTGGGATGGACGATCAACACCACAAACACGTTACTTAGAGTGGGAAATCTGTCTTGGGCCCTACACCCGTATTGCAGCCATAGAAATGCAACATACAACATAGTACATAGACAAATCTTGATTACACCCAACACAGAGATAGGAAACGCAAAAAGATAAATACATTAATAACATCATCTGCTAAAATCACCTCTATAAAAATGCAAATCAGCAAATCGTCATAATCCAATGCCAGATCTGACTTTATCTGCCATTGTTTAAAAGCTTTTAAAGACAGAGGCATGAAAGAATTTTTAAATCTGTCTGCAATGAGGGCAGCAGCTCGTATTCTGTATGCAGAACATGAGACGATCTTATTGGCTTGACTTAGAGTAGCCTGATTGAAAATAGACGGCAAGGAAATGTGCTCTTAAACACCTATTATTTTCCGCGCAGTGTTGATCAATTGAAACAGTTTGTTTTTTAACGGCACAGAGAGGTTACCGAACCAAGCTGTGACCTGATTTGGCTCTCTAAGACTGCCTGATAAAGAATTATCATCCATTTTTGATCAACACCATGAACTCTCACAGACGTAAGAAATGCAGCCGTAGTTGTAATCTGCTGCAGAGACTGTCAACATGTGTGTTGCAGGTTAGTGAGTTGTCAACAACCTGGATGGGAAAAGAAGAAATTGTAAAAAATCTGCACAGTGATGAAGATGATCAAACTGAGTACTTGACTGTTAATTTCTTTGTGAGTAACAATTAAACATATTTAATTTTTACTTTAATATTTTTCAGAAAATAAATAGTGATTAGGAAAATGAATATTTGATAATTTATTGTATCAGTGCTCTGAATCTTTTAACTCCACAGTAACATGGTTTTCACTGAACTTCACTCCAGGTTTTCTGTTACACCTGAAAAACATGTTTATTACTTTTTCATCCAACCCAGTATATGAATAAAGAGTTGTGAATGTATATTCCCTTCAGTGTTTAATTAGTACTGGGGTGTTAGAGTCTCTGTAGGAAATCCCCTTTCAGATTTCAAAACTGTTTAACTGGTACAGACCACTGAAGCGTGCCACTGTGAAACTGCACAAATAACAAAAGTCATATAATACTAGTCCTTGAGTTGATATGGAAATAGTTTTCTTTTCAAGCCCCAGTTGTGGTGTTTTCCACACAGACAGAAGCATGCTGTTAGTTTTATATGTACAGTAGTTGAGATGATTGTCTCTCACTGAATGAGCTTTGAACTCAGTATTTAAATCTTTGCAGTGCCACTCTCCCCCTGATTCGTAACCAAGTTTCCTTGTGTTGATGGTAGACACATTTTGAAAGTGAAAGAATCGTCTTCTTTAAGCGTGGTACATATTAACATGTGCGTGACAAGAGCTCTGCTCACACATGCCAGAACAAGAGAAGGAAACAACAGCTTTGCCATCATCCTCCTTGACCATGTATTTGGACTCAAATTTGAGAGCTGAAGTTTTGTCTTCAATTCTTGGACAAATCATTAAACCCTATGACAAGAAAGGATGTCTGACAACAGAAAATATTTTGTCTGTTGATGACTTTCATCTCTACACCATCACTGGGAAACAACAGGCTTATGTGACTGAACTTTTCATCGATGAGAAAGATTTCTTTGACCCAAGTTATGACTTCGACTTCACCAATTTCTCTGACTCTGAGTGCCTGAGAGGTGATGAGCCTTATAAGCGCCCAAAAGGTTGGTACCGCATGGCCTTGAAGGTAAAAGGTAAATATCCAGATGGAGACACCTGGTTGGGCACAGATGGGTGGAGGAGTCGCTCTGTACCTGGAGAATGGCCTGTTTCCTACCATGGAACAACCTTAGGTGGAGCCAAAGGCATCATCACAGCTCACTACAAAGCAGGCAGTAGAGCTACGTATGGAAGAGGAATCTACTCAACACCAGACATACATGTTGCTGAGGAAGAGTGCTATGCCCGAACCTTCAAATCGAAGACGACGGGGAAAAGTTACAAAGTGATCCTGCAAAATCGAATCAATCCTGTTATGAGAGAGATTTGCCAAAGATCTGACTACTGGCTCATTCCTGTTCACAAAGGAGTGTCTGCTGAGGAGGAGAAACAGATAGCAGAGAGCTCGATTCGACCTTATGGCATCCTGATTAAGGAAATAAGTGACAACAATGAAAGCAATCACAATGGAACTGGATCACTTAAAGGTAAATTAAAGGTATTCTTTACTTGGTCTATTCTGCAGTTTAAACACTTTTTAAACAAAGCCAGAGCAAGTGTCTAATTGTCTGTTGCTCAAAGGCTCTTCAAGAGCTTTGTTCAGATTTATTGAATTTATTACACTTTCAGTATAGAATAAAAACACCAGCTCAGCCAAGGCCGTGACTAGTTTTCTGTGTCTGTTATCATCCTGTCTTCTTGATGTACAATTTACATTGACTTTCAATCTATTGTATGAACCAATTAACAAAGCTGTGTCCAAATTTGTTGTGATGGAGAATCAACAACACTGACAAATTCCAATAGAAGACTGTTTCAATTACACAGTGATAGCTTTACTGAGTAATGCAGACATGACTTTAAAGGCCTGAAAACTTTTTTTTGTCAATACGAGTCCTACGTCATCATTGCTCTGTTAAAACTACAAAGAAAATGTTGTCATTTTACACAAGATTGCTGTATTTGAAGTGGCTGGGCGGAACTGGTTGATGATAAAGATGATGATTAGCTGATGATTAACTGAGTTTGTGATTGTTAGTCTCTTTGTAAATAATAACTAAAGATGTTATGTTTCCTAACTTTCACTTGGGCACAGACAGATTGAGGAGTCGCTCTGTATCTGGATGGCGGCCTGTGCCCTACTGAGGGACAAGCTTCGGTGGAGCAAACAGGAAAATCTTTATCTGGTGATTTATTGTACCAGTGCTCTGATGATTGTAACAATTTTTTTAAAAATATATATATAAATAAAGAGTTATCAATCTCTTATCTATCATCTCTTCCCTTAAATGTTTTATTGGTACTGTGGTGTTGGGGGTTTCCTGTTTAACCTCTGACTGACAAAGACCACAGAGGTGTCTTGTGAAACTGTGCTAACCGCACAAAACAAAAATGACCATAGTCGTATAATACAAATAGCTTGATAAGATTTAGGTACAGAAAATGGATTTCTCTTTTTATAAGGAAGTCTGATTAAAAACACAGATTAAGAAAACACATCTTGAGTCGACTCTAAACGACTCTAAAACTGCTATTAAATTACTACACAAAACCTATTCATGTAGTAGTGGCTGTGTAGTCACCTGTAGTAATTGTGTAGTAAATCTGTAGTTTATACACTACTCATGACACACCAGTAGAGTTTTGTAGTAAAACAGTAGTGTTTCCAGTAGTAACCAAGCAGAGTAGTGAAAGAGCTGTTAAAACACTACTGCTTCATTACACAGGCATTTAAATAGTGATTATGTAGAGATTTTACTACTTGTTTGTATAGTAAATATGTAGTCACAACATTACAGCAACACTACATATTTTACATAGTGATCAAGTAGAGGTTTTTACTACTTGCTCATATAGTGAATATGTAGTCACAACACTACAGCAACACTACTTATGACACACCAGTAGAGTTTTGTAGTAAAACAGTAGTGTTACGACTGTTGTCGTAATTTCTTTTTCTTTGTGTTTTGCTGCATGTGTTCTCTGTGCGTATTCTGTTTTCTGTATGCAAATAGGTGTGCGCCATAGCCCGGCGGTGATTGGTGGATTGGATCTGTCCTCGTTTGTGATTGGCTGCAGCTGAGGGCGTTCGGTTTTTAAAGGACCAAGATGGCAGCTACTTCGAGCTAGCAGGCAGACCCCACCTTCCTCCTCTCCCAACCGGCCACAGCAATTTCTGTATTCTAGTAAATCTTTATTGTGGGGCCACATTTTGCGCGAGGGGACGCATTTGCGCATATACGCAATGGATACCGTGAGGCGCACGTAGAATCAGCTCGAGGAAGGAGAGAAGAGACCTGACTGCCCATGCGTCGCTGCAATGATTGACAGCACTCCACATCTGAACAATCAGAGGGGTGCGCTGGCAGGCACTTGCAGAGCTGCAGCAGGTGAAGAGTTGTCGACATGTCGTCCAAAAGAGCCTCAGGAGTATGTGCGGGGTTGGGAGGGCGGGTGGGCTCCACGGAGGAGGAGACCCGAGCCTCAGGGGTATGTGCGGGGCCGGGAGGTCGGATGCTCCCAGAGAGGGGAGAGGGAGAAATATAGCTAAATAAGATGAAAATAGAAAAGAATGTCTCTGTATTTTATTTTTGTTTTCAGTGTTTAATTAAGGTGGGAGAGGCGGAGGGCTGAGGGAGTTTGGACGCCTCCAGAGAGGGGAGAGGGAGAAATATAACAAAATAAGATTAAATAGGAAAAACCTGTCTCCCTCTTTTATTTATTTTCAGCGTTTAATCAAGGGTGGAGGATTGAGGTGGTGGAAGTTACTTTCTTTTGATGAGTAATTGATGGCTATTTGTGACTCAGATTTGTTTATTTATTTATTTCAGTTTGAAGTTACTTTTATTTAATATTTATTTATTTATTTCAGGTTGAATTTTTGTTGTTGTTGTTGTACGGTCATTTTGTACCTATGATACATTTGGGATGGGGGCCTCCAAATAAAATTTCGCTTAGGGCCCCAGTTTGGTCAGTGTTTCAAGTAGTAACCGTGCAGAGTAGTGAAGGAGCTGTTAAAACACTACTGCTTCATTACACAGGCATTTAAATAGTGATTATGTAGAGATTTTACTACTTGCTTGTATAGTAAATATGTAGTCACAACATTACAGCAACACTACATATTTTAAATAGTGATCAATTAGATTTTAGTGCTTGAATATACATACTTGATGTGTATACACACAGTAGTTTTGTGTGTGTATCTTAAGTATCATAGTGTTCAGAATAGACAATGAGAGCCTACTGTAAAATTGTTTTTTGTTTTTTTATATATATAGAAGCGAAGGTAATTTCTCAGGGATTTCATTTCGGGATATTCCACTGATCATTCATATACATTTACAATTCAATAAAATTAAAAGATATTTGTGATATAATATAGTAACTGAAAACACAACAGAATTTTTTTAATTGAAATGATTTATTACTTTATAATCATCCAACACCACACATAATTTACAAAAACAGTTGTAGCCTGGCGAAATTAAACCAGCACAGGACACACAAATATCTTTTGGGGTCTTTATCTGAATAATAGAATATGGTGTTCAGCAAATAAAAAGAAATAATAACAGTTTCCAAATAAAAGTGTCAGACTGTCCTCTGCCCTATCTGCAGTCCTTGTAGATAAATAAAAAAAAAGCATTTGTTTAAGTCTCTAAGAGGAGGTAGAGCTATAATCAGTCAGATGTGACAACTGCTTTCCTGTTGGACTAGTCAGGAAACACTGCCCTGACAATTATAGTGAGATAGGAGTAGGAAGATGAAAATGTGTACATATGTGTAAGTTGCCCAGACGCACAAAAAAGTCTCTGCCACCAATGCTCTACTCCAAACAGGAAGTTCGCCATTTTGATTCAAATTTTTCAATTTGGCGTTGATTTTGTGATTTCCACACCTTGTAATTTAACGAACTCTACAGATACAAAAACAACAATCAGTAGTCATTTATTTTTTTAGTTTTGTCAACAACTCCCCTTCCATGTCTGTGTTTCAAATTTGCTGCAACATTATGGGTAACATTAATAGCCTCTAGGCCCTGGGGACCTGGGGTTGAGTGATGACCTGAGGCTCTAGTCATCCAGCGACCTGACTCAGGACCAGCTTCTCTGCCTTCTGTTAGACGTGGTGGAGGTGGAGGTGGAAGTGACCACCACCTGTGCTTTTTTCCACATGTTCACTTACTCAACAGGATGTTAGGAGACTATACGTGTGGTAATCAGCATCTGTTGGTGGTAAAAGCTACTCAAGCTGAAATAGCGACTGAGTAAACTTTTACTTTGTTTAATATGTGGAATATGAATAAAACCATAGTGAGGAGCAATCATGGGTCTGTTTTTAAATTTCATTTTCACCCAATTATTAAAAACATTGAACATTTAATGACTTTCTCAAAGGCTAATATGAAAAGAAAATGATGTTACATTTAATATGAGTTACGCATTAACTCTGTCAGTGATTCTTTTTATGACTGTAGCTGTGTATTTTTTCCCAGAAGTTTTCTCTCCTGTTGTTGTGGTGAATCATAGTATCGGAGCTCCATTGATCATGGCTTTATCACTAAGATGCTCAAGTCAAAAATGTCTTATCTTTTGACTGCTTGTCTCTGATATCTCCTAACACTTTTCCAAGAAATTTCTGATATTTACTTTGAAACCGATGCTATATTGCTGCATACTCTGTAGTTCTTATGCACAGAGCATGGCTGGCAGTGAATGCTTGAAAGACATAGCAACAGTAACCAAGGGAGCGGGGCTTAGCTAAGGATCATGTTATCCAATGACATTCCGTTTGGAGCCTCCACCTTGTTCCCCGGCGCTGCGTTGTGAATGTTTGTCCCTCTTCACCGAAGGACACGGCAGTCATTACGATAAGTGGTAGGAGCTTGCTCGTAGCATAGTCATTTTGTGAATGTTGCTCGTGCTTCTGACATTATATGTGGGTTTGTATGCTATATAAACTATGTGTGTACCTACATTATACAGTATCAATTGGAATGTATTTTCACTAGCTCAGCTCAGTAAGATACCGTAGCAGTTCGTTAGCGTAGCCGTTCGTTAGCAAAGCGGCTAGTTAGCGTAGCGGCTAGGTAGCGTAGGAATTACTTAGCCCCCAGCATCCTTCGACTCAGCAGGAGAGTGCGGTATTGTAGGTGTTGCGTCAGCTCACACTGGTTGTTTTTAAACTGTGGAATATTCAGTGATTAAATTGCAATGTTTTGCCATTAGCTTATCTTAGTAAGCTAGCGTAACTTAGCGGGTAGTTAGCGTAACGGCTAGTTAGCCGCCATTGTTCTCTGATTCGGCCAGAGAGTGATGTGTTGTAACTTAGGGGAGAGGGGTGTCGATGTTTGCAAAGTTTGGATGAATGAGTCGAAGCTCATCTGCCTGTTTGCCTCCGTATGCAGGGATGAACAGATACACGGTAGAATTAACCGCAAAACGCGTAAATAACTTCATATTACTGGCGTGTAACACTCATCAATGCTTAAGCTGAGTCCTCTGGGAAATGAGAATGTCCAATTGAAATAATCTTCTCATGTTTAATGTCTGAAAATGAATTACACTTGTCCAGTGCTCTGTGATATAGCCTACTGTGTTTAACAAAGCATGTTCCAATGTAATTAAAGCTTTATGTGTTTGTGGACATAATTGATTTAATAATACAAGTAGACTATTTGAAGAAGAGGTTAGAATGCAGTGTGGTCGTGAAACTGTTTGGCCTTGTCAATCAAAAAAGTGTATCAGTTGTGTGTGTGTGTTTGTGTCAGCTGTTGTCAATGTCAAACCATTAGTAAATTATCAGTTTGATTTTAATATGCTTAATAACTGGGTCTTTATACTTTTAGATGCCCCGTGGCAAGTCCTACCGTCGCTCTGAGGCGGCTAAGTGGAGGATGTCGGAGCGACAGTTGGCCTCCAGTGACGCTGGTGCATGTGGCGTGCACAAACGGTCAATTTCTGAGCACACTGGGCGCCAGCATAAATTGGTCATTCCAGTTTAGGTCCCAGGCAAGACGGTATGTACAATTCATTAAGATTTCACTGATGATTAGAAGTTTTAGTTGTGTGTTTTCAGCCTAAAAGAAATCCTGTCTTTTGTTCCAGCTTGTTCTTCTTGTAGGGGCATCCCATCTGCACTCCCTTGCAGATGGGATTGTGCTGATGCCAGAGGATTGCTACACCTTTGGCGTCATGTCCACTCTAGGGGCGTGCGCTGACCAGCTCAGGACTGAGGATGAAAATGCTGTTCTTCCTCGGATCTCTGATGCTGTCTGTGTCATGGCCCCTAGGAACAACCTGACGGCCAGCAAGACGCCTAAGCAAGGAGGCATAGCTTTTGGCTTTTAGGTAGGTTATTCATGTATTCTTTTTAATGAGGTAGATGTGTACAGGTCAGTATGATTTTGTCATTAACCATTATTACTTTGTTTAGGTCTTCGCTGGGACCTTGTCCCACACTCGACAGTCCCGGGGGATATCCAAGAGTTTTTCCGGCATGACTTTAACCGCGTGTCAGCATGTCTCAGTATGTTTGAAAATAATGATACATGGTTCTAAACAGTTTTATGAAGGCTTATGAGAATTATATATTTTACATATAATTTCTAATATTATACCCATTATGGTTTTCTAATAAGAAAGTTGACATTGCCTTTTTAAAATGTGTTTTTCAAAAACTGTGTTTCTTTTCTTGTTCCTTTTTTTTTTAAGGTGTGAAATATTTTCACCACGCTGACCGCTTCCCCCTAAACAACTGCAAGCTGTGGTGCTGTGATGGTGTAAGTAGAATATATTATTTTCATATCATAAATAGAAAATTATTCAACACAGTATGTTTGACAGTAAAAGTCACATTTTTCAAAATAATATTTAAATTTTTTTTTGTCATTGTTTTGTATTTGTAGGTACACCCCAGAGACGACATGGGGATGCCTATCCTCGTGGAGTCGCTGTTGGTTGCCACCAAACAGCACCTGGAGATACCAGCACCTAAGCCACAGTTGTTGCGCCCGGTGTCTCCCAAGCCTCTGCCAAAGGTGGTTCCACGTGTGATTGTGGTGGGGGAGGTTGTAGTTCCATGGGCCCCCCTCCTGAGTGGACGTCTGTACAGTCGGGCAGGAAGGTAAGAGACTGAACTTTGTAAATATGTTTCATGAAATAAAAATAAGGTTGTGAATTGATCCACTTTTTTGTCACAGAGGATAGTCAGGTGTCTGGTTATGACAAGTTCGAAGAGACAACTCCGTAGTTCTGGTTGGAGGAGGGTTCCTTGGGGGTAGTCTAGTTGTTCTTTTAAGTGCATTCAATGGCACAAGACATGCTCCTGATCAAATATGTAATGCAATTAATGTATGTAATAATTTGCAATAAAATTGTATGATATTTTACACCCTGATTTCACGTCTCACCTGAATACTAACTGAACCATGATACTGATCTGGTAAATTGTAATGAATGGGACAGTTTCATCATCAGAAATTGTAAGAATGATGTAATTTAAGAGTAAAAGTCAAGGAATGAGTTGTTTATATGTAGTCATTGCTTAATAGTAAGACAAAAGTAATTAAGTGGTAATCATGTAGAGTTTCAGTAGTAATTTCAAAAGGGTTGTGCAGCAATGAAAAGTAATTCAATAGTGATGAGTAGTGATAAAACACTACACACACAGAAGGATGTAGTAATGCCATAGGGATTGTGAAGGCATACAGCAGTAAATGTGTAAGCATTGTGTAGTAATTCAATAATAAATGTGAAGCAATGAGTAGTGATTATATAGTAATTTCCCAAAATCCAATAGTAAGACAGAAGTAATTAAGTGATAATTATGTACAGTTTCAACAGTAATTCAAAAGGGTTGTGTAGAAATAAAAAGTAATTCAATAGTGATGAGTAGTGATAAAACACTACATACGCAGAAGGATGTAGTAATTCCATAGGGATTGTGAAGGCATACAACAGTAAATGTGTAAGCATTGTGTAGTAATTCAATAATAAATGTGAAGGAATGAGTAGTGATTATATAGTAATTTCCCAAAATCCAATAGTGATACAGAAGTGATTAAGTAGCAATTGTGCAGGGATTTGAATAGGCATCATGTAGTAATTGTCAATAGTGATCAGTAAAATCACCCAATACATTACTCATTACTATTCAAATCACTACACAAATCACTACACAGCTCAATAGCAATCAAGTAGTGAAACAGTAGTTTTTGTGTAGGTATTTAGTAGTAGTGATGAGCAGTGATTCAGTAGTGTTTTTTCATAAGGATCCTTATGACAGTCAGAGATCAAAGTAAAGCAGAAAATAAAGTTGATATGGAAATACTTTTCTTTTCTAGCCTCAGTTGTAGTGTTTTCCACACAGACAGAAGTATGTTGTTAGTTTTATATGTACAGTAGTTGAGATGATTTCCTCTCATTGAATGAGCTTTGAGCTCAGTATCTATAAAAGCAACCTTTACAGTTTTTACAATTCCCTTCTTAGTTTATGACCTAGTTTTCTGTCGTTGATGGTCAGCCGACCTGAGAACGACTATATTACTAAATGCTGTTATATGCTATTTCATTTACATTTTCCAGATTAAAATCATTAAACAACATTTGGAGAATCAGACGGGACTGTAGAAAAAGTTTCTGCTGCATTTGTTGCACAATGCACACAAAGCATTTTTTCATTTGCAATCTGTTAAATATATTTCACAGTAATGTCAGTGCTCATTCTTGCAACACTGTGTCTGATTATGTAGATCAGAGAATGAACGAAATGATACCTCTTAATATGTAATTCTGGTAGTTCTGGTCAGCCTCTGCTCCCACCTTGATGAGACACGTCAGACCTTCAGCCATCACAAACTCATGGACCAGATCTTTGTCATCCTGAAATAAGACAGTGAGAGGCATGGAGCATACAATAGTTTATACAGTGTAGACTGGCTGCACAAACACATTGCATTCTCTTTTGTTACCACATGGTGTCAGTAATATGCAGGATTAGGACCAAATCTGACAGTACATAAACTTTAAATCCCCCCACTGGATCATGGCAGCTGACACACACACACACACACACACACACACACACACTACAAAAACCATGATGTTGTTTGTGATTTTGTTGCTTTTGATAGATCACCTCTTATCTGAAAAACTTAAAGGAAGCTGTCTGACCAAACACAAAGCACCGCTAAACTAATGTTGCATTCAGGTGCACTGTCAAGGTCTCATTTGCGCTTAGTCAATCCCTTTCTGTAAAAAATGAGCATGGAACTTGTAATTTTTGTAGAAACCAGTCAGTACAAAGCTCTATGCAACAGCAGTAGAATCACGAGGACATGTAATAGTTGTTTTTATTCATCTGTTACTCAAGTGTCACTGCATTTGCCATCAAGTACTGACATGACTTCACGCTGTGGTCACATGGTCAAATTTTTGTGGCCGTTAAAGTGTGTGCAAATTGTACTCATGATACCTACAATAGCACCTAAATGCTGCTATAATTTAAAGTTCTCACATTGCTGTTTTTTGCTGAACTCTATGTTATTATATTTGAGTCGTCTTGTGTGTGTGTGTGTGTGTGTGTGTGTGTGTGTGTGTGTTCCAGAAACTGACTCCTCTCATCTTAAAATAAAGATTCACACAAACACAAATGCAAACACCCACCAACACACACACACACACACACACACACACACACACACACTCAGACCTACACACGCCCACACAGATACACACACAGGGAGAGAAATGCCACGTTGATGGAGATCCCTGTCATCATGGAGGCGCATGGTGGCCACAATAACCAACTGTATTCTGCAACAACAAACTGACAGTAATTGCATGTGAAATATGTGTGTATGTGTGTGTGTGTGTGTGTTACCTGAAAAATTTGCTTTAGAGAGAACAGAGCCCTTCTCAAGTCACGTCCGTTGGAGTTATACAGTCTTTCTGGAGAGAGACAGAGAGACAAAGAAGTGGTTATTTGTCTATAATTCAACAGACAGTACCAAGGCGTAGCAGAGTGACTTGTTTCAAAAAGCTCATACAAAATATGAGCAACAATTTTAGACAAATGTTTCCATCTGACTTGAATCCTTTTTTTTGACACACTCTGATTGCATTGTTCATTCCCCTGTGCACCTTTTAATCCCCATGTGTTTATATAGATCAATAAAACTTGGAAGGAAAATGAGTCTCAGCTGTGCAAAGGTTGCACAATAGTTTGATACGCAGAGGAACATCGGGGAGTCAATGGAACCAATCACACCGCTCGGCTCTGATCACCTGAGGCAGGCACTTCATCACACACTTTCGCCGTGTCCTCACTCCCAGAGCAACACGTGCATGGTCTCTCTCTGTCACACACACATACACACACACACACACACACACACACACACACACACACACACACACACACACACACACAAACACATACGCATGTACACACACATTGCAGTGGTGATTAGAGCTGTATTGGAATGTTAATGAGCTGCTGGCTGGACTTCAGCAGTGAGGTATTCAGGTCACGACACGGAAAGCACTCAGAACCAACGACTAGGAGCTTGTATACACTGATATTTATCCTTATTATTTCTAACCCTGAACACAAAGAGATAGTTAATGCACTTCTATCATATTACAGAGCTTTAAACTGCTGTAAATTGTGACTCTGAACTGTAATTGGTATTTTTTGGTATTACCTCCTATAGCAACATTACAATAGTCCTGTATATGAATCTGGGGTTTAAGGCACTCAGTGTTGCATTTATACAGTGGTGAAGGAGGTATTCAGATCCTTTGTTCAAGTAAAAGTACTAATACCACACTGTGAAAACACTCTGTTACAAGAGTCCTGCGTTGAAAATGTAACTTAAGTAAAAATAATATATAATCAGGAGCATTTACACAAGGTATTAAAAGTAAAATACCCATTGCAGAAAAATCTTAGAGGGGTCTACAGTCTGTGTTTGAAGGATATATCCAGGATGTCAAACTGACTCAGCAGCAACAACAGGTTAAAAAGACAAAGATAGTTAGAAGCTAAAACCCAACTATAGGCTACAGATCACAGTGTACAAGTGAACCACCACATCACTGCTGATCGCTACACAAGACAATGAATATAAAGGGAAACTTTGATGGTATTGAACCAGCTGTGTGGCATCACAGTGTGTGCAGATGAACGGTGTTTGGCTTCATTCCTGTGCTGCTGCCGGCGCCCAGACCGGACGGGCAGGGATCTCCAGGGGAAGTCAAACAACGTTCATCTGCGCACAGTGCAATGACACACAGAGCTGCTTTTTTTTTCACTATTTTTGTCATTAGCACACAGGTATGAACACACACACATGCACAAACAGGACCTATTCATGCACAAAGTGGAGAGATGTCAGAGTGAAGGGGCTGCCAGGCGCCCTGACCGGTTGGGGGGTTGGGTGCCTTGCTCAAGGGCACCTCGGCAGTGTCCAGGAGGTGAACTGGCACCTCTCCAGCCACCAGTCCACGCTCCATATTTTGTCCGGATGTCTCTTATGGACTGAGCTACTGCCGCACCTGAGTAAATGTACTTAGTTACACTTTTGGGAAAACTGTGTAATAAAGCTGTTCATTCCACTCCTATGGTAATTTTTGATGCTGTACTTTGTGCTGTTGTACTACAGTTTTTTATTTTGTCCTCCCCTGTATATACAAGTGTTTTTATTTGCATACTGTACTTCTACACAGTACTTGTATTTGCACGTACATACCGCTGATGATAAGAAGACAACAGAAATATTTTCCTAAGTGCTCTGCATTAAGCTCAATCTGTTGAGCAAGTCTGTTGAGTTGAGTGTTCATACTGTTCATTTGTGTGCATGAACAGTTACATGTTAAAATGTGTGTCAGCAGGGGGTTTGGGAGTCTGCATGTGTAAATCCAGAGTTTGCGTGTTGATGACAAATCCTTCAGTCCATCAGGAGGGGGTTAAAACCGTACGGAGGTAAGGGCCTGCTGTCTGGAGTGCAGCGGTAACCGCCGCTAAGCTAAAAAAGGCTAACCCAAGGCCGGGGTCAAAATCATTATCATTCCGCACACAGACGAAGAATTACAGGCCGGTCTGTCTCTCCATCTGCAGGACCCTGTCTGTGAGATCAGCGGCGGCACTCATGAAATACATCTGTGAAAGTCTACAGCAGAGATAATTGAATCATCTGAATCATTAGTGCCAAGAGGCAACTGGCAATGAGTGTCAGTGTGAGGGAAGAAGTGACTCCAAACCTAATAGAAAAGTAAAGAGTATGGTAGGAGGGGAAGAGAGGAAAGAACATTTATACATAAGCATGAAAGAGGCAGACTAAGACATGGGGATGGAAAGAAATTAAAGGACAAGACAGAGAAAGAGAGAAACGGGAAGGAAAAGGAAGGAAATAAAATGAAAAGAGAGGAAAGGAAAGGGATGACCACTGAGTACAGGCCAAGGTCTGAGTTGAGGAAAGGCAGCCAATCGCTTCTTGGTAATCGAGGCAGAGGAGACAAATGAGAGAGCCGAAATTGTGGAAGTCCCCTTCCAAAAATAAATAAACGACATATATGTCTCTGCCATGTCTTTGGAATAAAATGTTGATTTTTAACCTTTTCTGAGTCCAGCTGACTGAAGAGATGTTTAGTTTACAGTAAGAGCCTGGCAGCTGGAGGGGAACAACAACCACAGTGTTCAAGTGTTTGTGTCAAACCCGACTGACTTCACATTTACTCTGTTAGGTATTTCTCATTCTGTCTGTCTGACAGAGAGATGATTTTGGCATAATCACTACCTGTGGCACAGAAAAGGGCCTGATCCTGTTTAGGTTACACACTTCCTCTTAAAAAATCCATCACCCCAATAATGATTAATCACACTCCTTTGGTTTAATGTTCTCTTTCTTAGAAGCAGGGGAACACAGATAGGTGGCAGGTGCAACAACCTCATTGGACAATTCACAACAGACTGTGACTCAGCTCTTAACTCTTGGTCTGACTTCCTCGTTCTTGTTACTCTAGGTTTTCCTGGAAATCAAGTGGCCACTTAATGATCCGGGCAACGCTCTGTCTAGCCCTTGAGGGTCGACAGTTGATCCAGTCGATCATGTGTAATGCTCATGGTCTTCATCAGGCCGTGAGTGGGGCTGTCAGAGTAACCTTTACCAAAAGCGTCTGCTGTCCATCAGGAGCATGTCAGCAGCAGCAGCGATAAGCCTTGAACTTGGCCTCATTCTGGTGTACTGCTGGTGGTGCAGTCAGATGTGACAAGATGGGCATTATAGTTAGCTACAGTTTGCAGGGAGAGATACCAGCATTATACATAAACAAACACTGAATGAGCAGCCGCAATGCACCTGCCCGGGCTGACTGCAGACGCTCTGGACTAGACTTGGAATCGACTTCCGATTTTGCCGATCCACTTCAGTGTATGAGCTTAAACCAGTTTTATTTTATGCAAAGTAGCTACACTTGCATTTGTCATTAAGACACAGTCTGGCAAATTAAAAAGTAGTCTACGTGGTCGAAGTCCGCAACCGTCACAGCACTTAATCCAACTTGTTGCAGCGTGTTTCAGAAGCCTCCCAGAAGTTAATAAAAATACACGCCTTGTCTATTTTTGATGGCACTGCAATGTGTTGCACAGAGCAACACAAGTTTTCCTGCCAATAGGCACTACATGTGAAATATAGATATGAAATAACAATGAGAATTCATGTATTTTTCGTGACTAAAACACAACTGAAAATCTTTGATCCATGTCATCCATGACCAAACTTTTAACGTTAGTTTTTCTGTGGGCAACGGCATAACAAAGTAGGAAATTAGAACAATAAACACAATTAAAAAAAACAAACAAAAACAACTTTTAACTACATAGTCTAATTATGACCACATCAACAAAATCTGCAATCTATAAAATTTTGCTGGCAAAATATTCTGCTCTTAAAACTGTCCCAGTGTGGTACAACGCTGTACGGAGGGCTGAACAAAACTGAGTTGCAGCCGGAATGCGGCGTAGCTGCACTTAATGAAATTGTCCCAACCGTACGGTCTAGATGGTGGCAAAGATGTCAAAAAGGGGGATTTATTCGGCTTGTATTATCCCTAACTTCACTGGATCATTACATTGGATATGGACTTAATCTGCAGATGCTGTGGCTCAAAATGAGACCAAACCTTTGGATGTCAGTTTTTGAGCCATGACAAGGGTCAAAATTTGGCCTGCTGCAACAGACGGTGCGGCTTGTTGTTTTTAACCAAGCTGGAAAACAGGCAGTCCCCACCGAATGGTTAAGAGAAGTGAGCAGTCAGCTGTCAATAACTGTATAAAACAGTCAGTAAAACTGTTTTCTAAATCATTTTAAGTCACTGAAACCATGAGAGGTCCTTGAGCATTCAGTCATAAATGTGCACACAAAATATTAGGCTGATTGGTAAAGTAGTATGTGAGATTAGCTGCGGGCAGACAGATACACACACACAGCCACACGATCCCCTCCAGACTTACGCCTGACGGAGATACTTTAATGTTCAGAGATACATTCTGAAATTTTTTCCTGTTACGCAAAATATTATTATTATCCTAAATCCTACAGGGCCTACCTCTTTTCTTACATCTCTGCAACATACTCTTTATAGCTTAGGGAAAGGACTAGTTTAGTGTCTGAAGTCTCTCATCCCTGTACCTTGTGCCTGCCTGGCTAACACACAATTTATTTGTCAATTTAATAGTTACATGGCTTCATTTGCATAGGACCCATTAAGGACCTGCTATGTGAACAAAGATTATTCTTGCTGGATACAGATGATATACAGTGTGTGATAAGCTGTCGGGACACATTGTTTGAGCCAGAGCTGAATTCTGCAACAGACAACAGATTTTTGCATAATCACACTGTTTTTAATGTGAGCATTAAACATCTTCATAAGTCATTCAGTATAGCAATGGATTCTGAAATATTTTGTGAAACAAGTGATAATATCTTCCACTTGTGAGTGAGGGAATTTTATTTGTTTTTGAAGGGAAAAAACCCACAAACCTTTCACAGATTTACTTCAATCAGATCTCTTTATTTCCTTGATACTCAAACACTGAGAGAATTCTTCACTTGTTTTCTTTTAGACAAACATTCATTAGTAAATTTCTTAAACTTATTAAGATGTTTTTTATAGTGCATAGTTGAACCAACAATCCCACGGTCATGCCAACATTGACGTTGTCATGGTGATACCCTGTAATCACCTGATAGCTGCTAATAAAGTCTTTTCAACATAATTACCCTTCTGCTCCAGAGCAAACAGAATCTGACACGCTAAATAATCAATGGGCCATTTTCCCATTGGCACAAAGGCCTCCAGCTGCATTAACGCTGCGTGTCTGGAATGATGGTGTCTTCAAGTTGGAAATAATTCAAACGAATGACTATCACCTTCAACCTCTGAGCCAAACAGCTTGGCACAACAACACTGCTTCAGTGCCAGCAATTCTCTAAAGGGAGACTGAAATGACAGCAAAACACAAACTAGGATGATAACACATCTTAATAAGAAGCCATCAACTGGAGGAGGAGAGGAGTAGATGTGGGAATGAGTGAGGAGGAAGGAGAGGAAAATAGCAAAAGGATGGGTTTTAAAGGGAGGATTTGTCTGTCCACGTGTCTTTGCTGGTCATTCTCCTTTTTTCCTGGCCCTAGGTTTTATTATTGTCACAAGAAAAGCTGAAACACTCACTGGGATGTGTCATTGTGGTTTGTGCATGTGTGTAGAGAGAGAGAGAGTGTGTGTGTGTGTGCATATGTGCGTGTGTGTGATTGAGTGCACAAGCCCATGTGTAAGCCAGTGCCTGTGTTTGCTGAGTGCAGACAGACAGATGAAGGAAAGACAGAAAGGCACATTTCATTTATAGGTTCGCTTGGAGTTTTACTGTTTTGTTTTGGAGGACTCTCAGTTCTTGTCCATAGTGTTTCACCATGACCTCACATGCACTGCAATATGTCAGCCTTAACGAGTCATTTAGTCCCATATTCCGTCTTAAAATTTTTAATTTTCTTAAAGCAAGGGGAGAAAAATCTGCCAGCAAGATGAGATTGTTATTTCCACTTGTTTCTGATGCTTACTTCTGTTTATAATTTATTCTTATAAAATTTCTTATTAAAATAAAACTCTTGGTTCCTTTAATATCGTTTAACAACACACAAAACCTATAAACTGTAAAACAAGTGTCTGTACTCCATAACTTAAGAGCCTCCCCCAGTATGCCGGGTTTCATCTATAATTAAAGCTTTATGAAAGAAGTGACATGAATACTGGAGTCCAGTTACTGTCAGAGCTTGGTTTGCCCTCCCATTGGGTTTATCACATCCTTAACTCCACAAGTGAGGATCCAATAGATGTGACAAGACATTCTAATACTTAGGGTCAAAAAGCCTGTTACAACAACTTAATAAAGTATAAAGAATAGATTAAATACCACAAGCATTTGTTTCAGAATAAATGTATGTGCATTAGCACACGTGTGCATCTGTGCGTGGGAGTGTCCTCTGCAGTGAAACAGGGATTCCCCCAGTGCAGAGGCTGTCTGCTAAGTCGTTCAGGAGTGGTCAGATCCCTCCTTCCCCTCCTGCCATAATGAGATTAGTGCTGTGACCCTTCAGCTTTGACTAATCCCTCAACATTTACTGTACCATCTACACATCTCCAAACAGAAAAACACACAGGCCAACTAAGGCTACTCCAGACCTAATCCACAGCAATTACACTCAAAACCACACGTACTTTGTTGTACTGCTGCAACGCATCAATGCAAATTCCCAGAGTCCCCAGTTCACATTCTGCTTAGTTGGCCTCGGCAAAGGGCAGCAGCAGTCTACTACTACTACTATGCCTAATCCTCAGATTTAACAATAGGCAGCTAGCTCAGCAGATGTTTGTTAAAGTCTACCTGGTTACAGAAACAGTGGCGTGAAGGTGAGACTCTGCAGACTGACAAAACAAACCAAGAGAATCATAAGCAATTATTTGGAATTCAGCACACAAGCATCTCAGTTATCTATAAGCATTAAAAGTGGGTATTGGTACTCAATAGCTTTAAGGTATCGACAGAAATAAGCAAGGACCAAGTCGTATCAAAACTTCTCCAGCCAAGTGACAGCTGCATTTGATCCTTTTAATACCCAGATTTATACGTTGTTCAATTTAATGCAACGTGTGATTGGCCCATTACTGCAGCAACTAACACCTGTATAGTCTGTGGTGTGCGGTGAAGTCCAGTGGAGAGCGTAGTGTATCTAACAGAGTTGGCAGTCTGAGTTCAGCATGCCACGATGCCACCAAAACATTTGTAAGTATGGCTGTATTACATGCCTGCAGCATATGGTAAAATTAAATGCATAAAATGCGGAGGGATGATTTCAGGAAAAACTGGGAATAAGCGAAAGCGCCTTGCCAAGCATGTAAGAAACATCAGGGTGGACAGCTGCACCATGTTTGCAAGGCACCAGCATGGTATTCTCCGCAAGTGGACACGCTGCAACTGTTGATTACTTCAGGTAAAATAAATGGTTACTAAGCTACATTGCTGTTTTTTGTGTGTTTTAAACCTTAGCTTGGATCATATTGAAATGAAAATCTCTTTAGACAGGCTTTATTAGAGAGGTTTGTGTGCAAGGTTTCACAATCTGTTTTGGATTTCCCACTACCTTATTTAGCATTAGCGACTCTACTTTGACGTTAGTTGCCCCAGATGTGTAACTGTCAAAGCTAGCGATGGGCACTGCAAATTATCTTCGGCTACAAATGCTGTGGTGTGTGGGTTTGGTTTATGCTTCATACTTGTCCCTATACAAATAAACATTACATAAATAAATGCTTAGTGCAATGGTTATGGTAACCAAGTCATAATTTCCAGAAAAAGACATTGCTATTGAGTTTTTCAAATGTATTTTTTCTGCCCTTTGAGCACCACAAGCCGAGTTTCATCTAGTTCCGTTGCATTGGAAAGAAGGTAGACATCTCGATATCTCCAACACTCTGCAACTGACCCCAAAACAATCTAGATTGATACATACCATGACAGGTAAGAGCAAAAATATGTAGTATTGATTTTGATGTGAACTGTCCCTTTATGGGGTTTTATCAGTAATTTAGTGTGGTTGCTGCTTGCTTTACCAACCTCAGCCCTGTTGGCAAAATTTGGATTTTGTGGCTCAAAAACACTGACATGGCGCTCACGGTAAATCCAGAGCCATTTCTGAAACTTGATGTAACAGATGCTACATTCATGATGTCCTTGTGTAAGCACGAGAGATCCACGATAACCATCTGCTTTATCTTTTTCCTGTGCCAGGCCTAATCCTTTTTCGAGCCATAGCTTTAATGTACTTAGTGCAAGATTGTAAAGATCTGATGAATAAAACATGTACAGCATTTAATATAAAAGTGCTGCAGAGTGACGTTACAAAGAGAATAGATGCAGGCAAAGAGGCAAACCTCGACATCACAGATAAAAAGGTGGAACTTCATCCACAGTATATATGTAAACCTGAGCAGAGGGATTATTTCAGTGTAACACATTCTTTTGAGTCACAGGAAATTTACACATAAGCACGCACTGAGGTCAACCAAGGGTAATATTTTTTAGAATGGTACAAATGTCTATGGGTCAGGCGAGAGAGGGGCGGGTCACAGCTGGTGGTGCTGCATTTAAGCCCAGTTATAACCGCTGACTCGTGTTTCTGTAGGATTTCATTGCAGCCCTCTAAAAAAGCCTCCACACGGCTGTCTGGGCCAATCAGTCAGTTGGCGTTCAGACGAGGTCTTCGGTGGGATCTAAAATAAAGAAGTGAGAGGAGCATGAGGTGTAATGGCACGCTGGAGAGCTTGCTTTAATCCCAGGAAGTCTTTCCCTCTCTGTGCTGGTACCACGCTAAATATAGGTGGGTTGGGTATCTAGCATACTGTAACAAGCCTAGATACTGGGTTCAATCGTTGCCCCGGTCATGCAGTGCACAGTGTGTGTGCTATCCTGTAGCCTTACATTCAGTCACGGAAAAACTGGGTCAACTAAATGATACAATTCCACTTATTACCAATGCAGTTTCACCTGTGTCAGGATTTTCTTATGAACAACTTTGGTCTCCAGCTGACCATTGGAAACAAGATATTTCACACCACTGGCAGACTTGTTTTAAGACAACTCAATGCAACATCAAATGACGCCTTAAAGGGATAGTTCAGATTTATTTGAAGTGGCATTGTATGAGGTATTTATCCAGTGTCTATAACATACAGGATATGTTGGTCAGACCATTGGAAACAAGATATTTCACACCACTGGCAGACTTGTTTTAAGACAACTCAATGCAACATCAAATGACGCCTTAAAGGGATAGTTCAGATTTATTTGAAGTGGCATTGTATGAGGTATTTATCCAGTGTCTATAACAGCCACCAGACTACATTGAGAAAAACACTAATTTTAGCTTGCAGAACACATGAGTTGCTGGTCTACCACTGCCTTAATCAGTTAGTTAGTTAGTGTTATTGTTCAACTTTGGTGAATCTGAACTTATCCTTTTAAATGCCAAATTTACACAATAATATAAACGAACTAACTGATCGAGGCAGCAGCGGCAGACCAGCAGCTCCTGCGTTCAGCAGTGTTAAATTGCTGTTTTTCCCAATGGAGTCTGGCTTTGAAGAGAACGACATAACAACTTCATTATCCCACTGGAAATCATTGTCTGACATTAAGGTAGAGCAGCGAAAATATTCTCAATATGGCAGACACATAAAGTGATATATATTTTTATTAAGGTGGGACTTTTTTGAATGGCTATATACATTTTGTTGCTGACCACTTCCACAGCAGTAGATTGCTCAGCTCCCATGTTAAACTCCAGCCTGCTTCTCCAAACTTGGGGCGTGCTGACTGACATCTACTGTTTGCAATATACTGTCTATGGATAAGGATCCCATACAACCTCACTTTGGAGCTATCCCTTTAATATTGGCCTTTTAATATTTCCCAGTACGGATTTGCATTTTGTATCAGCACCCATGTGCAAAGGTACTGCTGGGTGGCATTTCCTTCTTGTGTGCACTTCCATTAATCTACAGTTAAAAAATAAATACTCCATCAATCTGTCAATATCACATATTGTTTGGACAATAATGCATGATTTCAGTCTCATGTCAAGTGAAGTGAAAAGAAAAGTTGGCAGGCAGCAAAGGCCAGACTGCTGTGGATAACTATTTTGCGACTGTCTATTTTCTGTCTGTTGGTCTTGGCCTACAGTGTGAGTACTGGAGGCTGCTGATGGTACAGATGACGATAGAGGCCCCATGAGCTCAGTGTGTGTGTGTTTGTGTGTGTACATGTGTGTTTGTGAAAAGAGAGCAAGGGAGAGTGAGACCTCCAAGGTTTCACTGCAGGATTCATGAGATTTAAAGAGGCGACGGACCTAGACAGAGCTTACACTGGGCTCAGCACTGACACACGCTTGCTGTACTCACACATGCATGTACGCTTGTCCTCCGGCAGATACAGAACAACAGCAGAGGCCTTAATGCAAACGTACTGAGAATGAAAACACTTGGGAGTACATGAAAACAAACTTTTATATGATTCCCATAAATCCACCCTGTGGAAACAAACGGCTGCTATATTTTAAATTTAACACACTGATATACACTGTAAATATACCCACGTACACACTATCACACATGCGCAGTTATGCATCTCCAGACTGACACCTTGACCCCTGATGAATGCCATCAGCTGTGAAAGTAGCTCAGCGTCAGATGTCTTCAGGAAGGAAACTTACTGCCACATCAACATGTAAAAATACACACACACACACACACACACTCACAAACAAAGTGTATCCAAACATACTCCAAGACCAGAACGTGCGCTGTGCCCTTCATATGCCCCTGGCACCTCTGAATTAGTCCACAAACACATACACACCGAAATAGTAACCACAACACAAACGCTGTGTTACACTGGTGATGACAGGCCTGAGCCCGACAGGCTGCTGCAGGTTTTCTCCATATTCACACACAGACTTAATGGTTACTATACTGTACGCACAGGGACAGTGACAAGATATTGTATAATGTATGAATATTGAAGTGTGCAGTTCTCTCTTGTTAGTCTGTTTTCTTGTACCATTTCTAGAGATCAATTCTATGCAGTGTAACTAGTGGAAGGCAGGCCAAAAATGTATATGTATTGGTAAATATTTTGACTATCCATAAATGCTGTGGATTCCTGTTCCCAAAGCTGTCCAATCTTTAAAGGAAGAAAAGGAGCTTGCTCACATTTTTCTGTCATTAAAAAATTCTGTTCCATAAAGAGCACTTCCCACAAACGGAGGTGGTGGCATATAATGTAATAGCATATCCTTATATTTTGCACATTTGCTTTCTTGTCAAGAGTTAAATGAAAAGATGATTAAGAAAGGATAATAACAAGTTTTTAAAGAGGGACAGTGAGTTGACGGTTCTTATGTTGATGAGCAAATTATTCCATTCAGAGGGAGCTTTGAACTCAAAAGTGCATCTGCCAATTTCTTTGTTAGTTTTGGCAACTTAGAAATAAGGTTGTTGAGTATGTTGAAGTGCATATGAGGATATACATGTGTCAGGTATTGTTTTGAATAAGAAGGAAAATTAAAGTGGATACATCTGAAAATGCACTGGAGCCAATAGTAGTCTTGGTCTTCGAGCACTGAGTGGTAACCAGAGGATTGATACTGCTCCCATGTGTACGGTAAATGTAAAGCTACGTAGCCAGTTAGCTTAGCTTAGCATAAAGACTGGAAACAAAGGGAACTGGCTAGCCTGGCTCTCTCCAAAGGGAACTAAAACACGTCACTTCAAAGCTCACGAAAGAACACATATAATTTCCTGCAGTCTCTGCTGAAAAACACAGCTGCCAAAATTTAGAATGATCAAAGTCTATATTGTCATACAACTTTTGCCTAACTGTTGCATGGGGCCGATAGAGCTGCTCTGGAACTGCATTTCATCTGCATTGTTTTAAAGTGTGACCTGATTTTCTGCAGCGAGCAGCCAGACACAAAAGCTGATTGTAGGAAATATTGTGGTTTTCAATCCCCCACACAAGTGTGCACGTGTGAAACAAGCGCCCAGTGTTTTCCCTCTCTCTCCCCTCACCCTTTGGCACTCTCTCTTTTCCTCTCTCACTTCTCACGCTTGCTGCTGATGTCATCGTTAATTGACTGGATCCACTGGACATGTGCAATGACAGTCCATGTCAGCAATAAGACTGAGAAAATAAATGTTATATGAGAAGATTAATACGATTCTCATGCCTTTATGGTAAATGTGAAGCCACAGTCAGCAGGAAACAGTCATCCAACTTTTGCCCAGCTGTTGCATTCAGCTTCATTATGTCATGTGTAGCTATATATGTTCTTAATTTCCCAAGTACAGTGAGCACTGATGATGATGTAATACCATTTAATAATCATGATACGCCAAATGATCATTAAAAGGTGGTTTAAGTGTCTAAACCACTCTTTTTTGGCTTTGAAAATGTGCTCTGGCAGAGTTTTGACAGTCAGTCAGCCAAATAAATTGGCTGGATTGAGTATATAGAAAAGGGGAGCCTGACTAAGAAGCGAGTGGATTACAGACATAAAAAAAAGGAAGGACAGAGAGAGTGAGAAAGGCAAACACAGTAGAAACAGACGGAGAAACTAAAGTAAGACTAACAGCAGCCAGAGCGAGTAAATAGAGAGGATATTGGAGGATATGTGCTGCTTGCTGAGTGGATTAGCTGAGTGAAATCTTGCTCTGACTCATACCACACTTGCCTGTTATTATACTCCTCCCTTGCTTGTGTGTGTGTGTGTGTGTGTGAGGGAGAGAGTTTATTTCTGTTTGTGACCCTAATACAGCAGACATGATGACATATGACAAAAGCTACTGTATAGAGTTCTGGCATAGTTAAGTATATATTTGAACAGAGAAGAGACTGTATCAGGTCCACTTTTTAAGTGGTGAGAGCCCTTTAAAGGTCCAGTGTGTAGAATCTAAGGGGATATATTGGCAGAATATGCAAAATAATATAATAAATATATTTTCTTTAGAGTATAATCACCTGAAAATCACAATTGTTGTGTTTTTGTTACCTTCATATGAGCCATTTATGTCTACATAGAAAGAGAGTGGATCTTCGTCCACATGTTGCCATGTTGCCATGTTTCTACAGTAGCCCAGACAAACCAAACACCGGCTCTAGACGAGGTCATCTGGGTTTTGCATCGGCCACCATCCTTAGCAGCCCTTGTGCGACAAGCAGCATCAGAAAAATACTGATTTCTCTAAAGAAATAAAGGTGAGCACACACAGCAGGTGCTGGGCTAGCAGCCCATTACTGATGAGCCACGCAGCATCACAGAAACACTGATTTGTAACAGCAAACTGCTTAATTCAGTGTTTTTATCAGTTTAAATCATCAGAGCCATTTGTTTTGGACAGGAATTGACCTCTGTGGATAATTCAGCTCACAGTAAAAATCTCCTGAACAATGAAAACTGAAGGAATCTTAACCGGGAGGAGTTTCAGCTGGTTGCAATCCTAAATGTTACACACTGGACCTTTAACTCAGTATGTGTGTATTTGTAAGATAGCACAAGATAAACTAAATTTAGACAAGATAAGGCACACTGTATAAAACTACAGAAAGCATTTGTTTATACTGGACTTATCCACAGCATGATTTGCACTGATTATGGTTTAGTAAGTATAAAAAAGTATATTAAAAATACTGGGGCAAGGAGCAAAATTAACTCCTCATCTGTTTTAGCCAAATTATTCTCTAAAATTAAACTGCCAATTCCCCAACTTTTCTGGTCTAGAGTCTGGAGCCCAAAAATAGGAGCACATTAAGAACCACAGTGTGTGTTAAACTAAGTTGAAAAGTTTTCTTTCTTTCTTCACTCTCCTCACCTGTAAGTTGGCAGACCACAGTGCTATGACATAACTCGTGGAGCTGCTGCTCTGTCTGGCAGGTGCATTTCCTCCTTGCTTTGTTTTTCCCTTGTGTTTCCTTCCCTAAATGATTTACCATTTCCCTGGAAATCGTCCCTCTCCCCGTCTCTCTCCACACATCCCCTAAACCCATCATCTCTAAAACCCAACGCTGCATGAGATGCCAAGCCCGCAGATTCTCCAGTGTGTGTTCTGGATGTTTAGCTTGTGGTAATTGTAATGTTTTATTGCATTATGTAATAGCTTCAAAATGATTAAAACAGACCAGCCAGAGGTCTGTGCAGGCACACTCAGCTGCATATATGAACAAGCCCAGACATAACACTCGGACGCACACACACGCACATATGTAGTGATATATTTCTTACTTTCTTCCAGTAAAAGCACTGAGGGTTGGGAAAGCAAACCTCAAACAGCAGCGTGTTTTGCCACCACACAACAGTTGGGCTGCTCCTGTTTGTCAGCATAACTAGAGCCCAGGGAAAACCCTGCCACATCCACAGCAGGCAAAACACTATAGCATTCAGACAGGATCCAGCGCACCACAGCAACTGATCACGGTGACAATAGGCACACAGCTGCAACATACAGCTGGATTACACAGCAAAACCATGAAAGCCATAAATAATCACACTGTAGTTTAATAATATGGAAATGTGGAGCTTGATAGCTGAGTGTATGCAGTGCAAAATGCTCAGGTATTTTTATCTGCTTATGGCTTTCTGCATGGACTTTGTTTGATCAGAGTCCCCCTCTACAGCTGGATCTACTACTAAAATCTAGGAAAGCAAGAGGGAAGGTTACAGCTATAGACAACTTGAAGAGTGCTACTGCAGTGAGAATGGAGAACAGCTGCAGGATAGATGTGTTACAGGCTTTTCTACAGCAGCTACTGCTGTAAAATTATTCCACCACTTCCACTGCTCTACACCTCCATCCCTAATGCCTCATCAGCCCATCTCTCCATCTCCCACAGCAGTAACTAAGGCATGACTCATGTGGGCGCAATGCTCTCAGTTGCTCCTCAGGGTCTCAGCTGCTGGTGAGGGTAGAGGGGAAACTATTTGAGTGATTTTCTCATTCCTTCTTTCTCCCTGCGAAACACAGATGAAAAGAGAGCAAGGTGTCCTGTATTTTGAATGCATTACTGCAGATGGTGAGATAGTGAAAACAAAATACGGACACATAAACACACATTTGCACGGATGATATCATGGCTATGCACAGATAAAACAGATTGAGTGACAGGTCTAAACTTGCCGAGGAGCATGCAAACAATTCATAAGCGGAGCAAAATATCCTTGTTGACTCACACACGTGCACACAGGGAGATCATAAGACACAACTCCTTGAGCCAAAGCCACAGGTGTCTATGAGAACAAAGAGTCACGAACAGTATGTGAAGCGAAGCAGAGTAAATATAGATTTAGAGAGCAGAGCAGGCAGGCCAGGAAAAGAAAGGGAATGCAGGGGTTAAACAACAGAGGTGGGGGAGTGTTTGGATGAAACCAGTTAGGAGACATGGAGCAGAAATGGAGACAAATGGACAATGTAGAGCAAGGAGGATGAAGGGCAAATGATGCCAAATTGGAAGTTGTTAGAGCATGTTGGATGAGGTTAGCACAGATATAAGAGTGCAGCGTGTCAGCAGAACCATATAAAATGTCTGGAGTTTTACAACTGCAGAGCCACAGATGTCCTATACCACTGCCCCCTCCCAGCTTACCCATCACCAAGCATTATCTCCTAGTCACACCATGCCATTACCAGGCCTTATCTCCCACAGCGGGGGGACACCAGCACAGTAAATCACTGTTACAACCAGCTGTAGCCATCTCTGTCTGCAGCATCTCAAGGCCAGACTGCTGTCACTACCACTGCACCCCCATCTGTGCAGCAACACTGAATAGTTACTACTGCTTTTCCACTAGAGACCACCATGTCAGTAAACTCATATTTACAGACTTTGATTTGTGTAACTCCCACTAATGCCATAAAATCCTCCAAATATCTCTTTACAGTATAAATACAGTTGCCAGGGGGGCCTATTATGACTTTTTATCCAGTGAAAGCAGGATTTAAACATACAGCTGAACCTAAGGCATGAAGAGGCAGACAGTCGCAACACAATATTCCACTCAGTTTTCGACAAGCTGCTAATTTGTTATGCAACAGCACAACAAGAGAAAATCAAAGCAAGTCAACCTTCACTCACCTCAACCTCTGCCCACCCCCCCCTTTTACAATACTGCGGGGGGTGATTAGAGACGGATAATTGGGACGCAGAAATCCAGCTGTAAAGACGCCAATTTTTTCTTTGAAAAAAGGGCTAAATTCCAGAGGTAAGTGCCAAGGGATTGAACAGGCTCCAAAACACATGCGAGGTCTTTTGTTCTGCACTCTGGATCTTTTGTTTCACCTGCTGTACAACTCATTACAGGGAGCTTTACCTGTCAGATGGCATACCCTCTCTATATTTGATAACTTAAACTGTATTTAATTGCTACATATCCTTTCACCTCAGGAGAGGCTGGGAAATGAGGCCACATGGGAAACAAAAGCTTTGGGACCCTGAAAACATTCTGTTAAGTACTGTGCAGCTTAACAGTGAAATAATGAGAAAATTACAGCTTGTGCTCAGTCAGTGCAGCTTTATGTAGTTCTATCATTAATATTTAATGTTGTTTTTTTTTTTTACTTTGGCCTTTATTCATGTCTCTTTACATGAGTGTCTTGTGCTTAGTTCTTGTACATTATGTTTGGGGTAGATAAACAGAGCAATAGCTTATGAGGATCCGAAACAACAAACCAACAAACATAGCTACATTTAATTCTTAAAGTGGCTACAATCAACATTTTTATATTAACAATAGTTCATATGACTACTTGTATGTGCAACTGTTCATCTGACAGCTCTACGTAGCTTTGTGGCAACTCTTAGCTAACTTGATTTTCCATCACACAACTTTTGGCTCACTTTCACCGCTTTAACAGCGTCTTGTTGGCCACAGTTCTAAAAAGCTACGCTACGTTCTATGCTACCTGCCCAGCACCAAACGACAGACAAATGCAGAGGAGCGTTTAGCTTCTAAAGAGCCAGATATTTCCCTCAGGAGGTGGTGGAGACCAAAAAAGAGCTAAAAGACAAGTGAATATTGACCTTAAATTCACCAGGGGTCTCATTTATAAAACAATGTGTAGGATTCATACTAAAAATGTACGTATGAACAAAAGCCAAAAATGGTCTGCGCCAAAAAAAAAAAAAAAAAAAAAAAATTCCACAGTATCTACAATAAGGTTTTCACCTCACCATCTGTGCGCCAATTTCCCATCTCCAACATGTTCATAAGCATGGGTCAAAGTTTCTCCCATTGATACTGTTATTATACATCACAACTTTTGCGTGCAAAGTGGTGATTGCCTCATTTCGGCCTTGTTTTGTGCATATGTTGTATGTAGGTTTATAAATGAGGCCCCAGGTTGATGGAAACATGACTCCAAATAAATGGTGATGCGGCTCCACTCACCTTTATTATTTAGCGTCACTGTCAGATCAAATTTAACCCTTCATTCATGTTACTGAAATGGCATCTCAAAAACTAGTGATTGTACATCTAAGAAATGAGAATTTTATCTCAAGCTCTATCAATCAGCCGGGTCATTATACTTAATCTGTTAGTTTTGTGGTGGTTTTAACAGTGTCTCTGACAAATAGAGAACAGCCACTAGTTTATTTTTCTAACTGTAAAATGTCCAGCACCATTCAAACCTAAACATAAGCTGTCATAATTCTTTCCAAACAAATTTAAGGGATCTTGATGAAATGTCTGCATACACTGGTATGTTGAAAACTTAATATATTTAATGTGTCGTCATCAGATTTGTTTTAAACTCTCAATCTTGGTATCCACCTTAAAATCCAGTATCTGTCTGGAAATAGTATTATCATGGTCCCATGATGTTTTAGGTGACCCCTTCAACTTTCCTCTGGTGACAGGAAAGTTGATCATTTATACGCAAATTACATTCAACTGCCATGAAATGTACTGAGCATATATGCTCAAAAGCTTAAACCTTTTCCATTTGGGACATTTTGCTCTCAGGTTAACTTTGCACATCAGCCATGTAAGAAAATAATTGTCAAATTGCCATCAAATATGCAGATCATGGTTAGGACAGGGCATTATATCAGTATATTTATATTTGGTGATTAAATGATGTCTTTTCCTGGTTTTAAAGGCTGCATTGTAGTATTCAAATGCCTGATAGATTTTGACGTCTCATATTGTGTGATTTACTGAGCACTGATGCCTTCAGGTGCCACTGATACTGCTAACTGTCTTGTAGACCTAAAGTCTTGTAACATTAAATTCTTCCTTTGTGTAGTTTTAAGACGCAATCATTTCTCGCACTACCTTTCAACATTAATCCTTCCAGTTATCCTCTATCTCCCTAAATCGACCCTTTTCACACCTCTCGCTTCCTGTAACTGTGAATAAAGGTTCAGCACTGTGCTGCCTTTCTGTGCTGTCAACACTTTCTAAAGATAACACCTCCATTTCACCCCCACCCCTGAACCACCTCACTCCACCAGTAAGCTACGATCTACAATAACTCTGCTGCAACGTCTTCTGCTAAAATTAACCGCTAAACAAGGGCTTCTGATTGGCACCCTGAAGGGACTGCAGAGCACGGGATCATCTGAGAGAGGAAAGGAAATATAGGGAACAATGTGCACGAGTAGAAAATGAGAGACACAAGATCAAATGGAAGAGACACATAAAAGTAGACGTGCACTGCACAATGATTTGGATCAGGTTGAACCTCGTTCAACCTTAAACTGAGGACACTCAGGACACCTGAGAAAAACATTCCTGTTAAACTGACCCCAATCTCGTGGTGGGGGCAATGCAGTGAGTACTGTGAAGAGCTGGATCATTAAAGTGTCAAGAAGGCCTCTCCAGTACAGACACATTGCCTGCAGAGTATTGCTTACACCAGCAGACAAAGTCACTGCTTTGCTGACCATGCCAGCATGTACTCCTTTTCATATACAACAGAAAAACTCATTAAGTTATACACATTATCACAGCCTCACTCACACACACACAAATACACATCACAGAGCATCCTTAATCCAAAGTTGGCAAGCCTAAGGTAATTTGATCTTTCCGTTAGCAGTGATGCCAAGAAATGCCAAGGAGAGCTGTATTTCTCATCGTAATACTCCTTTTCATAACCTTCTGGCCCTGAAAGAAGATCAATGAACAACTGCAGAAGTTCGCAAACCCTAAGATCTCCCTATTGTTTGACCTTAATACAATCAAATCCTGATCCTTGTCAATCAAACCTGAAAGCTGATGAGGACAGGAAGATTAGGAAAATCTGTGAGTAATTGATCCTTTCCTGCATTTCAATCACATAAACCAAGAAATCTTCATGCATGTGGCAAAGTCAGCTATCAGTGTACTCAATTCAAAGCCATGCAATCCTACTGCACTGAGCAACTGTATGTGAGTCACAGATACTTGATTCCACAAGTAATTTGTATCCTTTGTGACAGACTTTTCATTTAGCAGATGGTATGCTGACCACTACTCAGGCGATTTGAAAGTCAAGTCCCTGAGGGATTAGAGCGTGTTAAACTGGCAGATGAGCGGATCGCTGAACTGACTCAATGAAACAACGATAAGAGGGGGTAGAAAATGGTCAGTAGATCTCTAAAGTGAATGGATCGCTGATTATACGTCTGCCTAATGCAGCAGTATTACAAAGTGCCACTCCAGAGTATCAACTACAGTCAGGATCTGGTTGCTGCTCAGCATCTGTGCCACGCTGAATGAAATCTGGATTGTGGGCAATATGGTGAGCAAACTCTCTCATCAGGCCTTGGAACCCGCAAACTTCAACTCATGCCCTTCAAAAGGCATTGCATCTCATATGGTGATGATACAGCCTTTTCTCCAATAAAAAAGTTCTGTTCTTGTAAGTTGTTTTTCAAATTATGCTGGTGTAAGGAAATATAGCCCAGCCGTGCTTTTTTTTCAAGCCAATATGAGGCATGGGAAGATCCCTCATAAGAACTTGTTTGCGTGGGTGTGTACATCCCTTGTGCATGAGTGTGAGAGAAAGATTTAGCTTTCAGCACTTCACACTAAATTAACTCAGCTGTTTCTACAAGATGCATGTGCATTTATATATATTTGCATCTATATGGAACAGACAGGAGTGAAAGTATAAAAGACAGACACAATAATCAAGGGACTGAGGTAACTTTTTGCCCACTGGCAACATTGGTAAACTATCTTCATTTAAAAAAACGGAACATTTGCAACATTTCTCTATTTCACTGAACACTTTCCAAAAAATGCAAGAGGTCAAAATAAGCTATAAAACTAAAAAGCATCTCTTATGCCATGGAACTGGAAATACTAAAACACATAAAGAGGTAAGAGGTTGTGTTTTTCAATTAGTTCCACCACGGCTATATTCAAATATTCAGAGCACGCAAACACTCATCATCTCAGTGATTGGACCATCTGGGTGATGCTGTCAAATGTGCATTTGCATTTTGTACATGTTTCCATTCACAGACCCTTCAACAGTGGAGCAACCCCGACACACCATCCTCATCTTACACACAACTCTTTTAGTTGCTGCTGTAGCTGACCCAGGACCTGTAGATGGGTCTTAAAGCTTCAGGGTTTCATTTGTGCTCACCATAGTGTGGCTACCCCATTGTACACACCCTCTGTATGAATGGGACAGCTGGCAGAATGGGATCATAGTGTGTCCTTTTGACAATGCGTTATGTGTGCGACCCACAGCAGGAGATTTGAAAAGTAGCTGCTAGCAGTTGGCAGCTAACCCAAAGAAGAACAGCATCCGAAAATGTCCGCAAACTGGGAAAACAATAAGGTCCTTCAGCTCAGCTGCCATATAACAGGGAATTATTATTATTGCCATGTTGTGTCGTTGTTATTGTTTAGAAAGTGCTGACGATGTGTATGTTTTATGTCACACTACAGGCCAACGCTACTGTGTCACGTCACACCTGTCACGCTTGTTTCGATTATGCAATGCTGGCATGCTGTCTATCACACACAGGAGCAGAATGATGCCGCCGCTGTTCCGTTCTGTGCAAAAATGAAAAGGCGGCATGAAGACGGGACTTAGTAACCTACATAGCCCTATGATGCGATCTCTGTGTAAAAAGGGCTAGTGACTAACACGACCCGCTTGTTGTGCTAACCTCTGCATATGTTATTGACAGTGCACGGCCAAAAGTTTCCGGGTGGAACTTGCACTTGTGAACTTTGGTTCCACCTTACGTGCATCAGTTTTCAAATAAACACAAGAAGTTTGTGCTCTAGAGAAAGGATCAGCACTCAGTGAATAACCTCGTAAGCCCTATAATAAGCTATTATGGCAAGGCTTAACTATACAGACCAGTGAGCAGTGATAACTAACACGTCTTTGGGGTCATCAGGTGGGAACCTCCTTTCACCAGTGTTTCGTCTAGTTGGTCCCACGACACCTCCAGGAGGCTAGACAGTGATCTCTGGCGTCCCAGAGACACTCCTCTAATGCCAGGTCTCACTGCTCCCCGCACCAACCCAATAACCTCCTTTACCTTACTTATGCATGGCTTTCTCAGCCCAAACAGCACCGCCACCTTCAACCAAACCCAGTATACATATTGTGTATTCTGCATGCAGTTGCATGCATCAGACCGTGACCACCAGACCGTGGTCAGGTTTTCCCATCCCAGTAACAGCTTGTCTGTGGGATTGAAGAGCTCCCTCCTTCTAAAAAAGGACAGGAGCCATATGTCCATGTGTATCTACTGAAGAAGGGGTTAATATTGAGCATGTTTGTGAGTTCATGTGTCTAAGATTGGGTGAATGCAAACTGCTTTTTATGGCATATTGCAAAAATATCTCTTATAGCCTTGGCTTGTATGATAATTTCATTCATTTCAGGCTTACATATAAAATATGTAGCTCACATCCTGAATTGAGAAACCAATGATTTTTCTGTATGTGCACATTTTCTCCCCTAGACACCATTAGTCCAACAGTGACCTTTCACCTCATCACCTTCTCAACCAATCCAAGGCACTGATTCTAGGATCCAGAATTAGCACTGCTATCACTGGCATGGAGAATGTTGGCCATGCAGACAAGTCATGGAGGGAGGAAGTGAGCACAGGTTTAGGGGAAAGAGAGAATGAAAGTGTGGGGTGATATATAGAGAGGGAGTTACAGATGGAAAAGGAATACATTGGTTACATTGCATTGGTATAGGACTGGGCTATTCAGATTTCATGCATCTGGTGGTGAGCTCCTCATACCATATGTTTTCCTAAAATTAAATTAGAATGGCAGTATATTGCTTTGCTATCACGATATATCGCAGTAGATTGAATTGTAACACCTATATCTTGAATCATATCTGTCGCCAAGTTCTTGCCGATACACCGTACTAATAAGAAAACAGACACCAAAACCATGCATGTGTTCTCAGTTGATTATTTTTTGTTAACATAGACCCACTGTACATTAAATGATAAGCCAGTAGGCAAGAAATAAGATCTCAGACGAGAAAATAAAGTGTTGTGGAGGATGAGATGCTAAATTATGAATTGTTTAAAATCATCATCTTCTATCATCCCTCCCTTGTTAATTTCTCATTCATTTCTTTCCTCCTATTTTCATCATAACAAATTGCTGCTATCTTTTTCTTAAAGATTCTTCAACTCCCTCCCTCTGTCTCTTCCACTCTCCTCCTCTCCACCATCACAAACTAGGAAAACTTAAAGTGCTTCACACCATGAAGACTTCACCAGCCCCAAAATTGAAAAAACTGCACTCACATTTACAGCCACACAATGCCTTTTGAAAGCTTACTTTCACTTTTCTCTCTCCAAACCGTGTAAAAGCTCCCATCTGTTTAATGCGGAATACTGACATGATCACAATACCACGTTGAATTCGGAGAGATTTCACGTACCAGTCAAACCTGCCTCTGAGTGGGAGGTCTCAGGTCTGACCCCAGCATGGACCACATGTAAACCCCTGGACGACCATCTAAGCATGTAGTACAACGTGTTCTTAGGGCTTGCTGATGTATCTGACAGGGCGTGTGTGTGTGTGTGTGTGTGTGTGTGTCCGGGGGGAAACTTGTGTTAAACACATACATAAACATGTCACACAGCACTCACCGATGCAGGCGTGTACACGGACGGTCAGCTGGGTCCGAAGAATAACACTGTGCTTCTTCCCTCTGGACCTGAAAACGAAAGAAGCCAAATTGCCTTCATGAATGAAAGCAACACAGTGTCTAGTTTCTGCACAATAATTTCACTTACACTTTACCTAAAAAAAACTTGTTTCATGTACTTTCTACAATTAAGTGTAATTTTGTTGGCATTAGTGGAGTGATCTGTCTTGATTGTAGAGTAGAATATCCTGCAACAATTGAAACGGCTACTGTACTGTTGGCTACTGCTTTCAGGAAAATATATTTTTTTATGAGTGTCAAGAAAATGACATTTTTAAGACAAAATATGAGATGAGGACGAGTGACATTTTTGTAATGCAGAGGCACCTGGCCTGACAGGAATAGTGCAGACAAACATTGACCTGCATTGGATTTGTACCCCTATACTGATATACATCTGGGCCCTGAGGACCGACAGCAAAAGTGCAGGAGCAGACACAACACATCCCTCCACATACCATCCTGCCATCACACATTCAGCATATTTCCAGTGGGAAAACAAAATGAGCACACACACAAACACGAAGGTAAAATATGATGGTATTTTGAGAGCAAATCAAACTCACTCCTGACCTCAGTTATCCTCCAATCTGCAGGATCTAATCACTGACTTCTATCACTAACATGCTGATATGGCGTCCAATCCAAGCAGGGAAAGCCCTGCTCTGATAACACACACTGCTGCAATACAGCCATAATGCATAGCATGTAGTAAGGATAACACACACCCAAACAAGAGACCAGCTGGTCTTCTATCCGTCTGTTAAGCTCCGTTATCAGCTTTGCTTGGAAATAGAGCAAAATGTTAACATGATCTGTCGAGATACTGATAAAACTGTGTTTTTCTTGCAAATTCATTTTTATTGCTGTACCTGTCTGATAATGTCTTGTGTGAGAATGACAGTCAGGAGAAGAATTAAACTCAAGATGCAACCATTGGATTGAGAGTATAAAAGACTCAACATATATAATGTCTAACTGTGAGGATAAAAAAATGTTAGTAAGACGGATGGGAGAGATACGATTATTGTATTTTTAGATTTTTAGCTTTTAAATCACTATTTTAATGCATCCTGAATTATACAAAAACAGCTCAAATGGCTCAGAGGGACTCTGGCTACAGTGCGTTATAATCTACAGCAATTTCCTCCCAATTTCTTAATTCACTTTCCTTTAGTGAACGCATACTCTGAGCTGTCCTCATCACCAGAGGCCCTTGTTTACTGTCAACTGTGGTGAGCAGCGTCCTGCCGCAGCTCGAATCACACCACATTTTTGAAGCGTGGGAACATAAATTGTGGGTGCAAATCACTGACACCAATCTACTCTTTATAACACTCTGGGCATTTTTCAGTGAATGCAATTTTTAGTTGTCCAGTGCAGGTTTGTCAGTAAAAAAGCAGATTTCAAAGGGACACTTCGCCAATTTTAAAGCAGCTTTGTATTGAAACAATGTGGGTGGGATGTATAAATGAACTGTGGATGAACCTTCAGTCCATCTAATTACTGCCTAGAATTCCTCCCAGTGGAACTCCACTAAGTGACGTGGAAGATGCAAAGCAGGTCATCCGGCGGAGTTTTGCTGTCTCTCCTGGGCTGTTTAGACAAACATGAAGCACGCCAGGCTTTGAAGCCAATTTTTGCAGTGGCCAAACAGTGGTACTGCAATTTCCAGGGTCATCACATGATGCCACTGGGCCCAACTTTTTCCCCCAGACTTACAGTGGGAAAGAAATGTCTGTAACTCAGTGGATACATTTGTTTTGGGCAAAACAACCCCTGTGAAATGACTCGTTTTACTGTCCAGATTTAAACCATTCAGTCCAATAATATTTGGAAAGTCTATAAGAGCAACAAGATTAAGTCATTTTATCCCCATTCAAGTTAGTGGAGTGTTAATTTAGAAGTCAGCTGCTTGGCCAGCAGAAGTTAGCCACTTGGGCGTGCCTGGCCATGCTCGGCAGTCGTAAGCCTAATGATGTGGAAGCAGTGCCAATCATCCCGGTAATTTCATATCGCAGACATAGACCATTTATGGCTTCATGCATCACTGAGCAACTTTCATAGGAATGAACGAGGTCCCGCCTTCAATGCTGTATCCAGGTCACTTAATACATCCATGGGGCTGCTGCTTGAACATCATGTTACTGCACTGTCTACTGATAGCTTGAAATGTTTTCAGAAATGTGTCTTAGTGCCCTGTTTAGCTGTAATAACAAGAGTTTGTGAACAGGAAATGGGCACCATATACTGTGTCTTATCTGCTATCTTTCTAGCAGTGAAAAACTTCTTTAGTGGCCATGTTTAAAGATGAGACAGAATTATTGTGAGATTAGAGAAGCTACAGCTTCAGCGAGAAAAGACAGTACACGTGACAAACAGCTATAAATACAGAACAGCACTATGACAACTGATAAATTGACACATCTAGACAATCCAAAATTCACAACCACTATGCCTTTAAGGTGTTGAAACAGCTGTCAAAAACGGCCTGACTTTAGAACACAAGTAAAATATGCAGTGTGAGGCTGAGATGTTGAGAATGATTAGTTTGTTCATTTCTGACACTATATAAATAGTGCTCTTCTGAGGAGGAGGACAGGTTTAGTCGGAAGCATCCATCGTCAACCTCTGTGAGGGTCAAACCCAGCCCAGCCTGTGATTCATTTCCTACTGTCAGTGCAGTGTGACCTTGGTAAAAGCCAAGTTTGATAGGATGACAGACAGGCCTGTCCAATCAGACCGGTTCCCTAAGATCTCACCCACTTCAAAAAACACACACGCCTCTATACACCTGTCCATCATCTGTCACATGGCTTGCCAGGGGCACAATAAAAACACACACAGGGACAAACAAATAAATGTACACATGGAAACAACCATACAGAAAAAGACACAGATAACAACCTGGCTCTGTGGGTCTGCCATCACTTATCATGATTCCACCACCCCCCTGGTCTCCAAACAGATCAACATACCACAACTCTTCACAAACACACACACACACACACACACACACACACACACACACACACACACTTATACATACACAGCCAGCTGCCATGTCTGTGTATTTGTCAGAGCTCCCCATGACAATGCTTTGTCACCAATGTTGGAGACAACAGCTGAGAACAAAATGCATTTCTGAAGTTGTGACTCAGCCCTTTCAGCAGCAGCACTGAACACAATGTATCTCCTGTTTTCATACTGGGAACCTACTAATTCTCTACTGACAATGTTATTGTACACCAGTTTTTATACAGCTTAGTAAGTAAGGTGACAACAGCTGGCCAGCTAGTTATGAAGCAACACGGATTTATTGTGAAACCACTGGACTTACACAACAGTTACACAGATAGTAAATGTGCATGCATAGTTACTTATTGCTAATAACCTTAGCCACTTGTAACGTTCAGTATTGCTAATTTAACTGGAAGCTGGCTAGTTCCCCAGTGGTCACTTGTGATACTGCAGCGAAAAAAATCCCCTGCATTCCGAAAAGCATTTTCCCCATAGGCCGAAAAGTGTTTTTTTAAAATCTGTGACATTATCATAATGTAAAGTCTATGAGGCAGGTGGGACCTCGCAGGCAGGGCCAGTGGGAGAAACTTTACACTGCATATTCAGTGTGCAGCATACCACCGAAATACACCCAGATGCTGGAAACTTCTTTTGGCATATGCTCCAAGTGAGCAACGCCATTGGAATGAAAAGGTGTCATCTTGGCATCTAGTGGCTAGATAGGTGTGTAGAGTGCAGGAATGAGTCCTAAAGTCTGGAAATGAGTTAGCATGTTAGCAATCATGGTTCCCTGGTCCCAAAGTCAGTGTTTTTTTTAATGTGTTTTTAATTAGGTGCCTGAAATAAGCTTAAGAGACTTTCACGTTTTGTTCTACAACATAAAATATATCAGTAAATACCTCACTAGTGAAGCTTTTGTATCTCTTAAAAAAAGGCGATTGCTTGACAGAGCGTCATCATGTCGCGCTGCACTGCACCAAACAAGGCTTTACAGTTTGGTTTTGGTGGTGACGTTAGGTCATTCGACTGCATTGTTACTTGTTTATAGCCTAATGTTAGCTTTTTACTTCTGGTGATGGCATTTTGGCCTCAATAATTATCAGAAAGTGGTGTTAATTTGTAATTATCTTGCTGAACAAATGTTTGTTTGCCACAGAGCTTATTTTCTGCAGTAATCCAAAATCTAATGGAAAAATCCCATAGGCTTTTTGATGAGGTAAACAGTGCAATGCTAACTTCCACGTTTGCCTGCAGAAAAATGCCATCCCTGGGGCACTCTATTATAAATCTATTGGTTTGCCATAGCACTGAGAAGATAACTTTAACTTGTGTCACCATAACATAATTTTGGAAACAAATGCAGGCATGTTATTTGGTAATTTATTTTCAGTAACTGTATAACGCCTCTGTCTTTTTTATGTGGTTCCCCTGTTGAATCTTACTCTTTGTAGTCTTGTGTTGTATAGCCAGGTTTTCTCAGCATTTTAACACTATAGCAGAGGCTAGTTACCTGGGCTGAAATAAAGACCACTTCAATTAACAGTATAAAAAAGTAGTTCACTTTTCTGAAATAAACAAATAACCTTTAGTTATTTAGTAAGGACGAGGGTATGTTTGAAAAACTATGCTGCAACTAGGTGTGGATAACACATGATGACACATGATGATAAATCAGGCTGGCAAGCTACTTATCAATATATAGAAAACCTCAAACATGTTGAAATTACTGTACATTTTGCAGATTTTTTTTACAGCACAAAGAGCTGACTTATCATACAAATGACATGATTATTGCACATCTGGCAACACAAAGGTGCTATTTCACACTGAAAAGGCCAAATTTTTGCGGATCTTGTTTAGGCCACAATCTACTAACTAACTTAACACAAGGCATGTCAGGATCTAGTTTGCTCACCACGACTGCCACACAGTTTTCTAGGGGGAAATCTTCAGCCCTAGCAGCAGATATTTATTTTCCATTTCTCTTGTTAACCCAAAGACAGACACCAGCATAACTTTGCTGCTGGGAGGTATGAGAAACTGGGAATACTTCACGACAGTGCTTTTACAAAGTGATCACGCTGTGTCGTCTGGAGTTGACAGGTTTGTGATCTGTGAAATTTTGTCGCAAACAAGATCAGAATATCAATTATTATAAAAACACAGTCAGAGAGCCGTAGCTGTGGAAGGGAGGGCACATCTGTCCCGCTTTCCAGAGCGCTTCATACTTTCCATGAACTCGTGCTTCCAAGAAATCCATATCCAGCAGCTTGTGATGCTTCCAATTTATAAGAATGCATAAAACTCAGAGAAGATATTTGAGTGTGTGTAGGAGAGAAGGGTGAAGAGTGTCAGTCTATATGTCTTGTTTTAAAAGATATGAATGTGAATCCGTCTTACCCTGTGTCATCCTGCTGGAAGCCCTCCAGTTCGTCCTTTTGCTCGGCCAGAGAGGACTCCAGATCCAGATAGGTGCCATTGTGGGAGAGCTGCAGCGTGCAGTCGTCAAGCTATGGAAAAGAATGAAAAAAATCTTTAATGAATGAAATGAACCTGAACTGAGATACTGGAATGGATTTAACTGCATTGAACGAAATGAAAAATTGGCATTCATACCCAAATTAGGGATGGAAAATTCGATTGAGCACTTGGACATAGAGGGTGGCATGCGAAACCTCCCTGGGCATGCTATGATGTACGTACATGAACCACCCACAGGAATGACATTGGACCCTGGGCCTATTATTTTTTAATGCACGCTCACTATGTCGCTGCGTGTGTTTTACACCCTTTTTTGAAACAATCTGAGCCTGTAAAATAAAGCCAGTATATGGGGCAAAGACTTCAACACGAGTGTGTACAGTGATCCGTGAAAAGTGGGAGAGCCATATGCGTTGCTGCTCTGCTTTTAGCATTACAAAGCTGTTAAAGGAATTAACTAGTAGAGACGTAGCAATAAAGGCTGCAGAACATGAAACCAAAACTGGAGGGATACAAAGAGGAAGGAGGAGAGATTTTAGTGCATTTGAATGTCAACTGTAAGTGAATAACACTCAAATATAATTTAAAAATGTGCACAATATGAAGCTGCAATCACAGTCATTCCCACTTACTTAATCCAAGTAAGTAAATACAGAAATACAGAAGCTTGCAAAGTGCGCTGAATGTGCTAGTTCTGGCAGTGCATGTACACATTTATACACATGACAGATTCTGTTTTTCACCTCTTCAGAGCAGACCAATCCTGCACCCATGCCTTCTGTGACTGCATGATCCAAGGCAGCACTGCAGAGTAGCCTACGTCAGAACTGATTGGCTGTGCTGTGTAACGAGAAACTCTGCTGACTTTGAGACCAGGTGCACTGTAATATATCTGCACGCCACTGGCACTGATGTTTATGGGTACAGTCACAAGTTAATAGCAGGTGCACGCAGCCATCCCGGCTACAACGCATAAAAAGTAATATACATCATTGTGTTGCTGTGACAATATGAGCTTTACAAGTAATTGTGAAAAGTATGACTAGGTAAATGAGATCAGAGTCATGAGTTGCGTTAGCAGTTAGCACCTCTATAGTATCTATAGGTCGAACCTAGCCTCTGGTGTGCTGCCAAACGCCCCCTGGCTGTTCGGGGCGAGCAGCATGACGACACTCCCTGACCAGCAGAGACCGCAGATCACAAGACCTGCTGCTGCTCTCTGTCTGTCCCTCCTTCTCACTGGGAAACAGAGAGACGGACTGTCGGATGGACTCACAGCATAAATATAACCTTGCTATATTTACTCAGCACTGAGGCAGCATGCACTCAGGAGCTCAAGGGTGGGTGTGTCCGCAGGGGCTGGGAGTTAAAGGGGGAGGCACTGCCAAGGCCAAAGTGTTGCAAAGGAGAAGCTGATAGCCATCCATGTTGCAATGAACTCTGCAGAGCTATTCCAACCTATCATAAAGAATTTGAGCAATCCCAAGCTCAGAGCAGGGAATCATGCGCTGGGAGAAAATGAGGTGACTCTGGGTTCTGCTCCAGTTTCCCCTCACCCCCTCACAACAACATTAATCCTTCTGTGCCAAATGGCTAATCCGTATAGCAAAACACACAGTTCTCGGACACGTCCCCTGTCGAAATTTAGTCAGTTAGGTAAAAGTAGATCCTGTCATAGCCACATTCTCCAAAGTAGACCCCTCTGAAATAGTATAGACAGAGAAAAAACTAAGGAAGAGCCTAAAAAATTGAGGCTGACAGCTAAGTAAAAAAGATAGTAAGAAGACCTTGAGTGGAATTTACCTTTATTAAGCTAAATGCTAACCTTACAGTGGCAAGGTGCTCACAGTGACAACATGTTGATGTTTAGCAGGTGTTATCTTTACCAAGTTCACTGACTTACCTTTCTCTGCTGACATGCTAACATGAATTAGCACTAAACACACGGTAGGTGAGACCGGGGGTAGCTGTAACCACAGATTTATAATAGTACCTCGATACTGGATGCTAAGATGTTACCTATTTGTTGTTTGTCTGGCGCATACAACAAAAAAGTTTCTAGCCTCAGGTTTATTTCCACGGTATGCAGCCCACTGAATATGCGCAGTAGTGTTTCTCCTCCTGGCCCCACCTGTGAGTTCCTGCTCTGCTTATAGCCTTCATATTGTGATTATGTCACAGATTTTTATATTGTGTTTCTTGGGTCAACAAAGTTTGACAAATATAAAACCTCCATGGATCAATCAATCAATTTGAATCAATTTTATTTATAAAGCCCAATATCACAAATCACAATTTGCCTCACAGGGCTTTACAGCATACGACATCCCTCTGTCCTTAGGACCCTCGCAGCGGATATGGAAAAACTCTCCCAAAAAAACCTTTAACGGGGGAAAAACAGATCAAACAGATCAAAAATTCATAATAGAGAGAGTCATAATTGACCTTGTTAGCAGTTCAAGGTGTCCTGTCAACAGTTTTACTGATGTCTCTTTTACAATAGTCACCCTTAAAAAAATTATTTTTGGGCCACAGCTGGCTGCAAGGCTGAGCGGCTTTTTTGGGGGTGGGGGACACTTTTTGAAACAATTTATCCAACAAGCTATGAATTACCTGATTCAATCTGCACATGCTCAGTTTAGTCTTTATTCATTGGCATTGGCACCCTGTGGCAGACAAAGCCAAGTTTTAAAAAATTTGAGGTAAGGGGATAATTTTTTTACTAAATGTATTTTTGTAATAAAACTGTCTTGTAGATAAATTCATCAGACTTAATTTATTATGTGTCTACATAGATATCTTTCATGCGCTAATGTTTTAGCTGTTAACTGTAGGGTAAGCTGGTTTGTGGCTACAAGAGTCTGGGTCAATTGTGACAACATGTGAAAAAAATGTTAACAATCTACCCCACGCAAAATTTTAGTATTATATATAAACACACACACAAATTGCATTAAAAAGTCATTTAAGTGTCACATTAAAAGCTTTTACTGTAAGTAGTTGGTATCACATTGAACATGCTGGTTTAAACAAGCTCCAAGATACAGACAAAATGTCAAAAATGTTACAACCATCCCCCGTCTCCGTGATGGAAATGTCAGTTTTTCTGGTATTTTGTCACAAACCAAAGCATCAGACAAACTGAAATTTTTACCTGATGTATGAAAATTCAAGGGATTACCAAAGTTGTTACAGCTCGTCCTAAGGAGGACATTACTACGTGCCAAATATCAATCCAAATTCTTGTGATGTATCCAATAGTTGATGAGATATTTCAATCTGGCCTAAAGTGGTGGACCAACCGCTAAACCAGCTTTGCCATCCTTAGAACCTGCTTGGCTGCTAACACAGCTAAAATAAATCCACTAATCAAATATTTTACGGGCCATTTTTGTAGTCTAACCCCAATATACCAGCTGTTGAACCCTAGTGCAATGCTATTCTTAATCAAACTTTTCGTGCCAATAAGGCATAAGAGATTTGGTGGTTGAGGTTTAATGAAGTACTCCTCCTTTTGATTAAGGAGACAGGGGTTGAGGATGGGGGCGTTAATCATGCCCTGTCCCACTGCCCCACTTTTATGTAGGAAGAAGTCAAAAGCATTTCTTGTGCCCAATCCATTTGCATTATTCAGCAGTTTTTTTCAATATTCCACATATACATTACTGTCTTGTCCTTGAATGAGGCTTTGTTTATGTCTCTGAAAATCCCTCATTCTGTCTCACACATGTCCCAAGATGGAGTCCCACCACCGCTAACACCTCCAGCTTCAGCTCCAGCTCCCTGCTTTCCTTTGCTGCTCCGCTTTATCTACACACATTACTCAATCATACAAATACTGCTTGGACAGCGAGAAGTGAGCCCCGGACCACTCTGTAACACAATACGTTAACAGCCCGCCGTCCAAAGGGTGTCTCTTTCCTAAAACACTCCACTTGGGTAATAGTAGTAATAACATAACAAAACACATCATGCTGGACGGAGCCGGCAGAGAGGTGGCTCCAGAAGGAACCGCAAGCTCTTCACACTCAAGGCTCCGGGACAAGCCAGGGAAACACTTAGTGGCTAGTATACTTTACACTCATTTAATCAAATTCTCCCAGAAGAGCAAAGCAGAGAGAGAAAGAAGTGGGGGTAGTGGAGTAATTACTTCCACATTAAAACAACACCAAGCCTGCTGGCGGGTTGACACTTAACAATACCCTTACGTAACTTAAACGATGACTTTTTAAGAACGTTTTTATGTCAAAATCAGAGCCACTGAGGATCAGGCTCTTTGAAGAGCGTGGAGGAGGGTGTGTTCTACATGGTTATTAAATCTCCCTGTGTTGCTTTAATGGGAGCCCTTTGGTAATGAAATAAAAGTTGAGCTGTGGAGTCTGGGCTTTGTTATTTTTGAAGTGAATAGGAGTTTTTTTGCTGAAAAACTGGCTGCTGACTGATGGTGAGGCTTCTGCATTGAGCTGAACATCAATACATCATTTTGGGGGGTGACTTGTCTAAGAGTTTAGGCTAACTCACTGATCTGAGTTTAACATCTTTAACATTCACATGACACTTTGATTAGCTTTGTTGAGCCTAATTGATCATTTCATTTTATTTTTTACTTAAGAGGAGTCAGGTCATGTAAACTGCATATTCCATTTGGATTTTCCAAATAAGGCCCTTTACGAATATAGCGCCATTTCCTGATTAAGATTTGGGATATGCCGATATAATTTGGGTTTTAGGAGCATTCTTTGAACATGTGTAGGCTACAGCACATTCTGAATATGCAACTCGATTGGGGTTTTCACCGCAGTTTGGGACACAGAGCATATTGCCTGTTTACAGCTCTGTGGCTTGTCATGGATGCATTTGTAGACAAACCATTAACCTTGGAAGTCAGAGGTCGGAGCTGGGAATGACATTACACACCTGAGTTGATTGCATTTTAAGTTGAAAAAAACAAGATGTTGTCAGCAATACCAACTCCAGCCAGGTTAGCCATTGTTAGCAATACCAGTTGATAATGCATTACGCTGTATTTTGGGCATACAAACACTGCCAAAACATGTCCAGAGTGAAGTTGGACAAAACGGTGTATGAGACTGTTTTAATGTGACACAAAAAAGACAATAATAAATGCTAACAAACAGTACATTACTCCAGCTTTCACTACTGTTGATCCACGGAACAGCCATCTTGGATTTTAAGATTGGGGTTGGTGAGGTTCCTCCGAATTTCTGAATCAGAATCTGACTTCAGGGTTTGTTCCAGTTGAAATTTCTGAGTGGGAGCTATTCTGACTTCCCAGCACAAATGGCAAGGCTGAAATAAAGCTGCATTCCCAAAAGAAAAGCCAATGTTTCTGGTCAGAAGGAGAAATACGCTGACTTTTGAATATTATGAAAGAACTGGATATCAACAGGTTTTTGGCTATACGGAAATATCACCACACCAACCCTTATCGCCTTCATTAGATAGGACAGAGATAGACACCAAAGGGGGACGAGCCAGACAGCGAAGGGCCGCAAGTTGGACTCAAACCTGGGCCACCGCTAAGGATTCAACCTCTGCCAGGTGAGCTACCATGGCATCCCACAACACGGTTCATATGATCCAAAACGTCTACCATTGGTGGAAAACTTTGAAAAGTCCTATCATGATGCAAAGAAGCAAAATGGCACAAGCAGCTTCACCCATTCCACTTTTCCATATTTTGACACCACCCTATGTTAGGGGGATGTCAATGGGAATATTAATAGAATGTTCATTGTCATTAGCTATGTAAACAGCTTAGAAGGAATATTGTCTTTTTTGGGAAAAGGGCAAAAAGCGAGTTATTTTGGGCATGTAAACGTAGTCATTGTGATTCTGTGAGAATCAAAAGGAAACTTCTTTGTTTAGCAGCTTGGATAAAATGACACATCCCATGCACACAAACCAGTGATGCACTGATTTAGCCCTGGCATGTTAGCCTAACCGTGTGTGTGTGTTTGTGTGTGTGTGCATGCATATGTTTATGTGTGTTTGTGTTCGAGTCCACAAACTGGTGCATGGTCAGAGAGGTGGAAGAGCAGAGGGAGGAAGAGGTCAGGAAAACCACGGCACCCAAAGTGAGGAGAACAAAGTGTCGCAGGGATCCAGGCCCCAACCGCAGGAATTCTGGGACAAGTGACCTATACTTTACATGCAGCCCAGCCAGCCATACACAGAGCTCTACCATCACAACATAATAATACAGTAGGCTTTTCTCAGAGAAGAGCACAGAAGGTTAGGAACAAAAAGAGAAAAAGGCAACTTAAACAAAGAAAGACTAAGAAGCTATTCAGGAGAGTGTCAAGCTCTTGCTCACATTGGCATTTTCCAATACACCAACTTTTCGATCTTAACAGTCTGACGGGCGAATTTGCAACAGTTCAGTTTCATCCCTATAATCTAAGCACAATATCCAGTTGCCATTGCGCACACAGTCTTCCTTCTGATGTGAACAAAATTGCAAACACGAATGCAGGCTGTGCCATCTGTCTGTGTATAGGTTGTAATCATAAGCTTTTCTGTGCTGTGGGCCATTTTTCATTTGTTTTGTGGCTTTTAAAGATGGGGCAGCAAAAGATCTTTTTGGTCTGGAAAACCACTTTGCTGTTGAACGCTGGTTTGCTGTCAGGGTTGTGTGCCAGCACTGGAGCTCTCTGTTTCTCTCTATGTCTCACTTTTATTTCAATCCATCTGTTAAATGTTTTCAGCTTGAATTATAAAATATCTATTTACACATTAAGAATACAAACAAGGTCTCAAAGTGTCTGCTCCACATGTTTGTGTGACTCAACCTTGTGAGTAAGGAATGTGTTGCTGTGTTTATATTTATATCTGGGTGGCTTTAAACACTGAAATTCACTAAGAACCACACACAGATACTTTTTCTCTATCCATCGTAATCTGACCAGCACCTAAATTTGATCATCTGTGATTCAGGCTTTTCGCTGCCGGACACCAGAACTTCCACTGACTGTCAATCACAGACAAATGAGGCAACTCAGGATATATCTGGTTGCACGGATGCCTTTGCACACCTGCCACAGTGACAGAGCACAAAAAAACAAAAATAAGACAGGATTATTCGCTTTAAGGAGGGGATTCATCTTCATTCTACCCCGCTCACCAGAGAGGCCAAAGGTTAAAGTCTGCTTCAAGTTTTTTTGGGGGGAGATCCAGTGGCACTACAGCAGAGCAAATGTACGCCAACATGGGATTAAATCAGAATATTTTAGTATAACACAAATGAAGTCCATGTGTCATATTGCTGTGGGCTTTGAGGCAAACCTTGTCTCAGTCCCGAGGCTGGAGAGCCAGTCAGTTGTGCTCGCATGTGTTCTCAAAATAGACTGTGAATGGTGGGTATGAAAGTTTATTTGCAGCAGGCTTCAAGAGAAAAACAGCAGTCAAAACAACCTCATATAGCCCTGACTTAAATCTGTGTTCACAAGAATGTGTGCTTGAATCTAAACTTATGTTTCCATTAAGACTTTTATTTGTCCTTGAGTTTCTATTGATTTTATAATGTGGAATTTATCACTATAAAATTCCTGTATTCGCCATATATGACACATTCTCATAAGGCTACAAGTGTAGGATGAGTTGTTTACCACGCTGGTAATCCTACCTTGTGCGGAGCTTTGAGGAGCCGGTGGATGCCTGCTAACTGGTTGATGAGTGGGATATCCTCCCTGAAGGTATACAGCGGTGGTCTCGTCGGTTCTGGGAAATTCGTGCTGTTGAACGGATCGGTGTCATCTAAAAACTGAACCCTGCAGACAAACGTGGCCATGGTGCATCCATGCAAGTGTCTCCGCCGAGGGGACAGCCCGGTTCAATGAGAGCTGTACCAGCTATGGCTCGGCTCACTGTGCGCTCCTCTCCTAGTAACGACAACAAACCCGGGTCGCCAAGTGCGCTCCTGTGCGCAGCCTGTCCTCCCGCAGGACAGGGGTAGGTAGGGGAGAGGAGGTTGTGTGTTTGGAAGCCGAAAAGGTGGCACTGAGGAACCGGTCAAGGATCTTGTCTCGCCTCCTTGCTGTGGTTGTGCTCGCACTGAGCTTTTTTGGTGTGTTATTCTCGGAGAGGCAGGTGGCCAGTGATAAAGGGGAGGCGGCAGGCGGACTCCAGCTTGTTGCCGGAGAGTGAAGGATCAGCGCAGCAGCTTGGGACAGCCGGTCTGCTGTCTGTCTGTCTGAGTCCCAGTAAATCCACCCCCCACACCTCCCTCCCCCGCCTCCAATATCTATTTTCCCCTCTGCCTCATCACTCCCTCCTCCCCCTCCCTTCAGATAACTGTCTCCGGCTTAGCAGTGGCTTCCTATATGAAAATGAACTGCACTAATCAAACACATATTCATGTGTGGAAGAATATGAACATACACATGTAAAATAATGACCTAAAATGTCGTTGCAAATTTCGAGACAAGAGAAAAATCATGAAAGCAATTATATTCCACCTTTATTGGACGTTATTGCGTCATTTAATAAATAACGCAATGTGACCAAAGGAGCTCTTACAAGCTAAAAGTACAAAACGTTTTCTGTCAAACTCAAAATACAGGGATAAAAATATTTCCTGTTAAGTGTAGCCACAAGTTTCAGTCTTGCCCAATGCTGACCTCTTGTGTCTAAAAAGTTTAACTGCAGGTATTTCTGCCAGTTAATCATTTCTACCAACCTATCTATTAATGAACCTTTTCTGAGTCTATTAAACCAACTGTTGACTAACAAGTGTACATTTAGCTACTGTACTGAAACCATTGGAGTAAACGGACTGCCACAGGCACTATCATCTTCCCTAGGAGCATTTCTGTCGTGTGTTAATGGTTTTATCTGCTGATGAGATTAAAATTATCTGAGGTTCTGAGTTGTTGATAGTGTCTCCAAACTTAAACACACTATTTAAATTTTTTAAGTGTCCTTTTAATTTGTGTATTGTAGGCCTTAGTCTGGCAGGGTAGATGATTGAATTGATTAGGCCCCTGTGTTCTCTGGGGAACATAGACCATAGACATCAGCCCCTCCACCTCTCAGGTATTGTGCCTTTTGATCCAGTTGTTGCCATGCATTGGCGACCCCAAGGGGTGGCCAAGGGGGGCCATGGCATATGCCGCTTTTGACGATAACTGTGAGATTTAAAACTGAAATATTGATAATACACACAAATGTACTGTGTAAATAATCCAGTGCTTCTAAAAGCATTTCGGCTTCTCCTCATTGTCACTTTGTCTCCCTCTGCTGACACCATCCAGTTGCTTTGTCACTATCAGTGGTGCAGTGGATAGCACTGTTGCACTGTTACAGCAAGAGGGTTCCTGGTTTGAACCCAGGGCCCTTCTGTGCGGAGTTTTCATGTTCTGTCAGCATGGGTTCTGTCAGTACTCCTCCCACAGTCCAAAGACATGCAGGATAGTGTACTTGATGACTGTAAATTGCTCACAGGTGTGGATGTGAGTGTAAAGGTTGTCTGTCTCTATGTGCCAACCCTGTGATTGTCTGGCAACCTGTGCATATCCTGCCTCTGGCCAAATGTCAGTAAGGATAGGCTCCAGCCTGGTATCATGTTGTGAAAATCTGGTATCATGCCAGCCCTAGCTGGTGGTAATGTTCCATGTTTAAGATCCATATAACAGAATGGATGTGAGGTTTGAATTAAATCTTTTCAGTTAGCTTATCCAGATGCTATTTGCTGTGTTAAATCATAAATATAAGTAATTTTCTTTTGAACTAAAAAAATGACCACCCCTTACCAAAACAACAAAAATAAACACTGTATTTATTGCTGCTGGAGTAAAATGTAGCCTATTCATAATGAAACCCCCTCTCCTGAAAATGGTATGAGCCATTTTATTTCCATATGCACCCGATGCAAAAAAAACATAAACAAAAAACTGCAGTTCACATGACCTGAGAAATGTACTGATCTCAACTAGGAAAGACAGCATGCACATGCGTTAATATGAGTGCAGCAGATTTGGGGAAGGGCAAATTTACTGGACCTTTTCAGGGGCCCAGCTATTTCCATGGGTGGGCAGGCCCTGATAATCAAGCCATCATCATGTGAGTGTGTGTAAATGAGAGGTACAATGCTTTATGGCACAGTCCAATTACCATTTACTACATTACTAAGCCCTTAGTCTGTGCACCTGTAATCATCATCTGTGTGTATGAGTAAAATCTATTGTGTAACATGTCATTAAAACCCTGAGGGAAAACTCAGTAGAGATCTTTGTTAACACTGGAGGGCAGAACAACACTTCTTTTAACACTGCTAAACCAAGAGAAAGACACATCAGTTTCATATTATAATCTTGTCCATCGTTTGTTAATGACTGGTTGTAAAAGCAGAACAAAGTGCAAGGATTTCTTCACACACCCTGACAGCCAATCACAGCACACTCTCTTATCTGTAGCTCTGTCACATTTTCCGGAATGGTTAAGAATTACTAGCCTTTGTTAATCTAAACATAGGCTGGTAATCCTTAAATTGAACTCATTAGCTTGAATGAGTTGATGTGCTTTTAATCAGCCACAAGCTGAATCATAATCAGCATGTGTTAGAGTAAGTATATGTGAAACATCCTGAGGGTTGAATAAATGAGACAACTGGGAACACAAATCTTTCTCCATCTTCCTCAGACTTGTGATACAAGGCAGAAAGTCGCCATCTTACATACCCATAGTGCTGCCTGAACCAGTCATGTGACATGCCCCACCTGTCGCAAAAATGAATCACGCCAATAAGATATCAAAGCCATTTTTAAACAATATATAAGAGGAAAATACCAGCATGTCCACATTTCATATCCCATATATTTCTAAATAATAATACAAAATTATCTAGTTTTAAGTGGCGTCAAAAAACACATCTTGATTCGTCACGTCAGCTGCACCAAAGAGGAAAGAAAAGCCATTTTCTCCCAGGATGCAATGGGGTACCAGTACCCAGTGTTGGGTAAGGGTTACTTTAAAAGTAATCAAAGTACGTTACTGCGTTACTTTCTTTAAAAGTAACCAGTTACTTTACGGCGTTACTCCCTGAGTAAAGTAACTCAGTTACTTTAAAAGTACTTCCAACGTTACTCCTTGAGAAAAGTAACTCAAGCACTTTTAAAGTACTTTTGAGTATTCTACATTTCCTATTGGGCAATGGACCACAGGGCGCTAAGCCTACATTTTTTGTCTCCAAGATTAAAGTTATGGACCACTTGCCCTCCACTGAGATCCAATTCTCCCATCACAGCTGTCACTTTGACCAGTAGAAACACACAACGATCTGCTGCCGTAGACAACTGTATGACAACAACACCCCAGCGTTTTTAATATTTCCTCTAGGGATGTTACCACACAGAGTAAAAGGGGGAAATGATGGTGTGAAACAGCAGAGGCACTTTGTCAACCCGCTGAGTTAACTTACTGTCATTAGCATCAAGCTAGCAAACAATGGTACATACTCACGGTCGGACATAAAGTAATAACATTACCAAATAGCGGCGGGGCTTTTACTCACCACAACTGCAGAGGCTCCCAGCTTCATTTGAAACAAACTACATTATAGACGGTCCGTTATTTATTAATCCTTCTGTGTGTTTATATATTTACTTTTTATCCGCTTCGTTGTCTTTGTGAAGTTAACATATCGCACCGTCATTTCAAACTCAACACTTGTTTCAAATTAAAAGCCCCTTATAACCAGCCAAGAGAATCCCTCCATTTTCTAAATAGGTTTTTATTCTGAAACATTTGTCAGAACTTCCTGTAGAAGATACAGTAGCTTGACAGTTTACATATGGCACTTCAAATGTAGCTCCTGCCATCTGCTGACGCTTTTAGGTGACTACAACAACATGTCGGCTGGCACATGGACAGACAGTGACTCAAATAATAGTGAAAGTAACAAAAACAGGACAGGAATAACCCGATGACATTACACACGCCGTGAAAGACGACCGGGGATAATTGGTGAGTACCAGCGTGTAGCGTGTACCAGGCATAATGCAAGTCCTGAGTTTGAAATATGTCTGTCAGCGAGTCCTACGCCACCTGGGCCTGTATCACGAAGCGAGATCAACCTTTCCTGGGTTACCCAGACCTATCCTGGGTTGACTAACCCTAACAATAGCAATCAGGATAATCGGTATAACGACGCTGGATATCAACTCGGTAACTCAACCCAGGGTTACTTTATCAAGAGCCGTGAACGCGCACGCAGCGGACCAATCACAATCGTGAGAGAAGCGCAGCGTCACTGAGTGTCCTCACAGAGCGCCGTGTGTGAGGGAAAAAATATTTCTCGTGAGGATCAGAGATTAACTCTACTAAAATATGAGGAGGCGAAAAGCAACATTACAGAAAAGGCCAACACCGTGGCAGCTGCAGGAGGAGGAAACATGCATGGCAACGCATAACGGGATGAATAATGTTTAGTTTTAGTTTAGATTAGTTTATTTGCACATAATGTTAAAAACAGACAGTATAAAATTTACAAGATTAAAAAAAGAAAAGTGCCGGAGAGGTTAGAAGCCACTAAAAGCTTATCAAAGAAATTCCCCTGTCAAAACATCAATGAAATCACATAATAGAGAAGAAAAAAAACGGGTCAGGAAAGAAGAAATAGAGGAGGAGAGAGGGAAAAATCAAGACAAAACAGGGTAGCAAATAAAATTATGTGTAGGTTAAATTACTCATCACTGGTTCAAGTAGCTACATTACCTGTACATCTGACACTGATAACACCCTTGAATCCCATGAAATCAATGCTGCGCAGATGAATTGTGTGTATTACAATTATCGTCTAACATCATTGCGTCTGATAAACTGGTCTTCTTTGTCATAACGTTATATATGCTACAATAAAGCTTAAAGCTGACGCCACAATTAAATCATATCAACACCAAATTGATAGTCTGAATAAAATCATCCTGATATTGAGCTGTGTTAGAAATTAACAGCTGCGCAAAAATATACCTAGTCTCCCTCTTTAAAAAACAAAAAGGAAAATCTCTCAAACACCATGAAGTGTAGACATGATAGGCTACTTTCCACATTTCCAGCAGCAAAGTTGTCAGTTAGGACCATTATCTTTAACAGGGATCATTTCCTCCAACAACAAAAAATGTTGGCACTAATTAATGGTGCTATTAAGTGTCCGCAAATTATCAGTTTCTTTGTTATGAAGGGGTGGGGTGAAATTTCGACTTCTTTCCACTCCTTTTTGAACAATCTTTTCATTGTCTGTTGTTGTTGCTTTCTTTTCTTTTTTAATGTTCAAAATAAACTTTCAAATCAAAATCAATCAAATGAATTAAACTTCCCGTCATGACTGGGCTGCATTTCTGTCAGCGGAGTCATTTTTTTCCGAACAGCTGATTGGCCAGTGGGTGGTGCTTTTTATAGGATCAGATTTAACCCTGATCTTACCCTGCTCTGGAGCAGGATAGCCTTTCAGAGTAAGTTACCATGGTGATCTAGCCCGATAAGAACTGAACCGGCTTTGTGAGACCGAAAACCCAGGGTTAACCCTGAAGTTACCTCGCTAAGACATTAACCCTGCTTCGTGATACAGGCCCCTGCTTAGCCTCCACCGTGGACAAGGGCAACATTTCTCCGACCACGTAGCGAGCCACAAGGCTTCTTTCAGACTGATAGGTTTAACGTTATCTCCGTTATTAGAACCAAACGACAGCCGTTGCTGTTTCGGAGCTGAAGGACCAGCGTTCTAAAAGTAACAGAAGTAACTGATGTCTTGTTTGAAAATCTACTTAAGTATTTTATTACTCAAACAGCAAACTAACGCGTTAGGGTACTCCTTACTGCAAAAAAGTAATCAAAGTACTCTACCGAACTCTGCCAGTACCTTACCCTATTATATCTGAGAGTGACAGAGTAGAGCTTCAGTCTTTTCTGGTTGAGTTCATGAAGTTTCTGTGTTGGGGAAGCTCAGTGGCGGTTCTAGGCCAGTTTCAATGGGGGGGGGCAAGCTAGGGCCAGTCCTTTTGATACAGGGGCACATACAAGTACGGTCAAATATCTAAGTCTGAACAATAAGATATATATATGTGTAAGGGGGTCCAGGGGCATGCTCCCCCGGGAGAAAATTTTGTATTTGATTTAAAGGCATCAATCTGGTGAATTCTGAGAGCAAAGTTATGATGGCAGAATATGCCTAGATTTCAACATCTTTGTGCTTTTTATGTGTGAAAAATGTTCCATTTTTACTGATAAAAACACTAGTTGTATGTTATGGTGAAGGGTTACACTTAAAATACGGCCAAGTATTAGTGGTTAAACATTTCAGTAATCAAAAGAAAAATGACTGACGTACTGATCTGCCTCTGGAGGGCTATTTTAATATTTAAAATCATGTGCAGACAAAATATTCTTTTAAAATTCTCACACTCACAAGTACAGTTCCAGATACGCAAAACAATACAAAATACGCAAAACGAAAGGAAAACAAAAGGTGAGATTCAAATAAATTACACACAAACAGGCACAAATTACTGCTTTCCTCCCTCCCTCTCGATTTGCAAGTACAGCACCCTGAATCAGAGCATTTCAAAAGCCCTCTGGTAGTTGAATGTCTCTGGGACAGGCCCATTTATAGCAACCCACTGGATCCGTGGCGTGCGCGATCCGGCCGAGGCGCGGGTGCTGGAGCTAATAGCAGCCATTCAAGAAGCTGCTCCACCAGCCTCGGCCTAGAAGCGGCTCGGCGCTCCGCTCCGCTAAAATTACACGCCGGGTCTATTTCTGACGGCGCGTCAATTTGCACAGACCAAATGAGTCAAACAGGAAGTCAGGCGCAGAAAAGACGAGAGTATCCAGTCGATTTTCAAAATAAAAGACCCATGAAAACTCCGGAAAAGAATTCCCAGTAGGAGCTCCAGCCGGTGCGCTACAGAGTGACGTTCATTTACCGGAGGCATTTTATATCTGGCCAGTTTCTGGAGACTGTGGCAGGGCAAATTAGTCAATGTATGGGAAACACTAAACATTAGAAAACTCAGGCCCTTTTCCTTCTTGTGTGGTGTATTCTGCATGATTCACTGGGTGCGCCTCTTTAAGTGGTCCGACCGGCAACCTGTTGAGACGATTTAGTTCCGCGTTCCCCCTCCGACTCCTCGGCGGGGGGGCCACAGGGGGGGCCGGACTCGGAGTTACGGGGGCACTGGCCCCTGCTGGCCCCCGCCTAAAACCGCCATTGGGGAAGCTACCTTAAAAGCATAGCCTAGCAAAATTGTCCATGTCTGTCTCATTCTTAGTGGGCATGTACTACAACACCATCATCGCCTGGGTGATGTGGCACTTCTTCAACTCTTTCCAGAGTCCACTGCCATGGAGCCACTGTCCTCTCAATGCTAATCTCACCGGCATGTCACCATTCCAGAAAAAATCTTCAGTTCCAGTCTGACATTTTAAATCCATTTGAACAATTTGATTTTCCACTTTTCTTTACATGTAGATCTGGTGTCAGAGTGCAACACTTCAGAGGCTATTGAAGATTCTGGAGGTCTGCAGTGGCGGATGGTGCTGTGTTTGGCTGCTGCCTGGATTGTCCTCTATATGTGCTGCATTAGAGGCATTGAGACCACAGGCAAGGTAGGTAGTCTATGACATTAATGTGCAGTCTTTTGTGAACTATACTTTCTTTCTTTGTATCTAATTTTACTTGTTAATAAAGCACTCAGAATAGGTGACAAAGCCCATTTTGATTGACTAATTAAACTGACATAATGTAAAGCTGTAAATGCAGCACTAATTTTGTCCAAAATCCAACAAGCGCAGAGGACTACTGTGTGGATGTGCAGTCTCTTTAAAGGTCTAATGTGTAAGATTTAGTGACATCTAGTGGTGAGATTGCAACATTACTATGAGGGTCCAGATGGATGACGTATGCTGTCAAGCCCTCTGAGGCTTTATAAATTAAATAAAATTGAATTGAAAAACCGAATTAAAACTTCTCCTATGTGTGTGTCAAGAGTGTAGTGAAACTATAGTGGCCTATGCAATAAAGTAAAAATGTGAATCTAGAGCAATTGTTTGATTTATCCATTCTGGGTTACTTTAGAACAATATGGCGAGCTCCATGAAAGACGACCCACTCCGTATGAAGCTATGAAAATGAAAACACAACAATTATTGATTTCAGGTGACACTAATACTACCAAAAACATAGTTCTGAATATCATATTTCATTTTCTGCCAATATATGCCCCTTAATCTTACGCACTACACTTTTAACTCATAATTAGTTATCACATTCATTTGAAAACACTTGTGTGGTTACTGTCATAAACAAGGCCATCATTAAGACAGTTAGCAACCCCATAGAATAGTTCAATACTTTTGGAAATGTATTTATTTTTGTTCTTTCTGAGAGTCTTTGCATCACATACAGCAAGTAACTCCCACGAAAACAAAAGACACATTTCAAATTTTCTTTTGCTAAATTTAGCAAACAATATATGCGTTATTAAGTGAACTTTGGTGCAGTTGGTAACACAGGTAGTAAGTCACAAGCAAGTCTCAAACCTTAAAGGGCCAGTGTGTAATATTTGGCATGGTTTATTGTCAATCTGAATCTGAATCTGAATATTCTACCCATTAATATGTTTATACAAGTGTATGATCGCTATAAAATAAAATTCGTTTGGTTTTCGTAGCCTTATAATTATGCTTTATATATATATATATATATATATATATATATATATATATATATATATCAAGGGCCTTGCTTTAGAGAGGTCGACATCTTGCGCCGCCATGTATGTACGGCAGACCGAGCGGACAATCCAGCCAGCCAGAGAACGCGTTTCGTGTGTATAAATGAACCAATGAAGACAGCGGAGGGAAGGAAGGAGGAGGAGATAACAGCAGAGAGTGTTAGTAGTTCATCGATAGAGAGTAGCGAAAAGTTTTTTTTAGTTATACAGTTTGCGAATGGACCAGACTTACCACGCAACAGGAGACAATTAACCCGAACCGTCATCTGCGAGGAAAAGAAGACGCAACTTCACTCCTTGTGATGCACTGTCTGCGGCGCTTTTCCTCCTGATGATATATCTCCCCAACGATGGTAGCAGTAGCACCGAATCTCATTCTGTGCATTCAGCCTCTCTTCTTGCCCGCTCAGCATCAAACACATAGAGTTCCTCATCTGTATGCTCCGGCTCAAACAGGTATGGCTCTGGGTCTGTGTCCGCTACAAGAAACTCTTCAAAATCACGTTCAAAGTCGTCCATTGCAGCTACTATAGTCCGGAGATATCGCTAGGCTAAATAAACAGCTGAGCTCTGTTTACTGGCTACGCTGTCAGTCAGTGTGCGGGCTGGAGATTGGCGGAGCAGAGAGGGGAGGGGGTCCCCGCTAGGTATTGTAAACGAGTATGTGTGTAAAGTTATGAAGTGTGTCTGTTACGCTAGAAGAGTCAGAGTTTGGGACGGAGTGGAGTGTTACCGGAGTTTCTGGAGTGCTCAAATAAACAAGCCTTTTTTCTGAACGCTCCTCTGGTCTCCTGCTCGTGAGGGATTCATTACAATATCGTAACATGGTTTAGATTTCTAAATAAGCATTCACCTCGTCGCTAGATAGATCTACTACTGAAAAAGTCGTGCGCAAGGCTTTTTGTCCCTACAAGGCCACCGTCATTTACCCGACGGGAGGGGTGAACGAGTGAGCCCTGCAATCTAGAAATTGACCACTGATGTCACTGTTTTCAACCCATTTTACACACTGGCCCTTTAGCCTGCAAATCTCATGCAAGCTCTGAGTTACTGAGGTAAGAATAAAGCAAGTCAGTTTGAGTCTTTGCCATAATTTAATCAAGTCAAGTCATGTGAAATTAAAAAGACACATTCACAGACTTCTCTGTGGGTTTTGCAGCGACAGATTAAGATTTGATGTCTGGGTCCTGTCAATGATTTTTGAACTGCACTCGTATGTTGGCCTCTGCTGGTCTGCTGCGTCATGGTTCTAAAACGTAACATAAGTTGTCAGTGGCCTATCAAGAAAAATGCAACATTAGAACAAAAAGTCACATTTGCTTTTATTTTGTACAAACAGAAGAGCTTTTGAAGTACAGACGTCATGGTATCTTTAAGTCTGTCTTAAATCTAACACAAATTAAACATTCCAGATAAATTTAATGTTACTATCACATTTTGAGAGTTCCCGAGAAATAAAGATCCGTTATTATCACTTTAATCACTATTCAAATATAACTGAAGTACCAGCAGGCTACAGCAAATGTAATTAAATGACTAAGCTGTAATCTCACACTGACAGTATGGCAGATCCTCCTATAGACAAAATAAGTAGCTGCCTGGGGCGGAGTGAAGGAGGAATCTTGCCCAACGCAGCGAATCTGCTAGGTCTGGCACTGGCTCAAAGCTCTTAAAACTTCTCAATGGGGTTGTTTATTAACAGTTACTAACGTACACGTGTCCTCACCCTGCTGGGATGAAATCCACAAAGATCCAAAGTTAAATTATTACTCGAACTGAGGAGTACATGCACACTGACAGCTGAGTTGGTGACTTTTTTTTAAAAAATCTGAAACTATGACTTGATGTATCTGGTCAATAAATTATATCAGATGAACACATTTGTGTGAACTGCTTCACATTGCACCGATATGTGTACAAATCTTACTCTCATTGGCAGGAATATTTTATGATGGTGACACCCAGGTCCACTCGGCCTTCAAAATGATAGGTGAAAGGGACAGATAAATAGAGCCTGTAGGACACACACACACACACACTCGCGCGCACGCGCAGTCAGTGTGCCAGCAAGCAGCACTGAGGACTTCTGAACTTCTATCGAGGCACCCTGTCTGACAACCTAGAGACTGGAATAACTCAAAAGACACCATGAGACTGGTTCTTCCAAACCCTGGACTGGAGGACAGCATCCCCTCTCATGGGGACCTGGAGAAGATGGAGAAGGAGGAGGCAGGGGACAGGCCCAAATGGGACAACAAAGCCCAGTATCTGCTCACCTGTGTGGGCTTCTGTGTGGGACTTGGCAACGTCTGGAGGTTCCCTTACCTGTGTCAAAGCCACGGAGGAGGTACATTCTTCTTATCTGTAACTAAAATGTGAAATGAATGAAAAAAAACAAAACAGTTTCCATAGTGGACATTAAAATTGAAATTGTCTGATGAATACACAGGTTATAATAGTTTGTTTAAACCTCGATTGGCTATCCCTAAAATTTAAATAAAATGCAAGACATTTTGTTAGCATCACTTGCATTATAATTAATCACAATGTCTTTGGTTAGGTTTTTTTAAAAAAAAATTGTTAAAGATTCTGGTGTGAGTTGACAACACAAAACCTGAGGAAATACATACTAAGCAAACACTCTATTATCTAAAGTGACATTATCAAACCATGGTGCATCATTATGACCTTAATATCCGCACCTAAAGTGATTTAAGTTAAATATTAACTCGAAGAAGTGAATGGACATTGCCGTTTAAAGCTTAGATGTCCATTTTACAGCAGAGAACCACTGATGCATTAAACCGCTGCACATGGTAATAAAAAAAAAAAAATCACACACCGATGTATCTGGAGTAAAAAAACAACAAAACAATGACTAGTGGCAAACTGGCTTTGTGAATTGTAAAAGCCGTGTTTTTGCAGATTCCTTGAACTTTACCTCTTGGCTACGAGTGGAGTGGCGTGATTACATGTAAACACAAACATGACCCTGTGCTAAGGTGTTGCCTGAGAGGTGCTCACATATCACCATCACTTATCAGATTATCCAGCATATCTTGAATTAGGAAACTCTCAGAATGATCAGCCAGAGCAGCACAGATACCAGTACAGTACATATAGCAGCTCTGTGAGGCTACTTGAACACTCATAAAGTATATATTTAAATCTTGACCTAAGTTAAGGTGTTACAGTAACCAACAAATCACTTGGCTTCATCCTCTAGGGAACATGAATACATTTGTACATAATTTAATTGCAACCCAACACTGTTGAGGCATTTCAGTGTGGACCAAAGACCAAAGAACGCTCATGCAGCAGTTACCTCAGATATTGGGATGGCATTGTCGCAGTAGTTAACACCATTAGCTCTGTCAGCACTGCTGCAGTTGTTTAGCACTGTTAATAGAGTTAGCATCCATGATTGAATGGATTGAATTATGATTGTGCAACCAATCATTTTACGGAAGTTGTATCCACCAATTTATAGACGTCTCTTTCCCAATGTAAGTCTATGGGAAAAAGTATTTTTGGGCCCAGTGGCATCACATGACATTGCAGTACCACTGTTTGGCCACTACAAAAATTGGCTACAAAGCCCGGCAAACTTCTCGGGGGTCTGCACTGCACTCATACGACTGTTAGTGCCAATATGAGGACGGCATTGTTGCAGAAGCGTAACGCCCAGCTTCTGATTCCCCTGTGTCTAACATCATTAGCTCTGTCAGCACTGTTGCCGTTGTTATTACTGTCCATGCTGTTAACACCGTTAGCTGCTAGCTGCAGGCTCAGCCACCTCCTTGTTGGGAGCCACGTGCAGATAATCTTTTAATCATAGATGCGCTTTGAATAGAGCTCCTTTAATAATCCCTGTATCTCTGTGTTTAAGTGATGATGTGCTTCACTTAAGTATATTTTTGGAAGATATAGATATATAAGGTTGTTGGTATGAGCAGCATTACCCACCACAGCCGAGCAGGCAAAATCACCACCTACAAAACTCAAGCCTAGTCAGCCAGAAAATTCGCTGAGACAGACGTCACGGTGGACAAGCTCTCTCTTCTTGTGGTTCATTTCAAACAAAGTAGATTACTTTAAGACAAATAATGTATTTTTATATATGTTTTATACATATGATGATTAAACTACTTAAAAAGCTTCAACACAAACAATTTTAAGATAACAAAATAGCTCACATACAAAGGTTATTGTACATTAGGCCGGTTGAGGGAAAAAACAACTCTTTTTTATCTTGAACTTCCTGTGAACCGTTTAGTCACTGCTGATATAGGCTGAAAACCATTCAGAGGAGGAAATCTGATTCCCTTTTTTATCTCTGTGCCACTGAAGGTAGCACATGATCTGCTGTTCAGGAGAGTCTTTTAACTTAACATTTTTCTTAACATTTAGTTCACTACTGAATGCTTTAGTGACTCAAGTGACAACCTGTACTTGGATTTAACAAAATGATAAAATGGCCCAACTCTACCCCAAGAATTACAAATGATTTATCATTAGGAGCTTTATCATATCAGCTGTTTCGGAAAGTATCTTCTATCTGGAAAAGTCCTGATAGCAAAGTGAACTTTCAGCCCTGAGCCTGCTCATCATGCATGAGAAAGACAACAATAAAAGCACCTGTCAGTCCCTTATTGTTTGTTACCATTACATTGTATGTGTAACTGTTTCACATGATGTTGAGATTTTGAGAGATTAATAACTGTATAGAATTAATGGGAGCACAATAAACACTGATATATTAAAGGAATCATGCCAACAGCAAAATATAATTAAAGCTGCAAGCAGCGTTGGGAGGGACCTCGGCCCCCCGCCGTCGTCCCCCCACGCCGTCATCCCCCAGCTCAAGTTGTGTACATAAGCCATGTGATCTAATGAAACTTTGACGTGTGTGATGATCAAACAACACATCCATATTCAATTGAAATCATGTGACCTAGTGAAAGCTTGAGTGATATGTACCGGCTGCTGAGAGGGTCTAAGTGCAGCAAACAGAAACAAATATATACTAAGACCTACAAATGTTGAATTAATATCTGATTGTATACATATGTGACACTAATCATATGTGTATTATAACAGTAGAAGTATGACACACACAGACACAGACGGCCAAGTTAACGACATGCAGAGAGGGAGAGAAGGGAGAAAGAGGACAGAGGGGGGAGAAAGAGAGACAGAGAGAGAGAGAGGGGGGACAGGGAGTGGAATTTGTGTGTGTGTGTGTGTAATTGTGTCGCTAAAAATTACAAATTATGAGCTGCAGGTTGCTTTAAGGTTTCATTATTATTATTCTCCATCTCTCTCTCTCTCTCTCTCTCTCTCTCTCTCTCTCTCTCTTTATCTCTCTCTCCCTGTCTTTCTCTCTCATACATACACCCACAATGAATATTTGGTATGTATACTCTGACTAGGAGTTAAAAATCAAAAAAAAAAATTAATATTTTTATGGTTGTTTTTCAACAAAGACAAAAAAAAGTCCTGGAGGGGAACTGTGTATTTTTATTGAAAAAATAGAAACCCCCCCCCAAAAATGATAATGCATCAAAACTGGTGTTGTTATTTATCATTCACATATCACAGACTGTGATAAATAAAATAAAAAAATCCATCCAACATTTACTATATAGTTAATCTTAATTCATGTTTTTTTTTTCATTAAAGTAACAGTGACTTCATGTAAATAAAATGGCAAATATATTGTGAAAATCCTCAAAAGGAATTAATATTTGATATGCATAATCTGAGAACAAGTTGCTTAAAAGATTTCAGCAAAAAAATGTAGAGAAATATGTTAATATTTAATATTTTTCTGTTGTTCACACCGTTCCGAAGGGGACAGGTGTGATTTTTTATAAGGGGTTAAAAGTTCACACAGGGTTAAAAATGCAAGGTTCTTATGAAGGTGGTGTGAGCTTATACTTTGAAACTTGTAGACACAAGCCATGTGACCTAATGAAACTTTGACATGTGTGATGATCAAACAACACATCCATATTCATTTGAAATCATGTGACCTACTGAAAGCTTGAGTGATGTGTACTGGCTGCTTTGAGGATCTAAGTGCAGCAAACAGACACAAATATAAACTAAGTCCTACAAGTGTTGAATTAAAATCTGATTGTATACATATGTGACACTAATAATATGTGTATAATAACACTAGAAGTATGACACACACAGACAGACAGACATAGACGGCCGAGTTCTCAACATGCAGAGAGGGAGAGACGAGAGAAAGAGGACAGAGGGGGGAGAGAGAGAGAGAGAGAGAGAGAGAGAGAGAGAGAGAGAGAGGGGGGGGGGGGATAGGGCATGGGGTGTGTGTGTGTGTGTGTGTGTGTGTGTGTGTGTGTGTCTGTGTGTGTGTGTCTGTGTGTGTCCGTGTCTGTCTGTGTGTGCCATACTTCTCCTGTTATTACACACATATGATTATTGTCACATATGTATACTATTAGATATTAATATATACTTCCCACATGTTGTACCACAATAGCCAGAATCATAAGTCAAACTCAATTTTAAAAACTGTAAAGGGTTCTTATGAAGGTGGTGTGAGCGTATATTTTGCAATTTGTAGACATAAGCCATGTGACCTAATGAAACTTTGACAGTTTGTGATAGAAGTTAACCTGCAAGACAGTGGAGCACAAAGGCTCTGAAGAAGAGGCCGAGTTACTGACATGCAGTAACAGGACACGAGAGAGAGAGAGAGAGAGAGAGAGAGAGAGAGAGAGAGAGATGGGGGGACAGGGAGGGAGAGAGAGAGAGTTTGCTGACATATTGACATATCTCACATGTTCACATACTTCCTGTTTGTGGCAGACAAAGTTACAGATTGCACGAAGTATACATAATGTTGTATGCATCAAAAACACAGCATTTAATTTTTCTGTCAATTACATCAAAAGAAAGGTGTTTGATGAGACTACTGTGTTGTTGAATGTTACATTTCCTCAAAGATGTATATTCTTTCCTGATGTTTGTAACACTGTTACTGACTTGTACTTGAAATGAGGTGATTTACTGCAACCCTCCAGGTCAGTCTCTTGGGTTCAGAGACATAAAATTGATAAAATACATGGAAATACTTTAAAGGTCATTTTTAAAGTAATTTAAAACCTCATGTGTGTGTGACCACACACATACACACTTCACTCTGACACACAGACTGTCAGAGTGAAGCCTTTGTTATGCTAATTAAGGACTGCATGCAGCTCATACACAGAGCAGAATGGCTTGAAACTTTCTCAAACAAATCCTTCCAGATGCCAAACCGTGGGTCCCATCTTAAATCTGAAAACATCACCAGATAGATAAATTTGTTCTGAACGCAAACATATAAAGCTTGTATGTCTATGGACTGAAAAATGTCACCTTAATCACAGGTTTACAGTGTGTTGGCCCTCATCTTTTCTTCCAGAGATCATCATGAGGAGTTGTGTCCTGCACCTTCTAACGCTTCTAAAATCCAAACCGTTCAAGTTATGACAAAGTCCTTCACAAGTAATGTTCAGCAGGGGTAGAGCTGTAATTTGTGCAAGTTTGAAGCAGTTATGATAAACGGTGCAGGAGCAAATAATTTTTGATCGACAGAATTTGTGAAAAACGCCATCTTACATTCAAAGACCGACAGCTCACTTCCTGTTGGAGTTAGGTCAGGGGTTGCAGCGCGACATTTGTAGGTCTTGATGAGACGAACGAGACAGTTTTGGTTTGGTCCTTCTAAGTGGTTCCTACCCGTCGCACCGGGCATTTTAGTGTGTCTAGGTGGCACAACAAATCCTCAGGAGGTTTTGGCGCACATCACCTGAAACGCGTCATAACATCCAAACCAGTCGAGGATTGAAAAAGTTACGCACAATAATTGATAAGGACACGTTGAAGAATAATGTGTGCGAGTTTGAAGCCGATACGATAAACGGTGTCGGACTAGTTGATTTTTAAAGGATTTTTTTTTTTGAGGAAAACTCTTATTTTGAAAGGGAAATATCTCACTTCCTGTTGGAGTTAGGTCATGGGTGCGAGTGCGTGATTTGTAGGTCTTGATGAGATGAACGAGGCTGTTTTGGTTTGATCTTCCTACGACGTTCCTACTGGCTGCAGCGGCCATTTTTGTGTTTCTAGGTGGCGCTAGAGAGCCCATTTTGGCACTTTTCAGATTAATTTCGTCAGTTTATAAAATTTTTCGCCAGTCCTGACAGGCATGCAAATTTTGGTGAGTTTTCGAGCATGTTTAGGGGGTCAAATTCCAGTTCAAAGTCGCGTACGCTGAAAGAAAGAAAGAAACAATAATAATAATAATAATAATAATAATAAACACTACAAGAACAAGAGGGTCCTCGCCCTTCAGCCGAGGTCCCTAAATATCGAAAGTACTTCTAGTTTTCTGTGAAGTAGATATTATAGATCATTTTTATGTGTTGGGATGTTGCAACTATCACACATAGCTACAGTTAACAAGGTGTTTCTATGCTAAATACACATCTCTTCTATCTTTCCGGTTATCTGAGCTTACCTTGGTGTGTCTACAGGTGCTTTTATGATCCCTTTTATTATCCTACTCATCTTGGAGGGGATCCCACTGTTGTACCTGGAGTTTGCCATTGGCCAACGCCTTAGAAAGGGCAGTGTAGGGGTTTGGACTGCAATTCACCCCTACTTGACTGGAGTTGGTGAGTGCATAACTATGTGATTTTTAGTCTTGCTTGAAATCTGGTTTTCTGGTCCTGAGTTAAGATGTTGGATACACTTGTCTCAGTCAGCTTTAGTCATTATGGTTGTGGTTTGAATCCCTCATATGCATACTTTGAACGTATCCTCATACAAAACTTTGTATGGCATCATACAGCTCATATGATAGCTAACAAATTACTACCCCACAAATGGCGTCATATATTTAATGTGAAGTCATGTATCTAAAAGTACATAGGTTAAGAACAGGTAAGCAAAGTTTCTTTGGTTAGGATTCGGAAAAGAAACATGATTGGGCGTCTTTAGATTCAGGCAAGAAAAGCTACAGTACAGGCCAAAAGTTTGGACACACCTTCTCATTCAATGCGTTTTCTTTATTTTCATGACTATTTACATTGTAGATTCTCACTGAAGGCATCAAAACTATGAATGAACACATGTGGAGTTATGTACTTAACAAAAAAAGGTGAAATAACTGAAAACATGTTTTATATTCTAGTTTCTTCAAAATAGCCACCCTTTGCTCTGATTACTGCTTTGCACACTCTTGGCATTCTCTCCATGAGCTTCAAGAGGTAGTCACCTGAAATGGTTTTCCAACAGTCTTGAAGGAGTTCCCAGAGGTGTTTAGCACTTGTTGGCCCCTTTGCCTTCACTCTGCGGTCCAGCTCACCCCAAACCATCTCGATTGGGTTCAGGTCCAGTGACTGTGGAGGCCAGGTCATCTGCCGCAGCACTCCATCACTCTCCTTCTTGGTCAAATAGCCCTTACACAGCCTGGAGGTGTGTTTGGGGTCATTGTCCTGTTGAAAAATAAATGATCGTCCAACTAAACGCAAACCGGATGGGATGGCATGTCGCTGCAGGATGCTGTGGTAGCCATGCTGGTTCAGTGTGCCTTCAATTTTGAATAAATCCCCAACAGTGTCACCAGCAAAACACCCCACGCCATCACACCTCCTCCTCCATGCTTCACAGTGGGAACCAGGCATGTGGAATCCATCCGTTCACCTTTTCGTCTCACAAAGACACGGCGGTTGGAACCAAAGATCTCAAATTTGGACTCATCAGACCAAAGCACAGATTTCCACTGGTCTAATGTCCATTCCTTGTGTTTCTTGGCCCAAACAAATCTCTTCTGCTTGTTGCCTCTCCTTAGCAGTGGTTTCCTAGCAGCTATTTGACCATGAAGGCCTGATTCGCGCAGTCTCCTCTTAACAGTTGTTCTAGAGATGGGTCTGCTGCTAGAACTCTGTGTGGCATTCATCTGGTCTCTGATCTGAGCTGCTGTTAACTTGCGATTTCTGAGGCTGGTGACTCGGATGAACTTATCCTCAGAAGCAGAGGTGACTCTTGGTCTTCCTTTCCTGGTCGGTCCTCATGTGTGCCAGTTTCGTTGTAGCGCTTGATGGTTTTGCGACTCCACTTGGGAACACATTTAAAGTTTTTGCAATTTTCCGGACTGACTGACCTTCATTTCTTAAAGTAATGATGGCCACTCGTTTTTCTTTAGTTAGCTGATTGGTTCTTGGCATAATATGAATTTTAACAGTTGTCCAATAGGGCTGTCGGCTGTGTATTAACCTGACTTCTGCACAACACAACTGATGGTCCCAACCCCATTGATAAAGCAAGAAATTCCACTAATTAACCCTGATAAGGCACACCTGTGAAGTGGAAACCATTTCAGGTGACTACCTCTTGAAGCTCATGGAGAGAATGCCAAGAGTGTGCAAAGCAGTAATCAGAGCAAAGGGTGGCTATTTTGAAGAAACTAGAATATAAAACATGTTTTCAGTTATTTCACCTTTTTTTGTTAAGTACATAACTCCACATGTGTTCATTCATAGTTTTGATGCCTTCAGTGAGAATCTACAATGTAAATAGTCATGAAAATAAAGAAAACGCATTGAATGAGAAGGTGTGTCCAAACTTTTGGCCTGTACTGTATGTAGGTTAAGTTTAGGGAAGGAAACGTGGTGATGACGTACCTTAAAATAACTCAAAGTTCACTTGGTTTCACACAGTTCCAGACACTGGTTGTCCTGTGTTGTTTGACACAAACTTTCAGTCTTTATACCACTTCCTTCTTTACTCCCGTCAGCACATTGGTCATATGATTACAGCCAACCTGATTACATGGATTAACCATGAATTGCTGGCTCATGATTATGTGGGCTACATACAAATTGTGGTGTCTTACTTTTCATAGGTAGGCTATATGTACGAACAGTTCATGAGAACAGGCCGATGCTTTGCACTACTGTCAAGGTCCATTAATACCTGCACTACATTGGAAGATTTTATGTAATATATCTACGGTGCAAAATGTTGCGCTGTCTCTTTTCCCCCTCTGTTGCAGGTATTGCGTCCATGTCTGTCTCATTCTTAGTGGGCATGTACTACAACACCATCATCGCCTGGGTGATGTGGTACTTCTTCAACTCCTTCCAGAGTCCACTGCCATGGAGCCACTGTCCTCTCAATGCTAATCTCACAGGCATGTCACCATTCCAAAAAAAAATCTTCAGTTCCAGTCTGACATTTTAAATCCATTTGAACAATTTGATTTTCCACTTTTCTTTACATGTAGATCTGGTATCAGAGTGCAAACGCAGCTCTCCAGTGGACTACTTCTGGTACAGAGAAACACTGAACACCTCAGAGGCTATTGAAGACACTGGAGGTCTGCAGTGGCGGATGGTGCTGTGTTTGGCTGCTGCCTGGATTGTGCTCTGTATTTGCTGCATAAGAGGCATTGAGACCACAGGCAAGGTAGATAGTCTATGACATTAATGTGCAGTCTTTTGTGAACTATACTTTCTTTCTTTGTATCTAATTTTACTTGTTAATAAAGCACTCAGAATAGGTGACAAAGCAAAAGTAACCCATTTTGATTGACTAATTAAACTGACTGTAAATGCAGCACTAATTTTGTCCAAAATTCAACGTGAGTAGAGGACTACTGTGTGGATGTGCAGTCTCTTTAAAGGTCTAAGGTCATTTCAGATTTTCTTTTGCTAAATTTAGCAAACAAGATATGTGTTAATAAGTGAACTTTGGAGCAGTTGGTAACACAAGAAGTAAGTCACAAGCAAGTCTCAAGCCTTAACCTGCAAATTCTCATGCAAGCTCTGAGTTACGGAGGTAAGAATAAAGCAAGTCAAGCTGAGTCCTTGCTATACCAAGTCAAGTCATATGAAATTCTGATGATCTGGTCAAACGTTAGCTTTCTAGCTAACATTTGACCAGCCTATAAGCTAATGCCATTCACAGACCTTTCTTTGGGGGTTTTGTAGCGACAGATTAAGGTTTGATGTCTGGGTCCTGTCAACGTAACCTCTCAGTGCAAATATGCAAATATTTTATAAAAATGTCAAGTCCCTTTGAGCCATCTGTCTTAAGTCTAAGTGAAGTCAAAGTCATGAATACCAAGTCAAAGTCAAGTTCAGTCCTGATCATCAGATAACATAATATGTTTTTAGAATGGTACAAATTGCTCCTCTAAGTTTTCTCTTTCCTCTCTCTCAGGCTGTGTACATCACCTCCACTCTGCCATACCTCGTCCTCACCATCTTCCTCATCAGAGGACTGACTCTGAAAGGATCCGTAGATGGAATCAAGTTCCTCTTCACACCAGATGTTAGTTATCATTTAAATACTTTCTCCACGTCATTAGCATGGAAGATGCAACACTCTGCTGATGATGTATTGATTTCTAGCTAGATGAGTTGGTGAACCCAGCAACGTGGTTGGATGCAGGAGCCCAAGTGTTTTATTCATTCTCCCTGGCCTTTGGAGGTCTCATCTCTTTCTCCAGCTACAACCCTGTTCAGTAAGTTCAGTAGTCAACATGGCATTCGAGCAAAGTGCAGTGAGGTATATATTTCAGGTAATATTTAATCAAATTAAATGCACAATAATTTTTTTTTTTCACTTTTTTTCTAGCAACAATTGTGAACAAGATGCTGTTATCATCTCCATTATTAATGGCTGTACTTCTATCTTTGCTGCTACTGTCATCTATTCCATCATTGGCTTCCGGGCAACAGAGCAGTTTGATGCCTGCCTTAATGAGTATATGCACAAAACAGTATGTCCAATTTATTTGATTTAACCAAGGCAAAAGTAAAGAACACATTTTCATCACTCTTGTTCGTAAATGTCCTCTTTCAGAAACATTTTGATGCTGCTGAATGTATTCGATCTGTCTGAGGGGTCCATCACACACAGCAACTATGATGAAATGCTGCAAAAGCTCAACAGCACGATATCAGGGTTAGAGATCATTCAGGGGCTGGATCTCAACACCTGCAGCCTGCGGACTTTTCTAAGTGATGTATGTTTTTTTTGGAGCCATCATGATGATTTTACTCCTCTCTTATTTAACAAGTCCACTGAATGTTGCAGTTGATTGTATGCTTGTTTTCCAGGGAGTGGAGGGAACAGGTCTGGCTTTTATTGTGTTCACAGAGGCCATCACAAAGATGCCTCTTTCTCCCCTCTGGTCTGTCCTCTTTTTCATCATGCTTTTCTGTCTCGGCCTCTCCACCATGTTTGGAGCTATAGAGGGAACTGTGGTTCCCCTGCAGGACTTAAATGTCTTTCCTAAGAAGTTTCCTAAAGAGGCGATAACAGGTAAATGATCCTATAGACCCATGTGTGTTGACAGTACATACATTTCTACAGTGGCATAAGGGTTAAGAACTTTATTTTGTGTTGCTTGGGATTTTAGGAATCGTATGCCTCACTGCCTTCTTGATTGCACTCATCTTTACTCTGCGGTCTGGGAGTTACTGGTTAGCACTCTTTGATGGCTATGCAGGCTCTGTCCCTCTGCTCATTATTGCCTTCTGTGAGATGATGGCTGTAGCCTACCTGTATGGAATGGATAGGTAAGTGGTAAAGTAACAGGAGATTGCTAAGCCTGTTTTGCCGTAATGAATCCTTGGCATCAACATTTAGTCACAGCATTTTGTGTTTTTAGGGTGTATGCAAACGTGTGCCATGTTGATTATACCTCTTGAGTCAGATCTCCTTTCTTTCACAGGTTTAACAGAGACGTTGAGTTCATGATTGGACACAAACCCAACATCTTCTGGCAGGCCACATGGAGAGTGGTCAGCCCTTTGATTGTCTTTGTCATCTTTGTGTTTTACTTTGCCACCAAAGTCAGTGCCGAGCTGACATACGTCACCTGGAATCCAAGCTCGGTATGTTTCACAACTCCTGTTTGCTACATTTCTTTAAATAATCACATTTCAACCCAGGCTCACTCCCAACTCGTCAAACACTGATGCTTGGTCATTGACCCTTGGCATCGCATACCAACAAACTGAGGCACCCTTTAGTGGCATATTCTGATGCTCTGAGCAACTGCTGTATTATGAGGAGCAAGAAAGTCTGTGAGCAAGGATGGGAGGGCAGGTGGATGGGTCAAATAATGGACAGGAGCCCGCTATTCATTCCCATTTGAAGCCAAAGGTCAGCTGAGTTATTTGTGCTGTATGTGCTACATATATGTGTGTGCTAAGTGTAGCATACAACACTAGTGATATATGTCACATGACGTTATGTTAAGTTAGTAACAAATGTACTTATCTTAAGTCAATCCCTGGGGCCGTATTCACAAATATTCTGAGAGTACTCAAAGAGAGCTCTCAGAATAAAACCTTTAGTAAGGAGTCTTAGCTTTAGAGTGAGTTAAGAAAGTTCTAAGGGCAACTCTGAGCAAGGAGGAGACAGAAACTTTTCTCTTAGTGCTGGGGTGTGGTTGACCCTGTTGCTAGGTGTGATGCTTTCTTTTAAGAGATGTGATTGGTTGTCACAGACACATCCCTTTTTGAGCCTGCAATGTGTGAACACCTAGTGGAAATGAAATGAACTGCACACTATGAGATTGACAGTGTTGCCATTGTTAATGTGATCACTCTGCAGAGGGAAGATTGAGACAGACTCAAATCATCTCTGCTGCACTGTTGCATTTTTCCAGTTTCTCAAATATCTTAGTATTGTGATAATTTTATTTCTGTCATTATAGCATTATTTTGCTAGGTGGGAAACGTGTGCATATCCCAAATGAGATCAACCACAAATATTGTCCCTGCATATTCTCATCTGTAGCATTTCATTTACTTACGGTCATTTTGTGTTTAGAGACCATTTCTCTGACCTCTTTGTGTTTCTTTAATTTTCTCCTCTGCTTAAGAAACTCTTAAGCCTTTTAAAAGTCCTCCCTGCTCCTAACAGTTTTTCACCTTAGGAGCTCTGTTAAGGTCTAAGATGCTTTGTGAATAACCTTTATCTTTACAAGGAACCAGTCTTAACATTCAGGGGAAATTCTAACAAAATGTCACAAGAATTTTCTTAGAATTTCATTGCCAGGAGCAACTTAGCACTGGGAAGATTTGTGAATACGGCCCCTGATGTTTTTCTGAATCTTACCACAGACTTCTGTTGCCTAAACTTAAGGAAGTAAGCCTAAGAGCAAAGTCTTTTTTACCTATGTTACACATTTAATGTATGCATTTAATGAGCTAAAACTTTACATTTCCTGTGAAAATGGAAGTTTATTTTGAAAGGACACAATCCATGTAATGAGCATAAATTGACATCCCTTCCATGAGCATCCAAAATGAACACTGAAACGGTATTTTGCAAAGTTGTAGTCAAGACCACCTAAACTGAGACCGAGTCATGACCAAGACTGGAGTGTGTTGAGACCAAGACAAGACCAGACAAGTGCAAATAACACTCTGCAAGACACACTTAATATCAAATGTGGAACATGCAAATTAGAGGCACTACTGATACTTATCTGAAAGTATAAACACCCATAGAAAACAAAGACTGGTTTTTGGGCACCAGTTTTATTGCCACACAGCATATGTTTGTAATGTGACATTTCCTGTTTCACAGAGGATTTATTGGAGTTGAACAATGTCAGCCTTTATTGACATGTAGATAATGAATAACACTCTCGCATTTCAGAAAGACAAAACAATACAGCTGGTGTCATGAAGTGGGATAGCCAACTCACTAATGGTGCAAACTATGAATTAACACACAAATGAATAGCATAGACCATCATTTTCTAAACAAGCAAACCAAAGACAGTAACGAAAAGATGACATTTGTGTTATGGAACAGAAAACAGCTCAACAGTAACAACAAAGTACTCAGTCCAGCATGCTGGGAACTGTGGGCGTCGCTACAATATATACAAGTGTACCATGAGACAGGTCTTTAGGAAATAATCAGAAGGCATTGCAGATGTGAAATTTGTGCGTGGGTATTTTACTTTGTTTCTATAATCAAAAAAATCCAAACAAATAAACAAAAAGGGAGCTGAAATGAACTTAACCATCTTTATTTAACCCTGTTTGCTTAAAGGGATAGTGCACCCAAAAATGAAAATTCAGCCATTATCTACTCACCCATATGCCGGGGGTCCTCACATCACTTCCAGAGATCCAAGGGGAGAGGGGGTAGCAACACAGCTCCACTCAATGGAGGCTTACGGCACCCCAGATTCAAACGTCTAAAAACACAACTCTGTTTTTAGCCTCATTGTAGCCTGTAGCTCTAACTGCCTCTCTGTGCACCGCACTCACGTGTGTGCTTGTGTGTGACACCAGCGAAAGCACGTGAACACACATGAACGCGGTGCCCATATCTCACTGTCTCACGCAAGCGTGCACACGTGAGCGCAGTGCACAGAGAGGCAGTTAGAGCTACAGGCTACAATGAGGCTAAAAACAGAGTTCAAATGACGTTTTTCCAAACAACTTTTTATGTCGGGGCTTCAGGACACTTGGATCACTACGGACGAGCAGTATGGAGATATTTTGTGGCTTCAGTTATGTGTTTTTGGATGTTTGAATCTGGGGCACCTTAAGCCTCCATTAGGTGGAGTTGTGTTGCTACCCCCTCTCCCCTGGGATCTCCACAAGTGTTATCAGGACTCTAAAACTTCACCTGAGCCTCCATCAGCATATGGGTGAGTAGATAATGGCTGAATTTTCATTTTTGGGTGCACTATCCCTTTAACACAGTTGTGGTGTTCTTGAAATAAAATCCTGAGTCTTCTTTGTCTGAGTCCAAGACAAGACCAGTCTCGAGTACTACAACGCTGGTACTTAGAGCCTCATAGTTTGACATACAGGGCCACTGACCAAGTGTCTGTATTTGACAAGTTGGTAGTGAGAATGTGTTGCATATTTTCAAAAAAAGTATAGTTTTTAAATAATTTCCTTGTCATGTTTACAGGAAAACTTCCCAGTGTTGGAGGCAATACCGTATCCCAGCTGGGTCTATGTTATCATCTTCCTTCTGGCTGGAGTTCCCAGTCTTTTGATCCCTGCATCTGCTTTGTACAAATTATTCCGACGCTACTGCAAGAAAGATTGACAAGAACATTACACTGTTGCTTGACAGATGTGATCCCATGTTTTTTCAAAAAGAGGCCTGTGCAATAAGGATTACTTTTATGGTTTGGTTTGCTTTACTTTGTTGAAATTTGGTTTGTTGAAGTGATTTAATTTTAAGACATATGTGTGCTGAGATATCTTTATTGTGTTGACAGTGTGTTGATAAAAGGATAAAGAATCAATGTAGATATTTATAAGGATTGTTATAAGTGCATTATCAGTGAAAAGCACAATAAATGGTGTGAAATATTCTACACTGACATTGACTTCATTTGCATTTCATTTCCTTTGACTTGAATTATGATCAACACAAACAAAATGGTACTTTTGGTACTTTTTGCTTTGTACTATTATGTTTACATCACACAATTTCACTCTTACTTTAGCATTAGTCAGGGAAAGGAATATTTTAGTTTTAGGGGATGTACTGATGCAGCCACAAGTCTGCGATGAAATCACTTTGTAATATAAAGCTTCAAACTGTCATCAGTGCCTAACAAATCCAAACTTGAGGCTTCAGAATGGCAGTTCACAAACTAGAGTCAGAGTCAGAGTCAGAGAAAGCTTTATTTATGCCCGAAGGGCAATTCAGTTTCTACAGTCACCCACTTCACACGAGCAAACATACTTCCCACACATCAGTAACAGAGGAGCGCAATAAGTGACACATGGGGAGTTGGAGTTATGCAACAAGTAAAACAAGAAACACAAACCAGAATTAAAAGGAATAAAAACAGCTAGAGAAGTGCAGTAAGTGCATGAGTATATTGCACCGATATGTTGCTCTTAAATAGAGTAAAGTGCCAAAGTATATTGCACATAAGATATATAAATAAATACAAAGAAAGAAAAACTTACTCTGCATTCAGCAGCTTAATGGCAGAGTGAATGAATGACCGAGAGTGACGGTTTGTCTTCCTGGGTGGGGGCAGATAACGCTGTCCTGATGTCGTAAGTGTGAATTCTTTGGACAGAGCATGATCGCTGTTGATGATACTTTTTGCTTTCTGGAGGACCCGTCTCTCCCACAGAGAGTTTAAATCAGTCAACTGCACTCCGATAATTTTAGAACAAACCTTGACAATGCCACTAAGCCAGTTTCTGTCTTTTGCTGACAAACCGTTAAACTAGCACACAAAGGAGAAAGTTAACAGGCTTTCAGTGTACGACAGGTACACAGTACACAAAATGGGTTTCAATACAAACCAACAGGTGACGTCACGGCAGCTACATCCATTATTTTTACAGTCTGTCTAAGAGACTTAAAGTCGCAATGTGTCAGCCTATGACTGACTGACAGACCTATCCATGTCTATTTTCACATTATGGTTTTCCCCCCAGATCTGATCTAGCCTGGACTGTTCACATTCATGTTTAAAGTGACGCATGTCTGACATCAATGCGAACAGATGTCTACCCGGAAGCTCCTTGCATGCAACCAGTGATGTCACATACATGTGCATTAGAACAACAAAACAAGTTGCATTTGCAAGACAGGTATATTTAGTGAGAAAAATGAATGACAAAGCAGTGCAAGTGTTCATCTGAATGATTTGCTGCAGAGGTCAGTATGACGTGTACCATGGATGTATGGGAAAAACACATGAATTCTGATTCAACCATTTTTACAGTGGTCGTATGCCCTATCACACTGAACCAAAAGAGACTCAAATGTAGATTCAGGGACAGAATAAAGTTTAAAACAAGGTCCTTTAATTTCAGGCTAGGTTTGGTACTCAGATGTCAGTCATGCAAAGATATCCAAAAACGACAGGCAAAGACAAAATCCAGAAATCCAAAAAGAGGGTCAATATCACAAGGCAAACAAACTAACAAATAAACAGCTGGAGCGCTGACTCTAAGTACAAGACAAACTGGCACAGACAAAGAGAAACCTAGAGACTAAATAGGGGAGACAACGAGACACAGGTGTGCCACATTAGGACAGGTGCAGGTAATCAAACAGGTGGGAAACACAGGGGAGCAGGAGCTGAAGAGACCTGAAACGAGACAGGATGTGAGTTTCAAGATAAAACAGGAAACACAAGACAAGAAACATGAGAATGTGGCATGGCCAGGGATCGGATATGTATTGGATTTAGGACAGTGCAAAAAAAAAAATAAAAATAAAAATAAATCAGATTTGGGCCACATTTACTTGTAATGTAAACACAGCCCAAGGTGTATCCTGTTTTTCATTCAATACCAGTTGGGATTAGCTCCAAGCCCCTGCAACCATCTGGTATATACGTATGTATATCTAAATGAATGGACGTATACAAACGTGTAATTTGGGTAGAGGCAAAGGTAGATGTAATTTGGACTGACGCACATAACGTACATACACTGATATCTTTATGGACATCCTAAAAATAACCCTTGATAGCCGCTACAGATGACAAGTCAGTAAACACCACTCTGTAAATGCCGGCGTTAGTCTTTCATTGGTTACTAATTGCATTAGAAAGGAACACTGATAAGGTATATATGCACTCTGAATTGCTTAACAGCTATACTGCAGAAAAAAGTGATAAAAATATGAAGAGAAAATCCCTTCTTCTACTCTGTAACATTTTCTAAGTAATTAACATAAGCATTCAGCATTTGAATTTCAAATCTGAGAGAAAATGCACCTGTACACACTAATCTTGGGTTGTAGATCCCACTGCAATACATAATCTGATATCTCAAGGACTGGGAAAGGCCTGATCTGACAAGATAAGCCATGATGGGAAATGTGTTACCTCTTACTTTACAATGTTTCTTTCTTTCTGTCATACAAGGTGAGATAAAGAAAATGTACATCTTGCAACACACTCTATGTTGGATCTGCTTGTTGGCCATCAATAAAACCTTGTGGCCTTTAAAGGAATGACAGTAAATAAACAACCGGTACAACTCTCCATTTCCTGCACAAACTCATCTCTCAGAGAAAAGTGTTTGCGGCAGCACCTCATGTGATGCATTAACCATTATCAAGAAGGTTGCACCTTTTTTTACTTAACCTTGCTGACATCACATAATGCAAAACCAACTGTGAGGAGCTACTGATAACTGCGGCCCAGGTGCCATAGGTCACAGTGGATACCTTCGTACTCCTTCCCAGGACACACAGTTGGGGTAAAGGACTCAGCGAGACACAGTCCAAGTTACAGTTACAGTTTTACAGTTTCCAGATTGTACGAGAAAGGACGCAGCCCCTTGAAGGCTCGCAGGAAAGTAGCAGAACCATTAACTGAATACCAAAGGGAGACTTAACTGCTACATTTCACGCTCTCTGAGTCCAGTGAAGTTAACAAGAAGCCACCATGAAGCTGAAGTTTCCAAACCCAGGACTGGATGAGCGGATCCCCTCTCATGGGGACCTGGAGAAGATGGAGAAAGAGGAGGCAGGGGACAGACCCAAATGGGACAACAAAGCCCAGTATCTGCTCACCTGTGTGGGCTTCTGTGTGGGACTTGGCAACGTCTGGAGGTTCCCTTACCTGTGTCAAAGCCACGGAGGAGGTAGGCTGCAATGAGGGAACATAAGCAGTTTGTATGAATTATTAAAATGATCTAAATGTTTCTCAACCTGTTACATGTAACTAATTTGTGTGTTTAAAGGTGCGTAAGATGTTTACAGACTGCAGAGATACAGAATTGTACACACAGTCAGCTGAATTTTGCTCTCTAACAAGCTTAGAAATAATAGAAATGCTGGGGCGTCGGTGGCTTGGTGGTGGAGCGGGCGCCCCATGTGCAGGGCTGATGCCGCGGCGGCCCGGGTTCGGGTCCGGCCTGTGGCCCTTTGCTGCATGTCATCCCCCCTTCTCTCTCTCTCCCCCTTTCACACTTGCCTGTCCTGTCCATTAAAGGCAAAATGCCCCCCAAAAGAAATATAAAAAGAAATAATAGAAATGCCTACTTTACTCAGACTGAGATGTTAAAAGTTAAAACTCAACCAATCAATGCTTAAAAATAGCCTACTAACTTAACATCAACTGGCAGTTTGGTTCATATAGAACCACTGAAGCTTACTTTTCCTTTACATTCATAAATGTTATCACTGTGTAAAAGTCAATGGGTGAGTCTCATTCATGCTTTATGTAAAACAAAGTGTAGGCAATAAAATGTGTACAATGCTTTTTATAGCTTATGGGCTTCTATATTGCAACAGATTTGTGAATGAAGTTTACTGCTGAATGTACTTACCTTACTTGAAGTGCTCATTAAAGTGAATGGCTAGACGTATTATTGACTCATCATGACATTGTGAATGTTTTAGGAGCATTCATGATCCCATTCCTTATCCTGCTGGTACTGGAGGGAATCCCACTGCTACACCTGGAGTTTGCTATCGGTCAACGCCTGAGGAAAGGCAGCGTAGGAGTGTGGAGATCAATCAGTCCATACCTGATCGGAGTTGGTGGGTAAAAAAAATGCAAATTAGGTTGTCTATTTTCTTCTTCATGGCCGTGCCAGTGGCAAGACTTCAGAAATGACAATGGAACAAATATTTAAACTGTGCCCGTGTTCAAATTTCAAACATGTTATTCCTATGGTCTAAGACAGTCCAAAACTATAAGTCAGTGAGAACACTATAATAGAATTAAGCTCATTTGGATATAGAATAGCAAACAAACATTCTGTGTGTCCATAAATCAGGCTCCCATTCATTACCTATGGAGCAGCACCAGACAAGTTTCTGGCTTTGAGAGACAGCAGCTCATGTTTCCAATTATCGATGAACCTTCCTTGGCCATGGAAATAACATACTGGAATTCTTTACTTCCGTGGCGCTTGATTAGCACTAAATTTTATACAGGCATTCATGGTCACCAGGGGATGAATCCCACTGCACCACCATGGCATTTACGTTTTAATTTAATGTGAAATGTCATGGATTTACATGGATTGCTATGAACTTTGGCACAGACATGCATGTCCCACACAGGATACATTGTAACTACTTTGGTGGTCCCTTAGCTTTTTACCCACTGTCTTCATCTACATTTCACCTGGTCTGATACTCATACGTAGTTCATGGAAAACATCGCTTAACATCAGCATGTCAGCACTGCCATTGTGAGCATGTTAGCATGCTTATGTTAGCATTAAACTCAAAGCAGAGCCTCACACAGCTTCTAGACTCTTATGGCCAATTCACACTGAAAGCTGTAAAGACTCAAGTCTCAGTCCACACTGATCCACATTTTTTTACACTCCAAGTCTATCTTTGTCACTTAAGTGAAGCACAATCTGCACTGGCAGCTGTTAAACCACACAAATCACACACTGTTGATTATATGCTTTAAAGGTATTAAGCGAATCTACATCGATTGATCAAGGCTCCTAGTCTGTCTGCTAGCTGTTAGCTTTTACTACAGACAGATTCCCCTACTTGTTACAGGGGGCTGGAAAAGAAAACTATTGTGGTTCAGTAAATTTTATGCTGATACTCAGCTTGGTGAATGCAGGTTAGCACTGTACACTCAGCTACTGACAATGGGGATTCCTGGTTGGTATTGTTAAAAAAAAAACAAAAAAAAACCAAAGCCTCACCACACCCGGTTGTTCCATTTTTTACAGGTGTAGCATCCATGCTTGCTTCATTTCTGGTGGGGATGTACTACAACACCATCATGGCCTGGATCATGTGGTATCTCTTTAACTCCTTTCAAGATCCTCTGCCTTGGAGCCAATGTCCTCTCAATGCTAACGGGACAGGTAAGCCGTTAAACATCCAGACAACAGTAAGAAAGAATCCAAAGAACGCGCATCTGCTGTAGGCTACAGTCTGCGGTTACACTTCTTTCCAAGGTTACTAAGTTTGACCCTTGCCGTCTGCTTATCTGTCCTTTGCAGGTGTGGTGGAGGAGTGCGCTCGGAGCAGCACTGTTGACTACTTCTGGTACAGAGAGACTCTGAACACTTCAACAGCTATCGATGAGTCTGGAGGTCTTCAGTGGTGGATGGTGCTAGTCCTGCTGGGCGCATGGACTCTGCTCTATGTCTGCTGCATCCGGGGCATCGAGACCACTGGAAAGGTCTGGAAGTCAAATCACATCTGAATAATTTGAATGAGAGAGTGATGCCTGCTTGTATGTTCATTCAAAAACACAGCTACAGCATGTCTTTGGATTATGCTGTCATTGTTTTCTTTTCTCAGGCTGTGTACATCACCTCCACTCTGCCATACTTGGTCCTCACCATCTTCCTCATCAGAGGACTGACTCTGAAAGGATCTGTTGAGGGAATCAAGTTCCTCTTCACTCCAGATGTAAGCACTGTTATAATACACCAACCAAAATGTCTCAGTGTAATGTGTCTGTGTATAAACGTACTTTTATATGATGCATACAATACTATCTTATTAAAATAATAATTATTGACAGATTCATATATTTATTTATCAAAGATACATTTGACAAGGATTTGTGTTTAACAGACCACCTATCATCAGTGCTGTCTACTGTGAATTAAACATTTTCAAAGGACAACCTCGGGGTCATGCACGCCCTGGTGAAGATTTTACCTTAGCAGAATTTTACCTTAGTCAGGAGCACTTTTTTATAGCCCTCTTTCGGACAAGCTAGCATGTCATGGTTGGTACCAATGGATGCCTAAGGTTGTCTAGTTACACAAGATAGCACTGCCTTTAGCTTGAAAGGTGAGCATGCCACAGCCTCTTACTGTACGTTCAAACCAACAGCCATTAGTTTTCAGTGAGAGCCCGGCGACTTGGGCGACTAGGGCGACCTGATCGTCAGTCGTGCATCTTGGGCAACCAAAGCGACCAGAGCAGTCCGGAGGGGAGTTAAAACTTGTTTTACTTTATGGTAATGAGCTCTGACACGGTTCGGCGTCAATCAATCGGAATGCTGACGTGCTTCGATGAAGCAGGTCCCAGAGAACAAGCCATGTAACTTTGGTTCCTACAGCACACTTGTTCCGTCAATGGATATCGAGAAGTTGATTACTTGCGTTCGCGCCCACTCAGTCCTTTATAATGTTGCTCTTGCATCAGCCGATAAAATTCATCGTGCTGATCACGACACCGGAGGATTTTGTGCACCCAAACCTGACGGCGACGGCTTCTTCTAATGCACAAGACGGCAGCAGTACACATCACAGCAGCGTTATCATCTTCCATGTTGAGTTGATACGATTTTGGGGGGTAAGCAGAACTTTCTGTAGGCCAACTATAAGCTTTTTGACTGGACAACAGCAAGCAGCAACTACGCTGCTTTCAAGCCAGTAGTCCGCTTTGTGACTCCTTTAAATTGACAAGCATGATCAAACGTTCAATGATTCACGTGATGAGCAACTAGAGCGAGCAAAGCTGCCGCACAGTCGTGCTTCTTGGGCGTCCACGAGAGACTTTGCCTATTTGGAAGCTTCTGGTTTGAACGTACAGTTTAAGACAGTTATTTTTTGCCAGGGGGGCCACTTAGGGAGGCAGCAATTGTATCGGGGGCCATGGTCCCCCCTGCCCTCCCTTGGGGGCGTCACTGCTGATAATTGTCTGTTAAATATGAGACTACAGCCAACAACAGCTTAGCTTACCTGAACTATCTGACACATACAGTCTTCTTGATTTATTACTTGCATCTGAATGCTGAATGTCCTGTGAAAAAGAAGCAATTGGTGTAATTTTGGGCATTTTGCTATTTTAATTTCCATATTAGCATTACATTAGTCTTGGTCCTGACTCAAGGCGTGACATGGACTTGGTTCAAAAGCTAAAAACAGACATATGCAAAGAGGCAACTGATTTATCATCCAGTTTCTTTTTATGAGCTGGCACAACATTCAGTCATGAATTTCCACGTCATGCTTTTATTGTATGTCCAGAAAGAACAGACATGAGATAAAATATAACTATGGTCCTGGTGCACAGTAGCTACTATCACCTATTAATTGTTAACAATAGCCAGGACAGTAGAAGGTGTTTACAATCATGTTCCAAAGTGCAGACACATCACAACAGAAAATAATTACCATAGGTCAATTAGCTCAGTTGTACTGTTTATATGAGATGCTTTCTATTCTTATTCAGGTGAATGAGCTGATGAATCCATCGACCTGGCTGGACGCAGGTGCTCAAGTTTTCTACTCCTTCTCTCTGGCCTTTGGAGGTCTCATCTCTTTCTCCAGTTACAACCCTATTCAGTGAGTAACCGCCCAATTCATGCAATAAGGCTTCTTTCGAACGCTTCTGTTCACATGACCATATTTATCTTTTAGCAACAACTGTGAGCAGGACGCTGTTCTCATCTCCATCATCAATGGCTGCACCTCAGTGTACTCTGCGACTGTTATCTACTCCATCATTGGCTTCAGGGCCACGCAAAAATATGACGACTGCACAGCAGAGTGAGTTTTGTATTTGACAAAGGAAGCCCTACAAAGACGTAATATGGATTTGCTTATGTGAACTGAACTCTTTTTTTTAGCAACATCTTGATGCTGATGAATGCCTTTAACTATCCTGAAGACAGCATCACAGAAAGCAACTACAATGAGGTTTTGACCCACCTCAACCAGACAAATCCAGCTATCATTCAAGGATTACAATTAGAGGCCTGTGACATGCAGGTTTTCCTCAAGCAGGTCAGTCGATATCTTTAGAATATCTGCTTTTAATCTCACTGAAATGATTCAGCAGAGTGTCGGTGGTTGAAATATTTGGTGCTCTCCTACAGGGCGTTGAAGGAACAGGTCTAGCTTTCATCGTGTTCACAGAGGCCATCATCAGAATGCCCTTTTCTCCTTTGTGGGCCGTCCTTTTCTTCATCATGCTCTTCTGCCTCGGCCTCTCAACTATGTTTGGGAACATAGAGGGAGTGGTGGTTCCTTTGCAGGACCTCAAGTTGCTGCCCAGAACATGGCCAAAAGAAGTTTTCTGTGGTAAATTTCCAAATTTCCTATTAAATACAAAATACTTTTTGTCATGCTGGGGTTTAAACATTTGATCTAAAGATATAATTCCATAATTCCAATACACCATGGGGCGGCACGGTGGTGTGGTGGTTAGCACTCTCGCCTCACAGCAAGAGGGTTGCTGGTTCGATCCCGGGCATGGGAGCCCTTCTGTGTGGAGTTTGCATGTTCTCCCCGTGTCAGCGTGGGTTCTCTCCGGGCACTCCGACTACCTCCCACAGTCTAAAGACATGCAGATTGGGGACTAGGTCAATTGATAACTCTAAATTGTCCATAGGCGTGAATGGTTGTCTGTCTTTACGTGTCAGCCCTGCGATAGTCTGGCAACCTGTCCAGGGTGTACCCTGCCTCTCGCCCAATATCAGCTGGGATAGGCTCCAGCCCCCCCGTGACCCTCAAGAGGATGAAACGGTTAGAAGATGAATGAATGATAAACTCCATTTTGTGTTTTTTTTTTTTTTTTTTTAGGTCTGACCTGCTTAGTCTCTTTCGCTCTTGGGCTTATCTTTACTCAGCGCTCTGGAAACTACTGGCTCGCTCTTTTTGACAACTTTGCTGGTTCTATCCCCCTATTGGTCATCGGATTGAGTGAAATGATTGCTGTTATTTACATCTATGGCATAGATAGGTAAGTCTATCCAGGAAGTGATTATTCATATGAGGGATGTTCATAATACCATTAAAACATTAACTGATAATAAGAATATCATTTGAACAATTAAAGATATATAAATATAATATACTGACACTACTTCGGAAATGACGAGACAGCGGAGTGTGCTGCTGCCCTCACTAAAACGGCTTGACTCTGTCGTTGCTCCTTTAGGAAACATTGGCCATGTGATGCTACCAGTTAGCCCTGTCACTATGTAACCTCCCAGGCATGGAGCTCACACAGTGTCATGACAAATAAAGAGAAAGCGAGACAGCAGGGCATGCCATGCCACGTGTAGCTATTTCCACCAGTGTAAGGGCATTTATGCAGATTTTTTTAAACGCTGGAAAACCTTCTAAAAATAGGCAATACACAGCTCTGCAGTAGTTGAGTATGTCTTTCTGTGTGTCTTTTCCAGTGTGTCCCATTTGTTGCCATGCAAGCACCAGATAGGCTGACTAATTTGTAACTAATTTGTTTTAGCACTGCTTGGATAGAGACAGATGACATTTGTGGCAACACCTCATTGTATCAAGTTACAAAAGGGGCAAAATGAGTGTGTACACATGGGTGTCATGCTTCTATCACTGCTGGCTGGAGCTGATAAATACCTGTGGCTACTGCAGAGTCAATTGCCCTGTGAAAAAAATGCCTATTGTAACCTTTACCACTGAAGACAAAAGCCAGATATTAGTGGGTGTGATACTCAACGAGGCAGGTCTTTATGCAATTGAGACAAAGAAGGCAATAAGAGAGCATTTTAATCTAACCTCAGAACAGAGATAATGTGTCATTCACCGAGGAGAGATAACGAGGTACAGTGTGTCTCGTGACATAGCAAAACTGTGGTGAGAAATGCGGAAAATATGCTGTCTGTTCGGTTTCAGTAATACTGTTGATAAAAGCAGTAAAACGTAATCTAAAAGTGATAAAATGTTTCAAATGTACAAAACATTGCGTTAAGCAACACTTCCAGTCTTGATGCTATTTTAGGACACAAGGTCACTCAAGTAATATAATGGAGTTTATTCCCTTGTGCAGCTTCAACACGTTGCATGTGGCTACTTTATTTACTGTAGGGGAGACTGAGGGCAATTGCAACAATTTTAGGTTTTGATGACAAAAACCTCCTGAACTATTTGAATACAATTTGTACAGTTGGGGACAGTTGCAGCAACTAATACCTTCATAAAAATCCCAAGTACCATAATTAAATCCCATGGTGAGTTAAAACAGTTTAATAGGCGATCTTTTAAACAATTCATTCCAGGTCCTGTCTTTAACACTTTCATCCACACTGGGAGGCTGTGGCTCAGAGGTAGAGCAATCGTCCACCAATCAAAAGATCAGCAGTTCAATCCTGGGTTCCTCCAGGCTGCATGTCGAAGTATCCTTGAGCAAGATACTGAACCCCAAATTGCTCCTGATGGCTGTTCCATCACTGTGTGTGAGTGTGTTAAAACTGAGTAGCAGGTGGCACCTTGTATGGTAGCCTCGGCCACCAGTGTATGAATGTGTGTGTGAATGGGTGAATGTGACTCGTAGTGTAAAAAAGCGCTTTGAGTCACTAGATGACTAGAAAGGTGCTATACAAATGCATTTACCATTTACTCAGCTGACATTACGTCTTCCTCTTATTGTTCTCAAACAGGTTTAACAAGGACATTGAGTTTATGATTGGTCACAAGCCCAACATCTTCTGGCAGCTGACATGGAGACTGATCAGTCCACTCATTATGATCGTCATCCTGGTTTTCTACTTTGTAACCCAAGTTACCAAGAATCTCACCTACTTGGTGTGGGACCTGGAGGCGGTAAGTGTTCTTATCACAGTAGTTTAAGCCTAAAGACCTTTTAAATGTGTTGTCTTAAGCATTCCAGACCTCTTGTATGTCGTATGTTGCTATAAATTTTAACATGTCTTCGACTCTGACCATAGGAGAACTTTCCCACCCTCGAGCCGCGTCCATATCCTTCCTGGATCTACGTCATCATCGTCATCCTGGCTGGAATTCCCAGTTTATCCGTCCCAGGATTCGCCCTCTTCAAATTCATTCAGAACAAATGCTGCAAGCAGAACGACAGAGATGACGCAATGGACACTATCTCTGCCAAAGTAGAAATGAGTAACAAAATTAAGTTTTAGGTAGCTTTTCCTTATATTTCATAGCAAAATATTTAATAGAAAATAAATACAGACTTGTTTTATTGTTTATATGTTATGCTTATGTCATTTTTCTTCCTAATACCCTGTACAATGACAGAAGCGCACACTTACGATGACTAACTTTTATCTGCGAAAAGTAGAAGTAAATTGTTAGTATTTTGCCTGTAAAATAATGTGATTTTGGAGAAGACAGTGATTGTTGCTTGCTTTTCATACTATTGAGAGATTAGAATTATGCTGTGTCATGTTTTCACATGTAGGTTTATGTTGTACATTAAAGTAATGGTGTTTTTGGGAAATGCCCTTACTCACTTTCTTGCTGAGTTACACTGAACAAAAATATAAACGCAACACTTTTGTTTTTTCTCCCATTTTTCTTGAGCTGAACTCAAAGATCTAAAACATTTTCTATACACACAAAAGACCATTTCTCACAAATATTGTTCACAAATCTGTCTAAAATCTATGTTAGTGAGCACTTCTCCTTTGCCGAGATAATCCATCCCACCTCACAGGTGTGACATATCAAGATGCTGATTAGACAGCATGATTATTGCACAGGTGTGCCTTAGGCTGGCCACAATAAAAGGCCACACTAAAATGTTCAGTTTTATCACACAGCACAATGACACAGATGTCGCAAGTTTTGAGGGAGTGTGCAGTTGGCATGCTGACTGCAGGAATGTCCACCAGAGCTGTTGCCCGTGAATTGAATGTTCATTTCTCTACCATAAGCCGTCTCCAAAGGCATTTCAGACAATTTGGCAGTACATCCAACCGGCCTCACAACCACAGACCACGTATAACCACACCGGCACAGGACCTCAACATTCAGCACGTTCACCTCCAAGATCGTCTGAGACCAGCCATCTCAGGGAAGCTCATCTGCATGCTCGTCGTCCTCATCAGGGTCTCGACCTGACTGCAGTTTGTCGTCGTAACCGACTTGAGTGGGCAAATCCTCACATTCGACTGCGTCTGGCATGTTGGAGAGGTGTTCTCTTCACGGATAAATCACGGTTTTCACTGTTCAGGGCAGATGGCAGACAGCATGTGTGGCGTCGTGTGGGTGAGCGGTTTGCTGATGTCAGCGTTGTGGATCAAGTGGGCCATGGTGGCGGTGGGGTTATGGTATGGGCAGGCGTATGTTATGGACAACGAACACAGGTGCATTTTATTGATGGCATTTTGAATGCACAGAGATACCGTAACGAGAGCCTGAGGCCCATTGTTGTGCCATTCATCCACGGCCATCACCTCATGTTGCAGCATGATAATGCATGGCCCCATGTTGCAAGGATCTGTACACAATTCCTGGAAGCTGAAAACATCCCATTTCTTGCATGGCCAGCATACTCACCGGACATGTCACCCATTGAGCATGTTTGGGATGCTCTGGATCGGCGTATACGACAGCGTGTTCCAGTTCCTGCCAATATCCAGCAACTTCGCACAGCCATTGAAGAGGAGTGGACCAACATTCTACAGACCACAATCAACAACCTGATCAACTCTATGCGAAGGAGATGTGTTGCACTGCGTGAGGCAAATGGTGGTCACACCAGATACTGACTGGTTTTCTGACCCCCCCCCCAGACCCACCCAATAAAGCAAAACTGCACATTTCAGAGTGGCCTTTTATTGTGGCCAGTCTAAGGCACACCTGTGCAATATTCATGCTGTCTAATCAGCATCTTGATATGTCACACCTGTGAGGTGGGATGGATTATCTCAGCAAAGGAGAAGTGCTCACTAACACAGATTTAGACAGATTTGTGAACAATATTTGAGGGAAATGTTTTTTTGTGTGTATAGAAAATGTTTTAGATCTTTGAGTTCAGCTCATGAAAAATGGGAGCAAAAACAAAAGTGTTGCATTTATATTTTTGTACAGTGTAGATGGATACTACATAATGATATCAAATCATGTGTTTCCAAAAATGTATAACTGTTCTTTTGGTGTTTTAAGTTTACTAAATGCATGTGTCTGATATAAAAAAAAAAGTTCTATTTCAATATTCTGTAAATAATCTCTGAAACAGCATGGCACCTACCCTGCCAAAAAAACCTCTCAGGTTAGGATTTGTTAATAAACCTCTCACCAGTTCAGACATAACAGCAAAATGAAGTGGTTACTGTTTGAATAAATATATGCCATAAAAATAAATCATGCAGAATATTATGAGGTTGTGAGCGCTTTTTAGGATTTTACCTGGCAACAGTTGCGAAGAGACACACATTTGAATTTGTTTATAGCAGAGCAATAATGATAGTAATATATATATCAAGGGCGGCCAATAAAAAAAGCTACACAACTATAGGCAACCAGCATTGCCATCTAAAATAATCATTAACAAACGTTATCATAATGATAAATAAACAAAACAAACTGCCATTATTATTACATTATGGTGTACTGCAGTTTGTGTGGTTTGTTCAAATGGTGCTGTGCTGTACCCCAGCAGAAGCCGGTACTCAACCTGCTGTGGGTAGATACAATCAATATCAAGCACTGTAGTGTATCTTTATTTCACTACAGTGAAATGTATTAAAAAGTCCAAAACTAAAATGGAATATTAGTGTCAAGATGATAGTCATTTCAGTTGCGTTGCATGTGTAATTTATCAACAAAAGTAGCTTTCATTAATTTCTGTCATATTTGTATAGCTTTACTTTCTTAGGAAAAATAATATAATATAATGATTCAATAGGGCGGCATGGTGTTGTAATGGTTAGCAATGTCGATTCACAGCAAGAGGGTTCCTGGTTCGAACCTGGGCCTTCGTTTTCATGTTCTCCCCGTGCCGGGTACTCCAGCTTCCTCCCACAGTCCAAAGACATGCAGGTTAACTGGTGACTCTAAATTGTCCGTAGGTGTGAATGTGAGTGTGAATGGTTGTCTGTCTTTTATGTGTCAGCCCTGTGATAGTCTGCTGACCTGTCCAGGGTGTAAGCCGCCTCTTGCCCAGTGTCAGCTGGGACAGGCTCCAGCACCCCCGTGACCCTCAAGAGGATAAGCAGAAATGAATGAATGAATGACTGATTTAATAATAAGTAAAGGAATTCAGGGACTTGACTCCATGGTTAAGGCCTTGGTTTATAGAACCACTGAAATCTCTGGTTTAATTTGCTGCCTTAACACTGACATACAGTGCTGCAGGCTGTAGGGATGATGTTTATTTGTAAGCCAACCTAGATTTTTGTTTCCCTTGACATCACACTAATGGTATTTTTTCAATGGATCTTGAATTTTTGCATTAAATAAGCAAACCTAAGTTTGTTCAGCAAGATAATCTCAATAAATTAACATAAATTGTATGATTTTAAAGCATAAATTCAATCACTAGAAGTAAAAAGCTCATTGACACCAAAAGCCATCTTTGGCGGCAGTATCCGTGCAGTATGTCATGTAGTCAGACATAAGTTTTTGCAGCGTTGTGCTGCGCCACCAGATGGCCAAACGTCACCTGTCACAGCAGCATGATACATGGATGGGTGGTGGCAGTTCATAATGCAGCTGAACAGCACCTGTCACAGTAGTATGATATGTCAGTGGACGGCGTCAGGGTGATATGCTGACAATAATGACGTGATAAAAGGAGCTGGAAAGTCCCTATAAGGTAGGAATGGGTAGTGAATGGGTCCAGCAAAGCTGGACTTTCACCCTGGAGTGCAGTGTTTGCTTCCCATATGAATGTAGAGCCAAATCATGATGTTTTTTTTTTTTTTTTTTTTTTTTTTAAACCTAACCATGTGCTTTTGTTGACGTCCTGACATTCCAGCATCCTGGAATGTCAACAGCAGACACAGAAAGATACTGCGTAATATGTAGATGTGAGAGGCCACTGACAAAGCAGCGATATGGATAACCTGGGATGAGAAGAACACATCTAACCAAAAACCCATTCAAAATTCATTGACTTTGAGACAAGGAAACTTAATGTGTAAATATACTAACTCATTTCCACATTTTAGGACTTATTCCTGCAGCGCTCAATGATTTTAAATAAACCCCTTCAAATTAAAAAAAACAGAGTAACAATTTGCCAAAGCAATGGGTATGATTCATTCTCATCTGTGAAACAAAAGAGTCCATCCAGTGATCAAGCTTAATGATTAATTTTTTTCCATTTGGGCCAACATCTTTTTACAGACTGGCATAAAATGTTTATAATTTCACATTCAATTGAATGACTGAATGACTATAAAAAAAAAGCAGACAAAAGTACAGTGTGCAGCTGCTGGTTAATCTACGGCCAGCAACAGATAAAGTTAAAGATCATAAACTTGTCTCAACGTTGCTGAGTGGATCACACGCATACTCTAACTTCCACTAATGACTCACCTCTCGTTGACACTACTCTGCTTCAGTGCATAAGTGGTCACGATGAGACTGGTACTGCCTAACCCAGGACTGGATCTCCGGATCCCTGACTATGAGGATCTGGACAGGATGGAGAAGGAGGAGGCTGATGACAGGCCCAAGTGGGATAACAAAGCTCAGTACATCTTAACTTGTGTGGGATTCTGCATTGGGCTTGGTAACGTGTGGCGATTCCCTTACTTGTGTCAGAGTCATGGAGGAGGTAAGACAAAAAGATGTCGAATTAGTGTTTGACAAATAGAGTGTGAAGTATCCTAGAGTGAATTTTGTGAACTGCTGGCATTTTATGGTGTATCTGTATATGATCTAAAATCTCTGAAAACTGAATGTTTTCATTTTTAGTAAAATCACTACACTTTACCAAGGTACTTACCTCTGGCTAAGTTAAATTTATCACTCATACATGGCTAGAAGACAGTACCATGAAATCACCATCAAGTTATGCAAATGATTCTCAAGAGTAAGATATATTCTCAAGTAATGCCTAGCCCTGGGGTAGGCAACCTGTGGCTCCGGAGCCACATGTGTCTCTTTAGCCCCTGTCCAGTGGCTCCTTGAGCCTTTGAGAAAAGAATTCTATGGAAATTCATTCTATGAATCCAAATGTTGCTGAACCTCGATAGCAGTGGCTGGTTATCTATGGATGCCAAATCCAAAAAAGTAAATTGAATAAAATAGAGAATGTAGTAGTGCGTGGACAGATTTGTTTGCTCTCACTGCCAGCTCTGCAAAATTTAAGTACCAAATAATCATAAATAGTGCCCTGCACAGTGTCCACCCTTGTGGTAAAACATATTAACAAATGCTTATTTAGACCATAAGTATACACTAATTTAGACTTAATACGCTATTTACCTTGATTATAAGGCTCAAACATGTTTTGTGGCTCCACACAGGTTTTTTCAAATTATTCTTGGTCAAAAATGGCTCTTTTAATGGCAAAGGTTGCAGACCCCTGGCCTAGCCCTTAGCATGACATATGTCCTGCATACTGAGCTATGGCTTTAACAGAAACTGAATGCTAGGAATTCATTCATACTGCACGGCTGTGTGTGTGTGTGTGTGTGTGTGTGTGTGTGTGTGTGTGTTGTTGTTTTCATAAGTGTGTTATGTGGGTCACGGTGATTCTTTAAGAATGCAGTTTTTGAGCTACATACATAATGCATGCATGCATACGGTACTATCTGTTATTTTTCTGTGACTTGTTAACTAGGGGGTTGAACAACTGTCCATAGTCCATGTCAAGACACACATTACTGTAACAACATGCAACATACAAAGTAACATGTGACATTTTTTTCTGCAGTAAGTGTTTTGAAATTGTATTTCATTTACATAAAAACCTCACTAAACTGTAAAGTCATTAACTTTGCCTATGACAGCATTACATAACGAACATGAAATCTTTACTGTGGTTAATGCCTAACACTTAATAAACACACCACATTTCAACCTTGACAACAACCCCATAGGCCATGTTGTGATGTCATCTACAACACCTCATCATACTAGTTAGTCTAAAAACTAGCTACAGTACACCAAAATAAAACCCTGAAATGCAGAGAGCTGAATAGTGATATAGATAACAGCCTCTTCTTTAATTGACTCAATGCCTCTTCAAGACAACTCAAACTTAATCTGGCTTGAGCAACTAATTTGCTCAGATAGGCCATTTTTCTGAAAATACACCCCACAGATATTTGATCTTAAGTACTGGACAAATTGAAAGTTCTAGCTGATGATGGTACTAGATACAAATTCAGGGGATCATCAGAGTCAGCAGGATTTGTGTTCTGGGGCCATGGATGTCTGTACAAATTGTCATGGCAATCCATTCCATAGATACTGAGGGATTTCAGTCTTGACCACAGTGGTGGACCATCAACCAACTTCAATTCAATAGGTTCAATTCCATCCAAGGTGCTACTGCTATACTGGGATTACCAAAATCACAAGGAAAAGAGGAAACCCTAGCTTTCTTAAAGGGCCAGTGTGTGAAATGGGTTGAAAACAGTGACATCAGTGGTCAAATTCTTGATTGCAGGGCTCACTCGCTCACCCCTCCCATCGGGTAAATGACGGTGGCCTCGTAGGGACAAACAGCCTTGTGCACGAGTTTTTCAGGAGTAGGTCTATCTAGCGATGAGGTGAATGTTTATTTAGAAATTTAAACCATGTTACGATATTGTAATGAATCCCTCACGAGCAGGAGACCAGAGGAGCGTTCAGGAAAAAGGCCAGTTTATTTGAGCACTCCAAAAACTCTGGTAACACTCCAGGGTGTAAAAGACTCCGTCCCAAACTCTGACTTCGAGCGTAACAGACACACTTCATACACACATACTCGTTTACCATACCGAGAGGGGACCCCCCTCCCTTCTCTGCTCCACCAATCTCCAGCCCGCACACTGACTGACAGCGTAGCCGGTAAACAGAGCTCAGCTGCGATAGTCTGGCAACCTGTCCAGGGTGTACCCCGCCTCTCGCCCAATGTCAGCTGGGATAGACTCCAGCCCCCCCGCGACCCCCAAGAGGATGAAGCAGTTAGAAGATGAATGAATGAATGAATAAACCATGCCAAATATTACACACTGGCCCTTTAAAGAGGCAATGCAACATAGCAGACTACCATCCCCTGGTGGCTGATAAACAAACTGACAAATACATAAATAACATCAACACACTATGTAACCAAGAACATGAGAATACCTCCTTCTCACCATGCATACAATTAAAAAATTTCCAGCTTACCATCACTTGTCACGTACATTTTTCAGGTGCTTTTTTGATCCCCTACCTGATCCTGCTGGTGGTGGAAGGAATGCCTCTCCTGCTGTTAGAGTTTGCCATTGGCCAGCGTCTCAGGAAAGGCAGCGTGGGGGTGTGGAGAGCCATTAGTCCTTATCTGACTGGTGTTGGTGAGTAAAATAGGCCCATAAAAAAAGCAAAAGAAGATGATTCCTTGGCACTGCAACAATACAAATTATCATTGTCGAGTGTGGTATCATAATCAATGATGCTGTCCCTCAGGTATAGCGTCCATGTTGGTGTCCTTGTTGATTGGACTTTACTACAACACCTTAATGGCTTGGGTCATTTGGTATCTCTTCAATTCCTTTCAAGCCCCACTGCCTTGGACCCAGTGTCCTCTCAATGACAATCGCACAGGTATCAAAATGCACATCTGCAGCCACACTCCAAAGCACCCACATTGTGGACTTAACAAGGACTGTTTCTTTCACCCTCAGGATTTGTACCAGAGTGTCAACAGAGCTCGACTGTGGATTACTTCTTTTACCGAGTGACTATGAATGCCTCAACCTCTATAGCTGACTCTGGAGGAATCCAGTGGCCCATAGTACTCTGCCTGTTAACTGCCTGGACCATCGTCGCTATCTGCTGCATACGAGGCATCGGCACAGCTGGCAAGGTTCATAGAAGCCTCAGTCAATTGAAAGTTACCTAACCTCGCGTCCCGTACTAACCATGGATATATAAAGAGAGCTGGATACAGTGTTGGAACGTTGCTCAAGGGCACATGAAGCCAAAAAAATTAAACTGCTGCCTGTTAATTTACTCCGATGACTGGCACTGCTTCCATACTGTGTGGCCCATAGAGCAGGTGCACCAGAGACACTCTGATTTCAGTCAGTGGTAGATATAAGCAGTTCCCTCATTTCTACCCAGTGACTATTGATATTTTCAGTTGAAATGACATCTGTCGCTATTAAACTTGATCCGTTGTAGCTCATAATCTAAATCAAGAACCCTGTAAAGGTGTCTTAAATAAGCACTGGATGCACTACATAGAGTACATGATACATGACATGCTAAAGCATTGAGGTTAAAGCTCCATGTCCCAGAAAATGTCAGCATCATAACCGATTAATGACCCATGTAGAGGACATGGAAATAAAGTAACAGCATTGTTCTGGCTGTGTGGAGCTAGTTAGTACTTGTATCATATGTATGATAAGGAAAAGTCATCTTCTGCATAATACTTACGGACGAACCAATGTGTTTGATAAGCATAATGCTATGTCAGATAAATTTGCCTGGGGCGTCTGCATTTAAGACTTCCCCACATTCAATAGAGCAGGACAGAGCAGCTACACAGTCAGTCAAAAATGTAACCTGTAATCCCACAAAATAATGTAGTATGACATGCACTATGTTTTCGAAGTTCCGCTCAGTAATTACAGTAGCTCGCAAGCTAGTTCACTGGACATGCTAATGTTCGAAGCTTATGTTAAAGCAAATGAACACATTGTTGAATCCATTTACATTGCTCTTGTATTTTGAGTTTAAGAGAGGGTGAAAAAAGGATGCTCATTTGTGAGTAAATTTACCACTTTAATCTAGAATATTCAAAATTAGTGAGTACTAGCCCCAACAATGACCTCTTTGCCCTAATCCTAACTGCTTCCAACCTTGATGTGGCAACATGAAGAGTACCAGCCAATCACAGCGTGCAGTGGGTTCCATAACAGCGTGTCGTTGGGATGAACGCATATACCATAGCCAAGTAGCGGCAGTATGACTATTCTCACCCGGATGAAAATAGACACTGATGGAAAGGACCCACCTTCAAAACTCTGGAGATACAGAGTCATTGCACAGCCCCATGCACACCACTTTAACATGCAGAAAAATCCAAAGCTTCAGAGACAGGCCTCTGTGCAGAGTTACGGATGCTAACTTAGCTATGAGTGTACGATTGATGTTCTACAGAATGGTTAAGCAAATGGTCAATTGTGACAAACTACTGAAAAAAAGACTTAAATTGGGTGTCCATATTCAGTGATTCAGTTTTTTCTTGTCATGACTTCAGGCGGTTTACATCACAGCCATTCTACCTTACATAGTGCTGGCCATCTTCCTGATCCGAGGACTGACTCTTAAAGGTGCCGTGATTGGATTAAAGTTCCTCTTCACACCAGACGTACGTTTCAGATCTTGATAGACAAAAAAGTTAAATCTCTTAGCTCAAAGCCACGTCACAATCTATGCCTTGCTCTTACAGGTGGAAGAGTTGATCAAACCAACAACTTGGCTGGACGCAGGTGCCCAGGTCTTTTATGCCTTTGGTTTGGCATGGGGAGGCCTCATCTCCTTCTCAAGCTACAATCCTGTTCAGTAAGAGACACTGGGAGGTGTTTCTTAAATTCCAGTTCAAGTTAATTGTGCTTAATTTGGTTAAAAAAGGTGGTTGCCATTCTCAGACCCAAAGTCAACATGTGTCTTGGCTCTTTTGCTCATTTCTTTTCCCAAGCAACAACTGTGTGAGAGATGCAATGATCTTGACAGTTGTAACTGGCCTTACCTCCATCTATGCTGCCACAGTCACCTACACCATCATTGGCTTCAGGGCCACAGAGAAATATGACAACTGTATCAGTGAGTAAGTAGTCACAAGACGTGGATGTCGATAATTTCCAGGTTTTGAAAAAGTGGGTGAATATTTTATTTTTTCAATTACAATTAACTGATTATTATCAAAATGCTGATTTCCAATCTTTAACTCAAACAATTCAATAATATGTCCAATGTGTATACAGTCTATCTGTGATTACTTTGTATATCTCAATCTAGTCTATCTCAATTATCATCCCTCCTGGGAGAGTATTTACCAAAGCAATAGCCTGTTAGCCATGCAAGCAGGGTGGCTCTAGCTACACTTCGGAACGCCTTTTTGGCAAGGGGCAACTCCAGGTCTGAACAATGAAGCCAATGTGGAAGAGCCAAAAACTGCAGCTCCTCAAATGGCCACTTGAGGGTGGCTCTAAAAGCAACTCAATCCTCATAGAAAAACGGTTGGTCTCTATTTAATTATAGTATAGTATTTATATATATAACTCACCCATTTTTAGAGGCATGGCTGCTTTAGTGTCAGGGTGTTTTTAAGATGCACCCCTCACTTCTCTTCAAATCTGACCTCATGTCCAAATTTGGTCACTTCTGGCTTTGGAAATCCAAGATGGAGATGGCCAAAATGTCAAGCTTGAGGCTTCAAATGTGAGTCCACAAACCAGTCATGGACATCAACATACAGTCTGTTTTTTGCATGTTATAAGGTCTGTGGATGTTGTGTCCTACTTTTACATAGGAGTCACACACTCAAGTAGAGGTTACTTTACAGCAAGAATGTACTTTTCAATGCAGGTATGGTCATGTGAGTATTGTGAGTGTTAAGTTGACATATTTTTCTCCCTAGTAACATCAGGACATTATTAAATGTATTTGACCTTCCTGAAGACAGCATCACTGCAAGCAACTACAAGGAAGCCTTGGATCATTTCAACATCTCCTCACCTGGTATTGTTCTTGGATTGGACATCAAACCCTGTGACATGCAGAGGCTTCTCAGTGAGGTGACTATATTGATTAATTTCTGTCAGATTCCAAAGTTATTATAGTTTTTTGCTAACTTGCGTTTGTGCAGGGAGTGGAGGGAACAGGTCTGGCCTTCATTGTGTTCACAGAAGCCATCACCAAGATGCCTGGTTCCCCAGTCTGGTCTGTCCTCTTTTTCATCATGCTTCTCTGCTTGGGACTCTCAACCTTGTTTGGCAACATTGAAGGGGTGGTGGTCCCATTGAAAGACCTGGGTGTATTCCCTAAAAAATGGCCCCATGAAGCACTGACTGGTAATGTGGTTTTAAAAACTCAACCCAGTCAGCTCCTCAGCTTTTATATCCCAATGAAACATCATTGGTGTCTGTCTCTGGTTGATGTTTTCACACAAGTTGCGTTTATTTGTGCATTTATATTTCAGGAGTAACCTGTGTGGTCGCCTTTGTCATCACCCTCCTGTTTTCTCTGCAGTCAGGGTTTTATTGGGTAACTCTCTTTGACAACTTTGCTGGATCTGTCCCACTTCTGACCATTGGATTTTTTGAGATGATAGCTGTTGTTTACATCTACGGCATAGACAGGTTAGTGCTTATTCAGACAATTTTAGCTACATATTTTCTGTCTGTGTGCTGTTTATGAAAATGGCCGACCTATTTAAGTGCAGTGTGAAAGAGATGACTTAATGGCATATTCAAAACTTTTCAAGACTAATTAAAATACTCTTGTGTGGTAGGTTCAATGAGGACATAAAATTCATGGTCGGACATAAGCCCTCCATCTTCTGGCAGATTTCATGGAGGTTCATCAGTCCTCTCATCGTTCTGATTATTTTAGTTTTCTACCTGGTGACACAGGTTCAAGAGGAGCTCACCTACTTAATCTGGGATCCCAATTCTGTAAGTATACAAGCTCTGTGATCAGACAGATTTTTAGACTGATGTTGTTCCTCTGTATCAAAGCATAATAAGCAGCTTGTGAGTAGATTCTGTTTTGTGGTTTACAGGAGGAGTTCCCATCTCTGGCATCAGTCACTTACCCTTCGTGGATCTATGTGATCATCTTTCTTTTGGCAGGAGTGCCCAGTCTGGCAGTGCCTGTGTATGCATTATGTAGGCTGATCTTTGTTTGCTGCAATAAAAAATAAAATCTAATCCAAAAATGAGCCAAATTTCTTAAAAATCCACATATTTCAGAAGACATTGAAATGATTTTTTCCATTTTGTAGTGTTAGATTTTTGCATTAACATGACCAATGTTTGGATTACAAGGGTCTGTCTATTTGTGCCATTGCTCATGGTTTTAAAGCACAATGCTAATATTTTATTGATGCACTTCAATAATGCACCCAATAGGATGTGTCCAAATCCAAATAAGTTATTAGTTATAAGGCACAAATAAAGCAATGGAAACAAATTTGTTCTGCTCAAAGTTTCCTGTTAGTAACTGACATGTTGTGAACAGACACATTACAAATACTAACACACAAACTAGTCCAGCAATAGGCATGATAGGAAATGTGGGCCTTCACTCAGTAATCTTCATCGTTTTGGTTAAAAGGTAAAAATGCCCATTCTGTTTATAACATATGACATATGATTTCACTAACTGGTTGTTTCATTTAGGCCACTACACATCAGTGAATAGGGATTGCTATATTTTGTAGTTGCCCACCGCACAGCAGGCAGCAGGCTAAGAACTAACCATTGAAATTCTTGCATCGAGGAGAAGGAGTCATCATGTGCATGAGTAGCAAGATCAAAGCCCAGTGTGGCAGCTGGTCTCTTTCAAACCCCGACAAACTGATATGCATTAGCCCGATATAACATGATTTCCTGTAGCCTGCAAACCATGCCAACTTCCTGCCCTTTATCTGAATAAAGGTACAGAGACAGATTATATTGTTGGTTGAGCAGATACAAATAAGGACCTCTGTACACCTCTGGCACTTATATTTCTTCTCATGCTTTGTGCAAATGCACTGCTGCTGCATCAATATACTGCATCACGTTAATTTGCCTGCTATAGGACAGCACTAGTTCCATCCATCCAGGTTTTATACCTGTTTATCCCTACTAATGAAATAATTTTGTCTCTGTGAAATATAAGTTTGTCAATATAACAACACATGACTACTGAATTGTATAGCAAATATCTACCAATATCTGAAAATAAAAAACAATAAAGGTGATTAGAGGTGAGTACCATTGGGTGGGAGTCAGTCAGGCAGGTTGGTTTTGTTTTCTTGGGCACAGGAAGGATGGTGGACTTTGTAAAGCTATGACAGACTAAGCCAGTGACTGGTTGAAAAGCCTTAAGTTTGAGGACCTGCCCACTGACACCAAGTGGGCCCACTACTTCCTTGGTGGAGACACCGCTGGAAAGCCCTTTTGAGAGAGATGTGAGAGGTACAGTAGTTGTGGTCTTCTTTCTAATATGTTCAAGGGTAGACACAAAGTTTGTCTTTAACAGCATTGGCTCTTTGGTTTCCATTTTAACACCATGCAGTATGAATCTTTAATCAAGCAGGAGATGTAGAAGAGCAAGTTGGCCATGAGAGGGAGACACTGTACTGACAGAGCACACAGTGGTAGTAACATTAGCTGTTGCAACAATGCAAAACATACTGTAGGGAGCAGACAAGATACTTTGCATTTGATAGGGACAGCAGAGTCTTTGACAGCAATGTTTAAGTGGCTTTAAAATGTTTGCTGTGCACTCACACTGGAATAATAAAAGGTTTTTCATTCCAACAATGGTATGTACAGTAGTGATCTATTATGTTATAGTTCATTTAATTAAATTAATTAATTTCCATTGCAGACGGATACTATTTTGCCATTATAATACTGAACAAATTAAAGCTGAGATGGACTGATGTCTGTAGTGTTAATACAATGCGCACTTAATAACCAGTAATCAGTAACTTTATTAACTCATCATAATAACAAATAGGTTTTATTAATTTATGTTCCAGGCCAAACTGAACTTTGCCTCTTGCACTTTAAATGTCCTCAATCAACGGCCAGACTATTCTCCTTTAATGATTCACAAAATAGATACTTGACCTTGTGTTGATGTCTTCCATCAGTCAGTTTCACTGACATTAGTGGAGATGAGAGAGAACCTACACTGAGTTGCATACCATCACTAAATGTATGAGAATAAAATGAATTAACGCTACTGTCAAAACTAAATGTGCTGTATCTGGTAGCAGAAATGTTCTTGCTACTGCAAGCTGTTATATAGGTGGTTTATCAGTTGAGCAGGCCACTAAAACCAGACTACTGGGTGTTAAATGAGGTTAGTTATGGCTTTGGTGGGACTGAACTGATTACATTGTTTCCTTGATGTGAGAGGGCATTGAAATTTCCTTATGGGATTATTCAGACACATTTAAAGAAAAACGGTTTATGTTTCTAGTGCCACCATGCTGACACAAAACAAAATACACAACGGATATAAAGTTAACAATTGAACAAAAACACTGGCATAGCAAAATAAATACCTAATACAAATGGGAAGTAAACACATTAAACAGATAGGTATTCAGAATAAAAAGTGTAGGAGGACAGACAGGAGAAAGAACAAGGTCGAGAAAGGAAGACAGTCAGCCTTTGTCGGCACTAGTCCTTTGATGCTGGTTTGGTGTGTCTGGGTTTTTACTCCCACTATAGTTAGTATAGTTATATATAGTTTTGCCACCATGTTTGATGACAATAAATGTATTTAATACAGCAATCTAGGAATATACAACATGTAAAACAAATCTGAAACAATAACGATAAAATTAGCTGAGTTCAACTCAATGACACTCTTCAAGGTAGGGCCTCAAGATTAGACAATAAAGCAGGACCCACCTTGAGGGCCTTATCACCTCAGCTGATATGTTTTAGTGCTGAATCCCAATCAAAGCTGCAAATAAATCAGCAAACGTAGTTGACACATGGCAAGGACTAAACTTTTGGGGGCCTTTGGAGTTCTGGGGCCCTGTGGCAGTTGTTCATTTTGCCCATTTGGTAATCCAGCTGCAGGTATGCCAGCTGCAAATAAAGAATTAGTTATTCCCATTACACAATACAATCTATTAACACAATGATTAATATTAAGAAGAAAACAAAGCATGTCCATCTCAATAGTACAACAGATGGTAAAGCGTGAATAGTAAGTGGACTGATGCACAAGACCTTCACACATTAATTATTAACAATGGCCAGGGCAACTGCAGATGACGTCGTGCTATTCTCTCTGAAAGAGTTCATGAATTCAAAGGAATCTCTCTCTCCTGTTACAACTCTCCTCAGTGAGTGACTGAATTAGCCATACAGTTAGAGGCAGTTTGGCACTCCTCACATATGGTGATCTCCCTTCATGATATTCTTGTGAGCAGGAGCCCATTCTCATTGTCATCGTCAATGCCTGTGCCTCGCTGAACTCTGCAATGGTTATCTGCCCCATTATCAGCCTCAGGGCCACACAACAATATGACCATGGGAGAGTGACTTTCAAGTTGGACAAAAGGTGGAATGCTTCCTTAAGCAGTTCAATCGTACAATATTCTTGCCGTGACTACCATGCCATTGTTTTATTTGTTTAATGTTTGATTAAACTGAATGACTGGTAGTCTTGAATGGTGGTATAAAAACAGAAATGCAGAGTATGCATTGGCTAATCTGTGGATTGCATCTGATAAAGTAAAAGACCATAAACGTGCTTCAACGTTGCAGAGAGGATACGCTAAGCCCTCACTTTGACTTCCAAGACCGACAGTGTAACATCTCAGCTTCAGCAGGGTCGCCATGAGACTGGTAATTCCTAACCCAGGACTGGATGACAGGATCCCTTCCTATGAGGAGCTGGAAAAGATGGAGGAGGATGAGGCTGGGGACAGGCCCAAGTGGGACAACAAAGCTCAGTACATTTTAACCTGTGTGGGCTTCTGCATTGGGATTGGTAACGTGTGGCGGTTCCCTTACTTGTGCCAAAGTCATGGAGGAGGTAAGCTCAGGTGAAAACAGTAAAGGAACATTATATGATTATGGACCATGTATTCTTGAATGATTGTTTGACAAGTGTGTTTGAGGTACAAAGGACTACTGTGTCTTTGGTTTCTTGGAGGGACTTACTGTAGCAGTGTGGAGTGAGTTTGAAAGGGCATGAGATACCTGAGCTGAGAAACCTTTCACTTTCAATACAATCACCTGCCCTTTGTACATATATATTTGTGTTTCTTGTCAGAAGTGACCGTCTTAAAGGGGAACACCACCTAAGAAAAGATATGTTATTTCCATGGCCAAGGAAAGTGTAATCAATACTTATGAACAGGCGCTCCTCTCTCTCAAAGCCAGAAACCGGAGAAGTAGTCTCAAACTTGTGATATCATCAGGTATAAAGTCTGAAGCTGCTCCATTACAAATGGGAGCCTGATTTTGTGACCCTATAGAATGTTTGTTTTGTTTTTTTATAGAGACAGAGCGCAATGCGTCATACTCTTTTTTTTGTTAGATTATTTTTTTGGGCTTTTTTGCCTTTTATTGTATAGGATAGAGTGAAAGGGGGTGAGAGAGAGAACGGGGGGTGACATGCAGAAATGGTTGCAAGCCAGAGTCGAACCTGTGACTGCTGCGGCAAGGCATCACCTCTGTACATGGGGCACCGACACTATCCACTACGCTACCGACGCCCCGCAATGCATCATACTCTGACAACCACGCCCACAGGGGCAGGGGACAAATGGCACCCTAATATGCACAGATATGCAAAACTTCAGGGGTCTTTCAGTTTAGCTTGATTGCAGTTCCAGCGGTGAGTGAATGTGGCAAGAGCAGGCAGGCAATACTTGATAGCGGTCTGAGAGTCGTGGACTGTACCGTTAGTGCAGGGGAGTCTTTTGTGAGGTCAGATGTAGCTAGCAGAACCAGGAGAATTGAGGGATGCAGGACTGGTGTTGCACCATGCAGCCACAGAGCCGAGCAGGCGGGAACCAGGAAGGGGGCAGGCAGGAATCAGAGTCACAGACAGAAAGTTGAGGTAATTACCAGAGCAGAGACAACAGACGCAGGTCAGGAACAAGCAGGGTCAGTACCGGGGAATAAAGTCACAAGTGAATGCTGGAATTGGAATCTGGCAATGAGGTGGGCGTGGCTGGCTTGCAGGGTGCAGGTGAGTGGAAATTTACCAGTAGCAAGTGAGGGAGAGAAGCAGACTGTAACACTAAGGATTATTCTAACACCTTATGTGTAACAGAGTGGATATAATATTGACAAACTCAATACTACAGTATTTCAGTGTCCCTTCTCCTGACCTCGCTTATGTTGGAAAAATGATCCCATTAAATGGCCAGTAGTGAAATACGTTGATATTTACAGCTATTTGATCGAATCACCACGTAAGATCATCATGTAACAAAGATCAAAACCACGCCTTGCAAAACTTAGTTAGTCTCAAGCCTCAGGATCCCACAGTTTCCCCCTCTTTGTTTGTAAATGGTTGTTTGGATATAGTTTTGCTGTAGTTTAACGACAAAACACAGAGACAGAAACTGTATACACATGTAGCACTGGTAAGCAGCCAGTTTAGCATTTAGCATTCTTATTTTAACAAGGTACCGTCTACACACAGATTAGCAGTTATATTAACAGTACAAAGGAAAACTTTATGCCCTTTGAGGCCCAGCAAAGATGATGCAGGTACAAGCAAATGACCCACTCAACTCTGCCTGCCAGCCACCTGCAGGGGGAAACCACAGCAGAGCAAGAAAGGCAATCATGGGGTCATCACAAGGGTTATAAATGTTAGTATGTTCACAGGCAGGGGCCCTGTGGGACTGCTTTACAGCCCAAAACATTATCAACATCCAAGCTTTTATAAGCTGCATAATCATGTTGATATTTAGGATGATGAAAAGACCTATGAATATCCTTAATGCACTATGTATAACTATTCTACTTATACATTTTTAGGTGCTTTTTTGATCCCTTACCTGATCCTGCTGGTGGTGGAAGGGCTGCCCCTCCTGCTGCTGGAGTTTGCCATTGGCCAGCGTCTCAGGAAAGGCAGCGTGGGGGTGTGGAGGGCCATCAACCCCTATCTCACTGGTATTGGTAAGTAAAGTAGGCTCTGGAATAATTTGTCCAAAGCAGATGTGAAACAAAGAAAGTAACATCAGTTAATGATTCTGTCCTTCAGGTATAGCCTCCATGCTGGTGTCCTTACTAATTGGACTTTACTACAACACCTTAATAGCCTGGATCCTGTGGTATCTCTTCAATTCCTTTCAAGCCCCGCTGCCTTGGACCCAGTGTCCTCTCAATGACAATGGCACAGGTATTTGAATATACACACAAAGATGCTCATTAAGCACCCATATATACCGATCAGCCAAAACATTAAAACCACTGACAGGTGAAGTGAACAGCATTGATCATCTTGTTACAATGCCATGTTCTGTTGGGAAAACGTGGGGTCTGACATTCATGTGGATGCCATCTGACAGGCTCTACCCCCATTTACACCAGTGCAGGCCAGGTAACCCCCCTGATGGCAACAGTACTACCAATAGCAGTGGCCCCCCAGCAGGACAGTGCCCCGTGCCACACAACAAAAACTTGGCCCGAGGAAGGTGTCAAAGAGCTCAAGGTGTCAGCCTGGCCTCCAAATTCTCCAGATCCCAATCTGATCAAACATTTGTGGGATGTGCTAATACTCCACCTCACAACTGAAAGGACTCAAAAGATCTGAAACTAATGCCCTGGTGTAAGACACCACCCAGAGGTCCTGTGTCCATGCCTTGACAGGTTAGAGCCAAATCTGGTCCAAGGAGCACCAACTGTGAATTGGGGGTACCTCTGGGGCACCAGCACACCCCTCAAATGTCCGGTCAGATTGGGATCTTGGGTATTTGGAGGCAAAGTCAACACCTTGAGCTCCTTGTCCCATTCCTGGGGTCATTCCTGAGCAGTTTTTGTGGGGTAGCATGGCGCATTGTCTTGCTGGGGGGCAATGCCATCGACAAGTGCTACTGGCATGAGGGGGGTTTATTTTGTCTGCAATGGTGTTTGGGTGGGTGGAGCACGTTAAGTAGCATCCACATGAATGCCAGGACCCAAGGTTTCCCAGCAGAACACTGCACTGTAACAGGATGATCCATGTTACTCACTTCACCCGTCAGTGGTTTTAATGTTTTGGCTGATCGGTGTATTACTTATGATAAAAACATGTAAAGATAACTGTTTCTTTCCCCTTCAGGATTTGTATCAGAGTGTCAGCGGAGCTCCACTGTGGATTACTTTTATTACCGAGTGACTCTGAATACCTCAGCTTCTATAGCTGACTCTGGAGGAATCCACTGGCCTGTAGTGCTCTGCCTGCTCGCAGCCTGGACAGTCATGTGTGTCTGCTACATACGGGGGATTGGCACCTCAGGCAAGGTTTGTCAGACCCTCACACAAACAATATGCTTTCTCAAATCACCACTGTCAACATTCTTTTCTTTTCTTTTCTTTTCTTTTCTTTTCTTTTCTTCAGGCAGTATATGTTACAGCCATTCTACCTTACATAGTGCTGGCCATCTTCCTCATCCGGGGACTGACTCTTAAAGGTTCCCTGAGTGGATTAGAGTTTCTCTTCACACCAGACGTATGTTTCAAATTGATATCATAAAAAAAGCCAATTATATGTCTGTTAAAACAAAGCCAAATCACACTGTATGCCTCACTCTTGCAGGTTAATGAGTTGAAAAAACCAACAACTTGGCTGGACGCAGGTGCCCAGGTCTTTTATGCCTTCAGCTTAGCCTGGGGAGGCCTCATCTCCTTCTCAAGCTACAACCCTGTTCAGTAAGAGACATTTCAAGAAGGCCTGTCACCTAAAGATTGTAGCCATTCTCAGACGTGATGTGTCCTGAATCTTCTGTCTTTTTTCCACTCCCAAGCAACAACTGCAAGCAAGATGCTATGATTCTGACAGCCATAACTGGCCTCACCTCCATCTATGCTGCCACAGTCACCTACACCATCATTGGCTTCAGGGCAACAGAGAAATACGACATCTGTATCAGTGAGTGAGTAGTCACAGGATGTGAGCTTCAGTGTTTTTGGAACAGAGTAGTGCTAAAAGTACATCACTATCACTCACATGCTTATATGTAAGATGAACAGCATCATTCCTCCTGGGAGGGTATTTCCCAAACTGATGGTCCTTTAAGGCCCAGACACATAAAACATAAAGAACTAGTGGTGACAAGGCTGACTGTTGCACTTCATGTCGTCTGTGTCTTGGCCAAAAAGTTAACACATTGCGAAGACCACAGCCAACGGCCAACTAGCACGTATGCTCTGCACCTGCATGAGACATAACTTGCCCTACAAAGGGGAAACTGGAAGACTGACAGGACGAATTCAAGATGCTAGGTAGCTCATTAGCACATGGACAACACAACCTCTTGTTGAAAGAATGAAGGACATCCAAACTGAAACATCTCAGTGACTATGGACTGCCATTAAATTTTGTATAGATATTCACGGCCCCCAGTGAGTGATCCAAAATAACTTTGGTGATCGGCTGATTTTTATTTTACAGTGCGACAATTACATTGACATATGTGGCTTAAGAGAAATGTCTTGACAACTATTGGGTGTTACATTTGGTGCAGTTCATGTTCCCCACAAGATGAACTTAATGTGGTGTGTATATATGACTAGCACAGCTGTAGACTGAGATAACAAAGTTTATGCGTACTAAGACATAACTTTGGAAAGAACCGTGTTTTCGGCCAAAGCCAGACGACTAAAGCCTCATAAACTTCATTAAAGGATGTATTTTTGCAATGAATTTAGTCATACTAGGAAGTAGTGTCTTTAAAATGGACGTAAGAAATGATTGCAGCATCCAATTAATTACTTTTTCAATGTGCATATGAGTGTGTGACTATTGAGACTTTAGAAATTGAAATTCATCCCTTCATTTAAATTCCAGTGATGTAAAGTTATTGATCACTGACATATTTTCTCCCTAGTAACATCAGGATATTATCAAATGCATTTGACCTTCCTGAAGACAGCATCACTGCAAGCAACTACCGGGAAGCCTTGGATTATTTCAACATCTCCTCACCTGGTATTGTTCTTGGATTGGACATAAAACCCTGTGAAATGAGGAAACTTCTCAGTGAGGTGACCATATCAATAAATATCAAATTCCAAAAGTTTGTACAATATCTTACGAAAATGCACATACAGTGGTTTGTAGATATCTAACGAATTAGCGTCCCATGAATGGCACACATTTCTTTACGTACTTAACATAAAGTTACATACTGAGGGTAAGTTATGTTTAAGGAAAGAACCATGGTGACAACATTCCTTAAAATGACTCAAAGTTCACTTGGTTTCACATGGAACACAAACACAGGTCTCCTTGGGAAAGTCCTGTGTTTGTTTGACCCATCCACCACCCAAACCTGCTTTCTTGTGCAGACTTTTGTTCCTTAAACTACTCCTGCCAGCACATTACTCACTTGATTGCAGCCTTCTCGCTTATGTGGGTTATACACAAATAACATGAGTTATATACGAATTGAGGTGCATTAATTTTGCTCGACCTGCATTGTGATTAATGTTTGTGTTTGTGCAGGGAGTGGAGGGAACAGGTCTGGCCTTCATTGTGTTCACAGAAGCCATCACCAAGATGCCTGGTTCTCCAGCCTGGTCTGTCCTCTTCTTCATCATGCTTCTCTGCTTGGGAATCTCAACCTTGTTTGGCAACATTGAAGGGGTGGTGGTTCCACTGAAAGACCTTAATGTTTTACCGAAAACATGGCCACAAGAAGCACTGACTGGTATTGTGTTTTGGAGTTACAACAATCTGCACATTGGCTTTGCAACTCTAGATGAATTATATTATTCTTGTTTTAACATCGTCATCTTCTTTTCGTATGTGTTTCAGGAGTAACCTGTGCTGTCGCCTTCGTCATCACCCTCCTGTTTTCTCTGCGGTCAGGGTTTTATTGGGTAACTCTCTTTGACAACTTTGCTGGATCTGTCCCACTTCTGACCATTGGATTTTTTGAGATGATAGCTGTTGTTTACATCTACGGCATAGACAGGTTAGTGCTTATTCAAACTATTTTAGCTACATATTTTCTGTCTGTGTGTGCTTTCTTATTTATCTTGATATCTACTGCAAAATAACCATACAGTTTCAGTAGCACCATGATGTGTCAGCAAATTATTGTATTGAGCAAAATCTCGTGGTAATGGCTGATCTATTTAAGCGCGGTGTAAAAGAGATGACTTTATGACATAATTCAAAACTTTTCAAAACTTATTAAACCCTCTTGTGTGCCAGGTTCAATGAGGACATAAAATTCATGGTCGGACATAAGCCCTCCATCCTCTGGCAGATTTCATGGAGGTTCATCAGTCCTCTCATTGTTCTGGTTATCTTAGTTTTCTACCTGGTGACACAGGTTCAGGAGGAGCTCACCTACTTAGTCTGGGATCCCACTTCTGTAAGTATATAATCTCATAACCGTCATCTGCATTCATTTTTATTTGATATTTCTGATCTCAGCATCAGCATCCATCCTTTGCAACCTGTCATCAGTATTACCCACACCTCAACAAAGTTTGGACAGTCATTGCATATAGTGCACTAATCATACTCTTCCGTGGTTTACAGGCGGAGTTCCCATCTCTGGCATCAGTAACGTACCCTTCGTGGATCTATGTGATCATCTTTCTTTTGGCAGGAGTGCCCAGTCTGGCAGTGCCTGTGTATGCATTATGTAGGCTGATCTTTGTTCGCTGCAAGAAAAAATAAAATCCAGTTCAAGAAGTAACCAAATTTCTCAAATGAAGTCAAAACTAAATGTATTATATCTTTCTTTAAATACAAAAACAAAATATACTGACTAAGTTCCACTATTTTTTTTTCCCGGTTGAAATATATATATATATATATATATATAGTATATAAACACTGTCTTTGTGGTATGTTTAAGAGCAAGTTTTAATATGGACGATGACATGACACTGTGCATATGTTTGTATTTGTCTCTTTGGTGTTTCCTCACAATGCATTACAAATATTTCGATGGACAAAAGATGTAGAGCAACAAATCGGCCAAAAGAGGGAGGCCTCACGTTGCTAAAATATAAAGGCACTAGATTCAACAGAGCACAACACACGGAGTGGGCAAGATGCCCAGATATAAGGATGTTTATGGGTTATACACACACACACACACACACACAAACCCCTCTGTGCGGAGTTTGCATGTTCTTCCCGTGTCAGTGTGGGTTTCCTCCGGGTACTCCGGCTTCCTCCCACAGTCCAAAGACATGCAGGTGAACTGGTGGCTCTAAACTGTCTGTAGGTGTGAATGTGAGTGTGAATGGTTGTCTGTCTCTATGTGTCAGGCCTGTGATAGACTGCTGACCAAGGTCCAAGGTGTACCCTGCCTCTCACCCAATGTCAGCTGGGATAGGCTCCAGCCCCTGCTTCTCTCTCTCACCTGCTACTGGTAAATTTCCATTCACCTGTAGCCTGCAAACCAGCGACGCCCCCCTTATCAAGACAACTCCTCTCACCTGCCTCCACAGCTGCAGCTCATCAGCCTGGTATAAAAGTCTCTCCAGCACACACATTCTTTGCCAGATTGTGTTTCAACCTCATGCAAGACTTTCCAGCACTCCTTACCTGCCTACGTCATCTATTTCCCAGTAAACTCTTCCGTCTACTTGTGGCTGTGTGGTGTTTTCCTGCCACGAGGTTTCAGCAGGAGTGCTTTCACCTTAGCCTGAGTGTCAGACTGAAGCTCCCAGAACCTTCAGTCTGACATGGCTTCCACTGAAGGTGATTTACAAGGGGGAGGGAATTTGATTTTTCCCTAACCAATCAGTAGAGATCAACGACTCACCCAGAATCTGACGTCATTAGTATCCATGCCTCGGGGGTGCCGAAAACAAGCGAGCATTGCCCGTTTAAAATGTCTCTGTTGTCGTGCACGCCCAGCTGCATCGCCGTTAAATCCAGTTTAGCAGCTTCCTTAATTTGGTCCTCCATTAACGCGAGTAGTGGCGAAATACCTCGATAGCATCGTTAATGTGGTCTGTAGGATCTGTAGCTGTCGCCATTGTTGCTATCCTCACCAGTTACCCACCGGCATACAGCTTGACATCAGCATGGTGCTGATTGGCTAATTGCTAGACCCCCGGCGTTCATTGGTCCGTCCAGTGTTTGGACGAGATAAATCGCAAATTCATTGCAGTACGCCAGACCAGAGATGCAAGCCTACTCAGTTGAGTGGGCGGGGGGCCAAGGTCTGGAACCAGGCTGCTTTCACCTACCTGTCTGCCCCTGAACCCAGAGACTGTGTGTGGGCTCGGAGCCCGAAGAAAGAACTATTAATTGAATATCTTCGTCGGCTCAAGTTTCTGTTTATTCTGTGTTCAAATAAAGGTCATTACCAACGGTCACCAAGTGCTGCATTTGGGTTCAGTCACATTCGTTACATAAGTGTATGTAGTAACTAATCATAACCCTAAGAGAAACTGCTTTGGTGTTTTTCAATAAGAGCGGAGATGAACTTCTCAGTATCTTGTAATGGTCTAATTATGTCTGTAAATCTATGTTTTCTCTTAGTTATGTCAACAACTGATGCAAGTTAGCATTAACATAAATACATAAATAAAATCTACTACTACCAGGCATCACTATTAACACAGTACATCTTTCTGCCACAACACCACAAGGTCAGTGTTTTTTTGTCTCCTCTTCAGATTTAAATGTGCATTCATCTGCAAAAAAACAAGATATGAATTGATTAAGTGAAACAACCATCATGATGGTTTATTGACTGCATATGAATGGTTAACTTTAGGTTGGTGTAAAACTCAAACAGCATCACCAGGTTATCCATTAATCTTGAGTCCAGTCACATTTTAAACAACAGGGAGGTTTAAATTGTTTCCACTTCCTTATATGTGTCTTGATTTCCTCATGAACTTGATTAACTTCTTCAACAGTAAAATCTATATCTGTGGCTTACAGCTGCACCTGAGAGGGCATTAGAGGATTCAGGATTCATTTCCCCCTCATCAATCAACAACCAACAGGATTTTAGGAATTCTTGCAAACTTATCAAAAAGGAAGAAAATAACTCTGCACCTCCTCAAGCTGATCCAGGGACAGTAATTCTCAGGTCTCCCCAGAGAGACATTCACAGAGTTGTCGCTATACTACCTGTGTTGTGTTGTGTTATGTTGTGTTGTGTTGTGTTGGGTAATTGTCCTGTTGGAAAGTAGACACACTATGTTACACACACACACTGATTACATGTACATTCCTCTTTGGCTTCTGGTGTGTGTGGTGCTATGGAAAATGGGAAATTCAATGTTAAAATCATCTTACTAACTGAAAAGTGACTTGCAATTTAACCCAAAACACTATGAAATTTTGCAGTGATGTTTAGGGTGAAATGATAAAATAACCACAGTAACACAATATAAAGCAAATGTTCAAATTAATATTTACACAAAAACTTTTCTTTCAATACAAAGTGATTGTCAAGTAACTCAGGCTGGATGAAGCAAAGGGGTAAACAGTGACACCTAGTGGCTGTTTTCAAACATGACAGCAGAGCACCAATGACGCTGCAGTTATTTTGCACCACTCAATTAACCACACCTCTTTGACTGTGCTTTAAGAATCTTTACTGGCTTCTACACTGAGAAAATGAGAATGTGTTTCATTTTAGAGGGCCTGCTCTGCCTCTGTGGGGTCTCAATTAGTCAAGATGATCGTCAAGGTAATGCTTAATCATTGGTGCAACATACAACACCTCTATTCTTAGGCAGATATCATACAAGCACATGCTCTGTGTTGTTATGCATGCTGGTTGTGGCTGCTGAAGTGTAACCACACAAGTAATTATTAAACGTGTTTCTTTTTCCATTTCTTTAGAATGTCGTCCAGAGCTTCAGGAGAACATGAATTTGTATGGAGAAGACATAACATCTCTCTACTCCCGTGATGTAGAACATTGTCAGCAGCTGTGCACCCAGCACCCATCCTGTCTCTTATTTGCCTTTGTACGGCCTGACCAGAGTGACGACAACAGGTGTGTTACTAAAAATACACACTGAAAATAGAAAATGAAGCTTATATCTGTAAAATTTGATCGTAAAAACAAAATCACACCCACTGTGGTTATCAGATGCAATTGTAGGTCTGTGTTTTTTTCCTACTTCCAGTTATACACCCCTGAAAGTTACTTATCAGCTTCAAATATAAGTGTATTGCATATTTAATTGTTCAGAATAACTAGGACTGTTTTAAAATGAGGATTTATTATATGTAAATAGTTGCTGCCGAGATGTATAATGGAAGTAGAATTTAGGTTTGCCAAGAAATATTTTCTTTAAAATTCAATTAGATTTGTGAAAGGTGTCAGATCTGACAGCTCACATCCAGTCAACAGCCCTAGTAAATAATAAATTACAGAGGTACAACAACAAAGATTTCCTCAAAGTCAATTTTACTCAGTTTTACCCAAGCAAAATCATGTAACTAACCATTTCTGACTTCATAAGGACATATGGGTCATCTCAATTCTACACATTCGTATCATCGTAGAACAGCTCATATGATATCTTACAAAAATGCACATACAACGGTTTGTATGATTTGTAACAAATTAGCACCCCAAAATGACTTCACTTGCTTAATGTAAAGTTATTATAATAATGATAATAACTTTATTTGTATAGCACTTTTCAATATAAATAACAAAGTGCATTACAGCATAAAATATCAGCACACACTCTATCAACACAAAATACATACAAATTAAACATTACATCGGGGGCGAAACATCGGTGAACGGCGGTATCCAGCTGACAACCCTGCAGCTGCCCACACTGGCACCGGAGGAGGTGCGGCAGCCCGGAAGGCCAGAGCAGGAACCAACACCTGACCTGTGCAATGATCATCAACTTAAACATTACATCAACTTAAACATTACTTCATAAAAGCCTTCCTGTAAAAGTGTGTCTTGAGGAGTGATGTAAAACGAGGAACAGACTCTGAAAACCTGTTTTCCTCAGGCAAATTGTTCCAGAGTCTAGGGGCCCTGATTGCAAAGGCCTTGTCGCCTTTTGTTTTCAGCCTAGACCTTGAAACAGCTGGCAGGGCCTTATCAGCGGATCTCAGACTGCAAGCTGGTTTGTGTGAGGATAAAAGGTCTGAAATATAGGCAGGGGCTAGCCAAAGTCTGGCCTTAAAAACAAATAAAAGAATTTTAAAATCAGTCCTAAAATGAACAGGCAGCCAGTGCAGGGATGCTAAAACAGGGGTGATGTGGGCACATATTTTAGACCTAGTTAAAAGCCAAGCTGCAGCATTTTGAACTAACTGTAGATGGTGAAGTGATTTCTGGCTGAGACAGGTACATAAACTATTACAATCGTCGAGGCATGAAGAAATAAAAGCATGGATGAGTTTCTCCAAATCTGTGGCTGAGATAAAAGACCAGACTTTGGCTATGTTTCAACTTTATGATAAAAACATGTCTGGACCACTTTTTTTACATGAAGTTCAAAGTTCAAGTCCTGGTCAAAAATGATGCCGAGGTTTCTAGCTGAGGGTTTTACAAGAAGTGTTAAGTCGCCAAGGCTTTCCAAAATTAGTTTTCTTGTTGTGGATGGACCTATAACAATGACATCGGATTTTGACTGATTGAGTTGGAGAAAATTGTCTGACATCCAGTATTTTATTTCTGTGATACAGTTGTGGAGGGCTGCTATATTAGACTGATCACCGGGCTTGATTGGGATGTACAACTGTGTGTCGTCTGCATAACGATGAAAATGGATGTTGTATTTACGGATGATGTCACCTAGAGGGAGCATGTAAATGGAAAAGATAATAGGGCCCAGGATCGACCCCTGGGGGACACCATAGGAGACATCAGTGGGGGAAGAAACAGAGCCAGCTATAGATACCGAAGAGTATCTGTTAAAAAGGTAAGACCTGAACCAATTCAGGGCCACGTCAGTGATTCCTGCCCACTTCTCTAACCTGTCAATTAAAATGTCATGGTCTACTGCAGGGGTGTCAAACTCATTTTCACCAAGGGCCACATCAGCATAATGGCTGCCCTCAAAGGGCCAGATGTAACTTATAAATGTAACTAAATGTAACCAAATGCAATGTAAAATAAATGTAACTACTCCTTAATGTTAAATATGTTAAAAATATACATCATGTTAATGATGTGGAAACACTGCCATCTAGTGGCGGGAAGCTGTCACTTTGCGGGTAACATAATCGACATGCATTGTGGAAAATGTAGTTTTTGGTCAAATCACGCTTTTGACCTATTTATTTTTAGACAATCAGACCTTTTAAGCTCTCGCGGGCCACATAAAATGACGTGGTGGGCCACATTTGGCCCGCGGGCCTTGAGTTTGACACATATGGTCTACCGTGTCAAATGCGCCGCTAAGGTCCAAGAGAACTAAAATGGAACACTCACTGGCATCTTGAGTCAACAGGAGATTATTGCAAACTTTAAGGAGAGCTGATTCTGTGCTATGAAGTGATCAAAAGCCGGGCTGGAATTTTTCGAATAAGTTATTGACTGATAGATGATTTATTAATTGTTTGAATACAGTTTTTTTCTAGGATCTTTGATTAAAAAAGGGAGCTTTGAGACTGGTCTGTAGTTGTTCAGAATGGATGGGTCTAGATTGGGTTTTTTGAGTATTAGGCAAGTTAAGTTACTTTGGTTAGATTTAGTAAAAGAAACATGGTGACAATGTATCTTAAAATAACTCAAGTTCACTTCGTTATACACAGTTATGCACAATGGTCTCCTGGGGAAAAGTCCTGTGTTGTCTGACCATTTACCACCCCAACCTGCCTCTATATGTGGACTTTATGTCTTTATACTACTTTCTTCTTTACTCCTGGCAGCACATTTGTCATATGATTGCAGCCTTCACAATTTCTGGGGTTGTTGAAAAATTGCTGGCTCTCAATTCATTATATACTAATTGTGGTGCGTTACTTTTGGTAGGTATACAGTGCATGAAAACAGCCTGTACAAGCTGGAAGTGTACAGGGCCGTTGCAACCAGACAGGCAAACTAGGCAATTGCCTAGGGCCCCGAGCTGGAAGGGTGTCCCCACAGACTGGGCTGACATTGGTCCATATCAATGACAATATGATGGAACCCCTATAGACACTGCAACAACGACAACATGTTGGAATCCCCCCTAATGGGGCCCCCTACTATCTGCTGCTTGCGAGTGGCTAGAGGGGGCCTCCCAGAGACTGCTGACATTTGGTCCATAATCAATGACACAACTTGAAACGACAACACGTTGGGAGACCTCCCTAATGGGGTCCCCTAATAGCTGACTTGCTGTTAGGGTGACCAGACAACCCGCATTGTGCGTGACTGCACAGCTTTTCTGTCTCTTTTCACGCGTCACGCAAATTAAGACCATGTCCCTGCATGATTGGTTGCCACCTGCGCTAGCATTGTTGGAGTACTGTAGTACTACGGTACCTCACGGTCCCACTACTGTGGGATAAGTTCAAAGTCCAATCGCAAGAGGGTGAGTGTCCATGTGCCGTCCAATAACGGCGCACGCTGGCCACCTGGCACTCAATATGCTGCTGCGGTGGTCTGTATCCAGTGACATTTCAGGTATTAGCTGAGCTATTGAGTATCTTTAGGCAGTGAAAGTTAATATTTATTTCTTTTTACTTGTAGGTTAGATTTGTTTAAATTTTCTACAATGATTTGTTTTCCACAGAGCTCTACAGTGCAAGCATTTTTCTCACATTTGCGACTAAAAATAGTTTTGCATGAGCAAAAGAAATCATTCAGGAGCACGCTGTGCGAGCACAGATTTCAGCCAGCAGCAGGAACGAAAGGCGAATCCTGATGGTTGTGGGTTGAACGGAGGTCACGGACACCATATTCCTGTCAAATATGGCACAAGATGGGCTTACCGGCGACCGAGAAGTCCGGCTCCAGGTCCAATAATTTCCTCTTTGTTGATTTCATGACTGGGCGGCACGGTGGTGTGGTGGTTAGCACTCTTGCCTCACAGCAAGAGGGTTGACAGATCGATCCCGGGCGTGGGAGCCCTTCTGTGCGGAGTTTGCACGTTCGCCTCGTGTCAGCGTGGGTTCTCTCCGGGCACTCCGGCTTCCTCCCACAGTCCAAAGACATGCAGATTGGGGACTAGGTTAATTGGTAACTCTAAATTGTCCGTAGGTGTGAATGTGAGCGTGAATGGTTGTCTGTCTCTATGTGTCAGCCCTGCAATAGTCTGGCGACCTGTCCATGGTGTACCCTGCTTCTCGCCCGATGTCAGCTGGGATAGGCTCCAGCCCCCCCGCGACCCTCAAGAGGATGAAGCGGTCAGAAAATGAATGAATGAATGAATGAATGATTTCATGACTGCCCAGAAATACCTGAATAGCCGAGCCGTGGCGGCACACAGGTATGTGATGTGTCAGAGGAGAAATGAGCTGTTCACATTTTTCTCATTTATTTATTTTATTTTGCAAGGTGCCTCTTGCCTGGGGCCCCCAGAGTGTCTTGAAACAGCCCTGGCTAGATGCCACTAAATCTGCCTAAATCGTATACTGTACACTGGTCCTTTAAGCTCAAACCCTTCACAGTGATCCACAGAAATGTAGTTTATTTACTCTGAATTGTGTTGGTTAACTTTTGCAAGTCACAGCTCAGTAGACGACTGACACCTGTTGACTCTAACACCAGTTTAGAATTAGTAATTAACAGGGTGCGATGATGGCGTGCGTACCAGTATTATTTCTTCTGTCTGTAGATACAAGTGCCATCTTAAATTCAGCATGCCGGTGCCAAAGGCTGAGGCAAAGGATGGTTTAGTGTGCGGATTCTCACACAAAATACATATAACTCAACAGTATGACACAGGTACACAAACTCTTATAATAAAGCTCATTGGTCAGTGAAGCATCTTGCAAGCTGCGTACACTCTTGGGTTGTGTAGTTTGGCCACTAGCAGCAGTCTATCCCTGTACCTCTCTGCTAACAGACTGGATTAGAGACTGGAGTAGATTTCTGGGGTTCTGACCTTGCTGAATTGCTGACGAAAGGTGCAAAGGCGTGCCAAAGGACATGTACTGAGGATCCCAACTGCCAGTTCTTCATGTATGACACTAAGTGTTTTTCATGGTTTGGTAGCAGGAATGTCTGTGCCATTTGCATGCATGCAACAATGCACAAGCAAACTTAAATATTATCAAACAGAAACACAGAATTGATCATGACACATAATAAACGATGCTGTTTATTTTATGTTCGAGGCGCATTTGCCATCTCAAGCATTTCATCGCCATGCACTCTCCTCCTAAAGTTACCAAACTGGCCAATGTTGTGTCTGGATTCTCCCTGAGGAACTGTGTGAACATGGCTCTAGAAACACACAGACAGACAGAAACTGTATAACTTGAGTTATGTGTGATCCAGTAAAAGGTTCAGCACTGCTGCATGAATAAGTTTATTTACACATCAGAAGAGAAATCTCTCTCACTTCCTGATTTCAGACACTTTTTTCTCTTATTTCTGCCTCCTCCCTGCATCTTTTCCTCTCTCAGCTTGAACCGCAACGTCGGTCTGCGCCGCACACCCTCGTCTCACGTACACACTCACACACGCGCACACTTCCCTCCTTCTTTCTCCATCGTTCCCTCCCCTCCTTCCTCTCTTCTCCCTCCAGCCTCCCCTCCCCCGTGGGAAACCCAGTGCAGTGTGACTGTGGTTGTCCTTCCTGGAAGCTGTGGTGGTGACTCTGGCTCCTCCACTCAGAGGCTAGAATAGTGCCAGCCAGCCTGTGTGTGTCTATGTTTGTGTGTCGTCTGTGTGCCTGTGTGTGTGCACACATGCACCCTCCACAAACATTCCACCACCGTACCGTCCGTCCGACCGCCGGCCGGCCTCGCACGAGAGCCACGCCGCCACCGCGGTTCAGTCCTGACGCCAGCCCTGAAGACTCACATTACACACACACACACACACACACACATACACATACAAGACGTGTGTGCACACAACACCACATAAACAAAACACTAAGCGAGGCACAAACACACACACTCACACATGGGGCAGCGAGCACATGAGACTGGCCTAAGCACACACTAGCACACTCACTCAAATAAACAATATGCACTTTGCGGAACACACACATTTTTGGACCACAGACCACAGACATTGCATCCTGAAGTAGATCAAAGCGTTCTCCAGCAGTAAACACACACAGGGCTCTTCTCTGCTCTCTCATCCCCGCGGAGCCGTTTTGGTGAAGCACGACACAATTATGCTGATCTTCTTGAGAAACAACTCCTTGCAACTGTCATTCATCATTGTTTAGAGGGTTTCTCGCTCACCCTCTATGTCCTGGCTGACTCTCGGTGATTCACACCATTTCTCTTCCTGTCCTCTTAAACCTTCACAATCCCTCTCATCTCTCCTTAACCCCGTCTCCTGCCTCCCTCCCACCCTGTTATTGAACGTCTACGCCAAATCAGTCACCCAACCACAGCCCTTCAGATCTTTTTCTTTGTTTTCCCCTCTCTCGGTCTCTCCATCCCTCCCTCTCGCCCTCGTCTTTACTGTCTGTCCATTGTTGAGGAGACAGTGGCGCAGACAAACAGGGAGAGAAGATATCCGCTGGTGTACCACAAGATTGGAGAGAAAGAATGGCAGAGAGACAGCAGAGGAGAGGAAGATACATAGACTGATATGAGGGTAAAGTTAATTACAGGGGACTGCCAATTAGAGGGCAAAGTGATGGGTCTGTTTGCCTCGCCGCGGCATCCCAAAAACATCACCAGCTCCCACCATGTTTATCCTCTGCAGCCACAAGACCACAGCTCCCATCAGCCATCACTGGAGACAGCTTAGATACAGAGGGGGTTACGGCTGGAGAACATGCAGGCAGTGTTTGCAGACATGGCTAATAAGGATAAGTGGGTAACATGTAACTTTCTGCCATTCCTGTTCCATTTGTATTGATAGCAGATAGGTAAGATAAGTATGTATTGCCATTTGATTTTACAGTCAGAAAAAACACACAGAGGAAAACATGGACAAAGGTAAAGGCACTTAGTCTTTATAGATATTTTTGTCAAACATTCTTCAGACTGGAAAATGTAATCAAATGTATAAATGTTTTAGAAAAAAAAACCAAACATCACAGTTAAAAGATCAGTAAAGACTCAACATCACTGTTGAGCATTTTATATATGGCTCTGTTGGGCACTGTGTACGTGTGTATTTGTCAAACAAGATCTTCAATTTTATTCATATCCTGTATTCTTTCACATTCCTTCATTGCTCCATTATATATGATTGTTTGTGATTATCTGAAACTTCACCCACAGTCTGATATGGCTTTTAGAGTCCCTCAAAACCAAAGACAGTCATCAAAGGTTCAATACGTCTCTCTCCAACAGTTTCATATTTGCTACATGGTGCACATGGGAGCTCCATGTACACTGTACAGAGTTCATTTGGAAAACCAGAGCTCAGAAAGCTCCGATCTCAGTCCCCCATCCCTGGGCCGACTTGGCCGGTCCGCTCAAGCCCCTGCGCTGGGCTGTGGGAGACCCCAGAGGTGCGAAGGGCCTGAAAGAGACTTGCAGTGGGGCAGAAGATGATGAAGTAGAAGAGGAGGAGGAGGAGGTAGAAGGAGAGGAAGAGGAAGGGGTGGGGAGGGGAAGAGGCGAGGCCCTGGTCGCGCTGTGAGGGGACGGCTGAGTGGGTCTGGATGGGGCTAGGGCCGGGGACGCTGCGAGGGAGGGCAACCTGTGGACTGTGGCCAGAGCTGTGGGCGCAAGAAGCGGTGGTACACCCTGCTGGCAGCCAGCCAGGGGGCCGAGGCGGAGGGAGGCGGGCGGCGGATAGCTCCCCAGCAAGGCCAGATCCCTTCGCCCACTGGGGAACGAAGGTGAGGAGGAGGCCGGTGAGGTGGGGGAGATTTGAGGGAAGGACGCCCACGGCCAGGGAGGAAAAGGCAGGGCGGAGGCTGGGGGCGACTGCAGGAGAAGGGGGTCTAGCTCACTTGCACAGTGGGAAAGGTGGGAGACAAGGCGGGCTCCAATAGGGTCTGGCGACTCCCCATCAAGGGAGCTGAGGTACCGCACCACCTCTCCAACGCACTCTCTAAAGCCCAAGGTCCTGTAGTCAACTGCCAGAGCCCTCGCATCAAAGTAACCTGAGAGAAAAAATGAGAGCTTAGTCATACAATGAATAATACTCATGGAATGCGGTTAGTCATAAAAAATATAACTGTGCATGCTGTGTGCTTTATCTCTTGTCCAAAACAGTTTTCCAGCATTATTCCGACAAAGGGAATTGTTTTGCAAGCAACAAACTCAGCAGTCTCACCTTTTCCCCCCATGGCATGCAGGAGTTTGAGGTGATCCACGGTCATCTGCAGGATTTCCGCTTTCTCCAGCTTGGATGAACCCTGCAGGTGAAAAGAGCAACATTTTACTCATCAGATTTTATGAAGCTGCTTTCTGTTGTTTAAGTAGTAATCAATTGTGGATTTACGAGCAGTCACCTGCTTCTCAAAAGCACTGGGCACCAGCCTCCTGAGCTCTGACAGGCTGTGGTTGATCCGGTCTCTGCGCCTCTTCTCTATGATCTAGACAGCAGGAAAAGCAGAGGGACAGTCAGGGCCAACCAGAACGACAGGACTAAAAAGATTAAGATCCAAGGCAGTAATCCACTCACCCCTCTTCTCTTCTTTCGGGCCAGAATCTGCGAGGCGCTGCCAGGAGACATGGACCCAGTGACTGGGCTGTACCATGGAGATAGAGGGAGAGAGAAATAAGAAAGAGAGGGATGGCATTGGCACAGAGAGAAACATGTTAACTTTGATTCCACTGCATATTGTTATTATTACTCTTCTTAATATGACACAGAGGCAGGATGGCACATCAGCTCCCTTCAATCTAATTTGCTTTTTGGGCACAGAGCAGCATAGAAGTGCCCGGGAGAGGAGGGAAGACGAGATTGTTTTTGGTTTAATGCGTTTCTGGACATTAGTCTCAGTGAAATGACATGCTGTTCTCCTTTCCATCTGAGCGAAAGCACTTTTAGAAAGATGATTATATAGCCTTGGGGCGATGCTCTCGCTCGCATGGGGCTCCAGCATGCAGCATGGGATCTGCTCCTCCTGAGTACAGTCACTCAATATGGATTGTGTTTGTTTGTGAACTCTCATCTTACAGGGCCTGAAAGAGCCTGACAGCTTGGAGTTCCCTTCAAACTGCCCCACCAAAGACTCGCTGCGTTTCTATTAGATTTTAACATGAGGGCTGCCAATTTAGCTGTGTGTTTTTGTTTAGGTTTATGTTTGATGGGGCTGACTTAAAAAGGCGGCACTCTTCTGTTTGCACGTCACATGGCAATTTGATTTATCCAAACCGTCTTTAGTGTTGCTGGCTCGCTTGGTTCTCGTGATGTAACCAGAGTTGCTGTGAATCTGTTTTTATATGTTGTTGATGCACTGTTACAGATACACTCCGATGAATGCTTTCTTTAATCCACATTTCTGCATTTCCAGAAGAGGAATTTGATTAATTTGCCTAAAAAGCAAAATGGTACGATGACTTGTGAAGAGTGTGTGCAGTGTTTGGAGTCATTTTAATGCTTATCAGATATTCTTCTGCACTACTGAAATAAGTTACACATAATAGGCTGCAGTTACAGGGCTCGGCATTGTAGGTCACATTTGCATTTAAAGTTTTAAAGGATATTTTTTTCAATCAAACAAAAATAATTTTAGTTTTTCATATAACTCCATATATTTAACTATATGTATATGTATAATGAAAAAAACTATTATTAACTGTGTGAATTTGTGACACACACATTTCCTGCATATATAACCTTAATACTACAAAACTGAAATTAATAATCTTATTTTATTCTTTTAAAATTTCAGTTTTTTTAAAGTGAATTAAATCTTAAATACAGCAAAATGTTTGTATGTCATATACTTAAATATACTAAAAATAATTTCACAGTACTCACTTGCACACACGTGCCTCAAATTTTCCTACAAAATGCTACGAACTCTTCAGTTCGTGGGGAGTTGTCCCTCGTCTCTGTTGCCTCGTCTTAATTTGACAGTTCTGTTTTTCTGCTTTATGCGACATCAGAGTTCCTGAACTGGAAAGGACTGAAAACTTAATATTGCCACATTACAGTAATTTACAGTTATTTACAAAATTAAAAATATTTGGTGAATAAATTGTGAATCTATGAATCTATGTATTTGTTCTGAAGATATTTTCTATATGAAGTGGATTTATTTTCAAACGATACAGTATCAGAAAATCTCGCTAAAGACGTCAGCCGTTATTTTAATCTATATTTATCGCATGTCATGCATGCAGTGATGATTACCAACTTCTGTATTTACTCACATGGACAAGTAAAAGAAGCAAACATGTTGCTGTTTCATTTACAGGGGAATGCAGTGAATATATATTTTGGTGATGATGGGAGATTTGCTGCCAGAGGCCTGAATATCAACTTTAAAATGACAGCTCAGCTTTTTTGGAAGGCAATTTTCTGAAATATATTTTCAGAAAAAGGAAATAGAAATAATGTTGGAGCTGAATGCAGAAAACTTTTGAAAGTAGGAGTAACCTTTTTTTAACATCATTGCTTTATGAACAACATCCGCCTCTGAGACTTAAAAACCAAAACCTTTCCTGCAGTTTTTCAACTTGTCTGCAATTCCATGCGTGACAGCATTTTGGTGTCAAAATGCTTGTAAAGCCCACAGTTTACAGCCAAGTACGTTCAGAGTAAATTTGTTTTCAGCTTCTAATTTCAGCTGTATGTAATTTCCCTTTAAAGTGTGATTTGAGGGCATGTTTGACAACCTCAGGTGTGGTTGGTGGATGCTCACCAATAGCTGTCTTCTTGTCCCACGTCAATAAACTCGTCTGTGTCCGAGTCTGGGGAGCTGTAGTCGTGTGGTCTCTTCATGTCTGTGCCCCTTCCTCACTGGCTAGACTGACGGGTAGATGACAGATGATGTATTTGGGTGATCCTGTCGACTGCTCTCTCTGCTGTGTGGAGGCAAAACGCTGAAGACAGTCTCCCCTGTGGAAGAAGCACTCACCCTGTGTGCCCCTCACTGTCTGTTCCTCCTGCGCTGGTACTTATAAAAGCCTTGTTGTCCTTAGTTACTTCTTGTCACTTGTGTTTTTTGTTGTTGTTTCTTCATGTGTCTTCTGTCGTCTCCTCTGTGAGTCAGCGGTGTCACTCGATCGACCCCCAAGGGCCCATGACAACTAAGAAAATTCACAAGCTGCCTTAGTCTTTTACTCTATCACTGGCATCCAATCATAGTCTCTCGCTCGCTCTCTCTGTTATTTCTCTCCTGGCTCCCTCTCTCTGTCACAGCCACCCAATGACAAAATAGGACTTTGGCAGTTGGGGCAGGGTTGCCAGTTTTGGCTCCCCCGCCTCTTCTCCCTGTCCCTCCTCCCTGCCTTTAATCTGGCCTTCCTCAGCTTGTCACCCTCCTTCCCTCCCTCCCCACCCCGCCGAGCCCCATCTTTCCACCCCTTTGCTCAGTCATCCTCAGTCAATTAGCCTCCAATCTCATCCTGCTCTCCTTCCTTCCTTCCCTCTTTCTATCCTCCTTTCTTTCTATTTATGCTCCTTTAATTACACTGCTTTTGTAGAACAATGGCAGCGTGAGGGAGGGAAGGAGAGAGGTGAGGAGTGTGGGAATGATGGACTGTGAAAGCACTCCATCATCCACAGGGGAGTGTGTGACAGTGCATAAAGCTTGACTCTCACACAATCGAACAGGTGACTCAAAGAATGGAGTCATTGAACTACTTTTTGGGAGTGAGTGTGAGGGACAAACAGCAGAGAGAGAACAATACTGCAGTGATGGGTAGACAGACGGGTCACCCATGACCCTATGCAGCTGTCAGTAATCAACCACAATATGAAGAAATCCTTTTTCTTCTATCCTTTAACAATACTTCATATTGCTTTAATGCTGTTTACTAAGATGTAAAATCATTTATAACTTAAATCCTGATCAGTCTGTACCATAGAGAGAGCTGGACACAGTGTTGGAGGCGGGGCCCTGTTAATTCCTAGGAATTTGTACAGTGACGCATGAGGCCAAAAACGTTTGACTTCCCTGATGTAAAATAACGTGGATCCTACGCATCCCGTAGAGTAAGCGCGCCAGAGATTTCATCGCCAAAGCGGCTAACTTACAGTTTAACCCTCTGCTAACCTAAATGGGGATAAAAAATGAATTCATGGGCAGCTCTTCCAGACTTTCAAAATGTCATTGGACCGAATGGATCTCGTCCCAATAGTGAAATGAGTCACTTTGTGGGGGTTGTGATGCTAAAGAAAATGTATCACTGATTTACGCACGTCTCTCACAATATAAGTCTATGGGAAAAAGTCTTGCTTGGCCCAGTAGCATCATGTGACACATCCAGAAGCTGTAATTTCATAGTTTGGCCACTATGTCAAATTGGCTTTAAATCTCAGTCTCTTCCCCCACAGCCTTATCAGATGAGCATTACTTACTTTTAGCTAACTACAAATAGCGTTATCCATGACTTTTAGATAACAATTTCAACTGTTTATTGTTTACATTTACTTAACTATTCCGTTAATGTATTGCATGCAGCTAACTAATTCAACCATCTATAGATTATGTAACGTTAACAAACTACTTTAAATGTTTATCCATAACATTTTAGGGAGTACTTCAACCCATGTTATGTTAACTTTCTAAAGTGTTTCTATGCGTTGGCAGTTGACGCACTGGGACATCATGTCAACTTCTGACTGTTACAATTTTTGTCTGTTTTCAAGATACACTTCAGTTTTCACAGACAAACTGACTCTTGAAAACAAAAACAAAAGTCACACTATAACCCAATAACAATCCAACCCAATAATGTGACTTTTGACACAGATTTAGCAGTGTTTTTGTTTTCTTCCCAAAATCAGGACATTAAAAAAATCCTGCCAGTTGAAAGAGCGAGAATTTGGAGCTCACTCACAGACCTTTAAGTAAATGTTATGCCCAGCCTCTTCCAAACATGTGTGTGTGTCAGTGTGCAGAGATGAGGGCAAGTACAGGGGTCAAGAGAGGAATCAGCCCAGTGAGTGTCTGAACATCTGGGCTCTTCACTGGACAAGATAGCGCTCTCTGTACACTCACACACACATACACACACTCACACACGCAATTCCTTGCAGCCCTTAGCGCTCGGTTCCGCTGCCACCGTGGGAAGATTGCTGGTACAGATTGCCATGGAAACACGAGGCCCAGGCGCCCGTTGTTGGGAGCAATGCCTGACTGACCCAGCGGTGTGTGCATATGTGTGTGTGAAAGACGGAGAGAGGCCAAGTGGCATGCCCCCTTCCACACAATGCCCAGCTGAGTGTGTCTCTTCCTGCCTGGCAGACTGGAAGGGTGTGTTAGTTTAAACATACTACAATGCAGGAGAACGAGATCTTTGTGCATGTTTTTTGAACAAGTGAAGCCCTTTTATGTCCTTAATTTGATCCTGTAAGTTGCAAAACACTCTTAAAAAATCAGGTATATATTTTCTTATTTCTCTTACTCCAGATGTTTCCTTTTCTTTGTCTCTTTCAAGATGATGTGGCTTTCAGCAGCTTTGTTTTTCTGTTTATTTCTCTTGCAGTAGATGTAACTGAGCCCTGCCCGCCTGCATTTTATCATATCATACGTGTAAAAGTAATAAACTAAGTTAAAACATGTGCATGTGCGTGTGTTTGCAATATCCCAAGTGTCAGTAATCAGTGTGACCATCACCAGGGGGCTTAAAGTGTGGTGAGTATGAGTCAGGACCAACAGAAAAGAGAAATCCCTCTTTCTCTCCCACCCTCCGAACCACCCCCTCCCCCCTCCACATATCCTTTCATTACCAATCATTCCTTAATTCAGATCTGGATCTCATTTCAGCATCAGGGAAGAAAGAGTCTGCGAGAAAAGAGACATCTATGAAGTCAGGCTTCAGTCTCTTCTCTGTTGTTATTTTTATCACCCACCCACCCTTCTCTTCAAAGAATAACTTTCGTCTCTGTATCACCAGTCTTTCATGTTTCTTTGTTGTTGTTTTTAAAAAAAAAATTAAATCACTCTGGTTTCACTCATCTTTTGTGCAGTCCCAGTTGTTCCAGGATGATGAGGCAAGATGCATAAAAGCAGGCACGAAGTGGAAAGTAATTAAGAAGATGAATGAATAAATAAATAAATAAGTTAATTATGAAAATAGTTTCATGGTGGGGGTGTGTGAGGATTGTGATGGCGAGGAAACATAAGAGGCAGAGAGCTGGCACAGGATGGTGGGATGGAATTCTGGGAGATTTCTGGCGATCTTGGTCGGCCACTTCAAGTCCTCTCCCTCCCATCCCTCCAAACCACAACAAGGCGACGTCCCTTATTGAAATTAACAAGCTCATACTTTTACAATTTGCACACACACGCACACATGCGCAACTCCAATATGAACGTGTGAACGCTCAGGGACATACGCACAACTGATTCATACAAGCACACGCACACACGCAACTGCTTCACACGAATGTGGACAGTGCATGCCCACAATTTATAAGGCACAAACACTCAGCTGCAATTATTGCTTCTGATGCATGACTATTGCTATTGTTTGAAAGTCTGTGAGATGGAACCAGCTCAGCAAGATATTTTGTTTGTGACTTTTTCCGCTGCATTCATGTCAAACTGAATAACTAGTCAGATATGTCTCACTGCGTGGTTGACTTTGATTATTTGCACTCTGTTTTTCAGCAACAGAAAACTAACTTTCAGCAGTGTTATTTCCCTTAAATGTAGTGACTCCTGTGTAAAGGACGCTCAGAGGAATACAGCTTAAGGGGGGAAATAAGTAAAACCATTAAACATCAAAAAGATACAAAGAGACAGTCTTTTCAGTGCATTTCATGTCTGTCACAAAATATGATACATCATTCAGAGACACGCTGGTTGAAAGCTCAAAGTGCTGAAACTGGGCACACATCTCATATATCACATTTAGACCATAAACTATCTTTTGAAATATATTATTTTTTATTTCCTACATTATTCTCCTGTATTTGTGTTGAAATCACTGATGCAATTATGATGATGATAAAGAGGAAATACAAAAATTTAAAAAAAAAAAAATGACACAAGGGGGCAAAGCCTAAATGGCGAGCCACTGAATTATTGTTGTCTAACAAATTCTTGCTTGTCTTTGATTTAAATATCCACTGAAATGCAGTTTTGTTTTTGTGTGAAGCATTTTATAACCATTGCTTTAACTCTTAAAAAAAATAGCTGGGCCAATACATCATGTGCGCTGTCATTGGTCATTGGTTTGTTGACCATAAAGCATTTTTTAAAATAGTTTTTTAAAACTTTTTGCAATCATTATAGCCTACTCCTGTATTTGTGCTGAAATCACAACTGTGTTTCTAATGATGCAGGAGGAAATACAAAATTTTAAAAAAGCCATGGCATGATGGAGCAAAGCCTCGATGGTGAGCCACTAAAGTCGTATTCTTTAACAATTCAGCTTGTCTTTGATTAAAATTTTCATTTAAATGCTTTTAGTCAAAGGTTTGTTGTTTGTTTTTGGTAATCGTGAGGCATTTTATAACCCCGGCTTTAATCGTTAAAAATATGGAGAGATGTTAATTAGAATGGTGGTGTTTGCAATTATATCTTTCAAATAACAAGGTACCTCAAAATAACTTCTCTGATCAAACAGCATTAGTCAAAAGCAAATGTTTGTTCACAGTCTGGAACCCCTGCCAAGAATATATGAAAGGCCAATTGTGGTCAAAGGAGCCCTGCATGGTGCCCTGCTGTATGCAAGTGCTATTGACATACACCCAAAAAAATCAGTAGATTTCTTATTGGTATGAGGCCTTCATAGTAATCGGCCTGTGGCTGGGTGCTCAGTCACTGGGGTCAAGATTGGATTGGCATGGGAACTGGCACCGGAGTAGCTTGGCACTGTCTAGGCTGGACCCATGAGGGAATTATCTGCCCTTCAGACACATAAGGAATGCCTGGGACCTGTGGCACAGCCTGTCTGGCCGTCTCCACGATTCACTCGGCATAACCTGGATACATGAGGCATTCCTGGGAACGCCACGTTTGTTCCTATAGGGTGTTCCTAAGAGGCCGTTGTGTTGTTTATGATCTGACTGAGCTAATATGAGGTGTGAATAAACCCCCAGAGAAGCAGGGTTAGACACAGTCAGTATATATGTTTGAGATAGTGGCTGCTGTGATTTGAGGTGTCGAGAGGGCAGGAGGGCTGCGGCGATGGGTCATGCTGCCTGTCAGAGAGCAAGAGACGCAGAGAGAGAACAGAGAGAGAGAGTGAGTCCTCCCTCCTCATCCGGCTCCCCTACACACAGATAAATAAAGAGGCTAAAAGCCGGAGAGAAGAAGCAGAAAGGAACTTTTGTGGCTTCCGAGTGGGGTCCCTTTCATGGCGGTTCCCACAGCACTAGGCCTGTGATGACATTCACCATGTTTCACACACACACACACACACACACACACACACACACACACACACACACACACACACACACACTCACACACACACTGATGGGCCCTGTGACTGCGGTGACTTTCGCTGGTGCCGGGCCCCAGACGGGACGGCGAGGGCCCCGAGAGCCACAGGCAGCCATTGTGCTGTCGCCGCGGAAACCAGCCTCTTTATGTCAGACATGTTTTTCTGTTTGTTTTCTTTTTTATGTCTTTAATGTGGGCAAGGGAGAATGTCCCCCCCCCCCTCCTCCTCACTGCTCTGCGTTATTTACCCCCAATACCCATCTTCCTCCTCCTCCTCCCCCTCCCACCAATCCATCCACATTTGTTTCTCCTCTTTTCCTCCCTCCTCCTCTTCCACTCCCTTCCTCCCTTATGTTGTCTCCCCCTTTTTCCCCCTGGAGATCGTCATTTGTAAAGCTCTTTGCTTAGACAGCCCATATCTTTGTCGTGGTGTTGCGGCCTCCCTCTCACTCAGCTCCTTTTTATCTATACTTCATGAGGTTTTGGCACAAACTGGCACTTTTTCTTCCTGCACTGAAAAAAAAAAACAATGCGCACAACACTAAAACAACAAAACCTTTCCCCAAAAGAATTCTGCCTTTCCCACGCTAAACCAATTTTCTTCACAAGATTAAACAAACTCCCAATAACAAAATGAAAGACACGGGGGTGGGGGGGGGGGTGAAGAGGAATCTGGTTATGATTCCAGTCTCCCAAAAAGCCAGCAGAGGATGCCCCAAAGTCCTCCGATGAGAAAAACAAACTTAAAAAAAGGCAACTGTTACTATTTTTAAGTGCTTGAAGAATGTCGCTCTGTGCCATGACTCAAAGGCACGCCGGCCCTCGTCCGTAATCAGTTCATTCTGACTGCACTCCTCCGCCACATCACACACAGGACGCAATCTTTTATGAGCCGCAGAGAAAGAGGAGGAGAAAAAGGGGAAAGTGAAAAATGAAAGAGTTCAAGGCTAATCCACCGTGTCCCCTCAACCATGCATGCAACTGTGCCTCATTTGATCACTGAGGGTTTTAAGACTCAGCTAATATTAGCCACTGTAAAACTAGTTTTCACTCAGGCGTTTTGACTTGGAAGCTGACTATCATTCAAGTTTATGGAGGAGACTAATTTTTATTGCACTGAGTTATGTGATGCTTAATCCCTCTATCAGCTTTCTATTTCTGTCAGTGTCTAAAGGAAATGGTGACAGTGATATATTCAAAAGGGAAAACATCTGCTGCGTGGTCATCTTGAGATTCAAAGATCTGGATTAACTGGATACCAGGGTGGTTTAGCAGAGCACTCACCGAGCCACAAACCCAGGAGATGGTGCTCCATCCCAGTTTTACGCCGCCCCAGACACCCTTGGCTGCTGTTCTCTGACAGCCTCTCACTTCCCCAAATCCCTCCTATAACTTTACACCTCAGATTACGGCCTTATCAGGGCGGCATCCAGCTGACACCTTGTCCCGACGGCAGCTTGGAAGAGGCGGCATAAGCCCCTAAAAACCAGCATAAAAACCTGCCGCCACTGCACTGCTGGGCAATTTTTAGCGTTCCCAGAAGGGGATAAGAGTGAGTGTGCAGCGAGACAGAGGAAGACTTTGATGGAGCAAGGATGATAACAAACATCATTTCCATATCCTGCACACCACTGGTACCACTTTTATTGGTTGTGATAGATGCTTTTACAGGCTAATTAAAATGACTGGAACTAACATAAAGGGTGCACTGAACATATAATTGTTTTTTTCTTTAATGATGCCAAACTAAATCTGCTAATAACTATCTTAATTACATACTTTGTATTGCTGTATTGGAGTAAGTTTCGGTAGCTTTGGTCAAGTTTGCATTTCTGCTACGACCAGAGGCAGAGCCAGACATTGGAAACACTCGGGGCTCAGCCCAAACTGAAAGGGGTCGGGGCACATGCTCCCCCAGGAAGATTTTTTTCCTATTTGGAGCAGCTACATGCACTGTTTTTCAAGCCATTTGAGATAATAGAAAGCCTAAAAATCTGTACATCATTTAGGAAAAAGAGTTGCCAAGGAAAAACAAAAACATCCTGTAGAGCCTATGTAGTAAACCTTTCTATATACAAGCAAGACGGTGTTAGCGGAGTCTCCTTCATCACCTTCACATCATCGCTATTTAATAAACAACACCTACATCCTATTATCTTACTGACAAAACCTCTGTCTGTCTTGGTCAATCCATGTGAAATTTGGCACAGTGGTAGAGGGTCATGGGAGGATGTGAATGAAGCAATATTACATCAATTGGCCAAAGGGGGGCGCTATAGCAACTGATTGAAATTGCAAACTTTGAATGGGCATATGTCATGCCCCGTATGTCGTAGAGACATGAAACTTTGCACGGAGATGCCTCTCCTCATGAGGAACAAATTTGTCTCAAGAACCCATGACTTCTGGTTATATAGATTTTCCGCCATTTTGAATTTTTTGAAAAACACTTAAAATCAATCTCTCCCTAGGAAGTTTGACTGATCTGCATGAATCTCGGTGAACATAATCTAGGGACCAATATCTAAAGTTCCCTCTCGGCAAAAGTTGGAAAACTTACTAAAACTGAGCTTCTATAAGGCAATGAATATTGCGGAGGGCGTGGCTCATCACACAAAGGTAGGCGTGGCTCATCACATAAAGGTGGATGTAGGTGTTGTCATCTCAAGGGCTTCACCGATCACCACGCAACTTTGTAGGCATATGACCACACTCATCATTCTGAAACCAAAACAAAACAAATGTTGAGTGTGCCAAAATTTCACTCCTGCCCCCCAAAAAGGGCAAAAATTGCCTGATGTTACTATTTTAAGTCACAGAACGTAGGTAGGGCAGGAATTTGGCATACATCATCAAACATCATTACTAGAGAAGTATAGCTCCATTGATTTCCTGGTGAAGTCAGAGAGACCGAGGGGAAATGACACAAAGTTGAAGGTATTTTAAAAACCCAAACGATCCGGGGCTTTTGAAAAAACATTCGGGCTTAAGCTCCAGAAGTCACACCCAAGTGACTTTAATGAGCAGCTTTGATTATCGTAAATTTTCCAAAGATCACCACCACACCAGTGCGTAATCCTCTTTGGCTGTCTTTTTCCCTCCTTAGCACAAATATGTGGATGCATCTTAGAAATCAAATCACACATGTAGTTCACACTGGCATGATTAAAGACAGTTACACCATAAATTGACGCAGATTGGTGCATAAAAAAAAAATCAAGTGTTTGGCGCTCTGGCAGAATGCACCATTTTATATGTGCCCCCACCTCTTCAATATTGCAATGAAACCTTTGCTCTTGTGTTTGGGAATCACAAATATATCAGATCACAGGCCTATCTGATGCTCTCGTTGAGGCATCTGGTTGACTGCCATGAGACATCTTCCCAGGCCTCCACTTTCCACATTTTGTTTTTATGTGAACACAAATGCTGACATTTTTGACATCAAACAAACACATGACAATACAATGACACAGCACTTATAGCACAGAGATATATGGATGCAGACAGACAGACACACACACACAGTTAAGTACACACAACAGATGTCGGTGCAAAACTGCCTTGCTGAAAAGCATACTTGCGCAGTGAACTAATTCTATACACTCTGCATGTGGCTCATGCACAAACACATGCTGTCTTTCTCAGACATGAAGACTTGCTTGAGGTCAATGCTTGAGGACGACTAGCTAACTGTATATAGTACAGGAGGCTTTGATCTTTGGACTTGGCTGTGGCAAAGACAGCCAACCAGCGCTGAGGCTCTGTGCTACCGGAAGCTCGTGGTCTGGGACGGCTCCATTTACTACTCTGTTCTGGTGCTAAATATACAATAATAAAAAGGCTGGCAGATTTATTTCAGACTGTGATACATTTCCTCTCCAGCGAGGGAAGAAAGGACTGAGCAAGAGACAGACGTCTCCAGATCACCGAAGAACATTAAGTGATAATTACAGAGAGAGATAGACAAAAAGAGAAGGACGAGGTTTCCCCCTCTCGCTTTTCTCTTCCTCTTCCTCTGCCACCACAGAGGAGAGTGGCGTCTCCAAACTAAAGAGGGGCGCCCGCTGTATTAGACTCTCAATGATTGGCTGTGATTGCATTATCTTGATCCCATGAGGGATAAAAGGACAGCAACACACACACACACACACACACACACACACACCACATGCCTGTATTTCATTGCTCAATGATCACTGCCTCCTCAGAAGTCGAACATGGCTTTTTTTGAAAACATCTTAAGACATGTAGCCATAAAAGAAAATATGATTCAGATTCAAACATCGTCTTTATCTTTTCAGTCAGTTCTCCGAAACACACAAGCACACGCACACACACACATCCACACACTCATACTCCCCTATGTACTCGACTTCACCACCAGTCCACCACACTCCTCTCAAAGCTCTTTGATCCCCGGTCGAGGGTCCTCTCCGCGGTGCCTCTGTCTGAATTCCAGAGATTCTGGGATAATTCAAACGTTTCACGGCACATACTTGGTCCCCCCAGGAGACAGCGGCGGAGATGGAAAATGCCACCACGGTCTCTCTCCCTCCATTGTCCCTACTCTTTAATCAGGCTCTCTCTGTGGCTCGCGCTGCCACCGTGGTGTGTTGTCTCAGCCTGGGAAAATGCCGGCCTAAGTGGCTGTTATGTGCTGAGGCGCAGACCACAGGGACCCAGAGGGGTGCTGCTGGAGCCCTCGGTGCCAGCCGTGGGTCTCACAGTGGCTAACACACACAATGAGTGAGGTCCCAAATCTGGATGCAGCCTTACATAACAGTCATCGCTACATCTATTTACTTTTTAGACTGAGCTTAGATCTGTAAATCATGTGGCATCATAATCACAGGCAAAACCCAGTCATAAATCATGAATATTATTTGTTCCTAAGGGGTTGATGGGTGTAAACCAGCATTCAACTGCCACACAGATAGGACGGTATTGTAGAAACTCCAGTGTGACTGCTTGGCTGTGAAAGTTCTGTGGAGAGGGAGTTTCCTGCCCATATGTCAACAAATGACCAAAACAAAGGCCTTGTGTTTCCCTGAGTCAGAGCGAGAAGAAGGTCAGCTACCTCAAAGTTCAACCCGATTCAGCTTTGCTCTGGGATAGACCCGCGTTAGGGCTGGGCAGCTGGGTCAACTGACGGCTGGCCTGCCTTCAGCCGGACACAATGCTCCATCAGGTCAAGTTTACAAGGACTGAGTCAAACCCTGATGCTTTATACCAGTTTATATTTAGTGCGTATAAGCGTGAATAGAACTTTTATGAGGTGCCATAAATTTCATTTTCAAAAGAGGGTGAGTATGGAGGCTCATGTACGCCTACCCTGTGGTTTCTCCAGGCCACCACGAAGCCTTTGTATTCGCCCTGTTTGCCATGGGAAAATATCTGAAACAAATAAGTTGCTCAGTCGGCACCCATCAGTGTAAAAAAACACATCTAAGAGCTGTGGATTGTGCTGAGAGGGTGTGGCGCAGTGCTGAAGGAACTACTTGTTTACCCTCTGCCGTGTCCGAAAATAAAAAAAGGAATTATTTTCTCTCCGAAATGGAAAGCAAATAAACAAGTATTCTTGAGCAGACAATGTGGGCAGGCGCGAGCCGCCTGCGGCCGTGCAGCCGCATGCTGGGCCTAGTATGAGAGGGAGGGTGACGCTTTGAGGTTCCTCCACACAACATCATCACCCTCATCATCGTCATCATCACTATCAATTAATTTATGCAATGGAAAAAGGCAAGACATAACCCAGGCTTCTTAGAAGTTGAAGAAGAGAAAATATTCAGTTGTCAAAAACCATTTATCAAAGGGGGGTTAAGACACATGTATATTGTTAACTGCTCAATGATGAAATGTTTTGGTCTGAATGGGAAGAAAAATTCAGGTAAGACAAACATAAAGAGAAATTAAAACTTCCCAAGCTATGAACACTAAAGAAAATCTAACCTGGAGAAGTTTCACCCGGTTGCAATCTGCAATCCTCACTGCTAGATGCAACTAAATCCCCCTAAATCTTACACACTGGATCTTTACTCTCTTGTCAAATAAACAAAGTGACCTGTCTATGTGATGCAACTTTCATTTTTTGTTAACTCCTGCTGGAGACCTGTCAGTATGGGAGTCAACTGAAGGTTTTTGGGGAATAAAGCTGTACATTTCTATCCCTTTTTTAGAGACGGTCATTTTTTATTATTGATCACAGCTGAGTGGAACATAATGTCTCAGATCCAGTATATGATGCAGTGTCTTGCGACTATCAACTGAGCTACAGCCACCCCAGGACACAAGAGCATCCATAGCACGAGACAGGACTAACCACACTAAAGCTTCCGCAGCAAATGCAGGCTGACACTGTGATGTTTATTTAATATTGAACACATGAAGAGAAAGAGCTCTATCAACCAAGCTGGTGTACGATCAGTACTGCCATGTACCATGATCTCAAAGAGTAGGCTACAGACAAGTCGATAATATACTGATTTAAAAACTTAAATAATCCTGAAAAATATTTTTGTTGAAAACTTAATTAATTAGTATAATAACCTATAAAAGCACAGTGTTATTCATTCATTCATTCATCTTCTAACCGCTTCATCCTCTTGAGGGACGCGGGGGGGCTGGAGCCTATCCCAGCTGACATCGGGCGAGAGGCGGGGTACACCATGGACAGGTCGCCAGACTATCGCAGGGCTGACACATGGAGACAGACAACCATTCATGCTCACGTTCACACCTATGGACAATTTAGAGTTACCAATTAACCTAGTCCCCAATCTGCATGTCTTTGGACTGTGGGAGGAAGCCGGAGTGCCCGGAGAGAACCCACGCTGACACGGGGAGAACATGCAAACTCCGCACAGAAGGGCTCCCACGCCCGGGATCGATTGCTGTGAGGCGAGAGCGCTAACCACCACACCACCGTGCCGCCCTAAGCACAGTGTTATAAGTCAGTTTAAACTATTCAATTTACACATGAAATCTGCATGTTGTGCAAAAGCATTTGATCTCACCGCTTGATAATTCTGATATTCCTGAGAGTCCCATTGTCATATTACACTATACAAAGAACATACATGCAAATTAATTTAATCTTATAAGTTTGTCTATCTAATTGTACCTTTACCAATGTTTGCTGGGTTTACAAATCAATTTCTATCCCCTCTAATAAGCTATTTTTCAAGTAAACCCACATTTAGGCTCACAGTAAATGCTGGAGCTGTACCTGCAACGTCACTCCATCGTCGGTCACTGATTGGTTCATTGGAAACGTCACTGAATCTGAAAGCGGAAGTAGTTATGTGGACACGGAACAATAAACGCTGCTAATCTCTGTCTTTGTGTTATGAGACGGGTTTTCCCACTTCCAGTCGCGTAATTATACAGGTGAGACCGTATTATATGTCATTTTATTTTACGTGTGTATCACTAAGCTTCGTAAAGTTCAGTCTGTGTCGTAATGCTTCCGTTTTGTTTGATAAAGTATCACCAGTTGGCTAGTCGGCGCTAGCAACACAAGTTAGCTTGTAGGCAAACATAAAGTGACGTTAGAGCTATCTAACTGTTCTCTTCTATTTTTATTTCCTCTGTCAAACGTGTGTCTGGTTTAATATTTATGTGTTTAAGACTAGTTGTCTTTTAAGGTATTAAACGCCGCCTAAACGCAGTGAATAAAACTGTACACACACCCAGTGACTAGTAGCTTATCAAGTGAAGTTGCTGATGGGGGTTTCCCACTTCCCCTTACACCCACTTTGACTTAACACTGTAATAATTACATTGGTGTACTCTAAGTCAGTGGAGAATTGTCTTCTAAACAGACAAATTCAAAAGTCAAGTGTCACAAAAGCTCATTGAATATGTAGTACATTTTAAATCAAATGTCTTGACATTACACAACCAAAAAGTTCATCTTTATCATTTTGCTGTTTCCCCCCTTTAAATTGACACTCACTGAACTGACTGTCTCTCTCTTCCCTCTCCCTGGCAGGGCTCACCGAGGTGTAGACATGGAAGTGCCTTGCTACATGCCCAAACTGCTGTTTGAGCTCAATGAGCAGCGTAAGCGGGACTTCTTCTGTGACTGCAGCATCCTCGTCGAAGGCCGTGTCTTCAAGGCCCATCGTAATGTCTTGTTTGCTGGGAGCGGCTATTTCCGGGCTCTTCTTGTTCACTATCTGCAGGTGAGAATACCTCATATCAGTGCTGCCTAATGTGCACTTTTGTGTACATATATGTCAAATGCAGTATGCCATAAATGCCAGGATGTCCTACTGCATCTGATCATGTTTTGCACTTTGCAGGCCAGCGTGCTTTTTATGGCTATTCTGACCCACAGTTCTCTGTACAGTGGAAAATAGGCACATTGGCTGAGCTGCAGACAGATGACAACTCATGGACAGGCAGTTGAAAACTCATTGACAGTTGTCAGAAGCTGTAATGACGGATTGCAGCACATGACCTATGAAATAGACAGGAGTGGGAATTGCTTAAGTGAGCAAAATACTCATTACGATAACCAATAACAAAAAGATATAACTATGAAAGTTACAATGGCAGAGAAATGCACATGTATTTACAATAAATGCAGTTCTTACTTAAAAGTTAAAACTACATATATTTCAAAGTAACAGCAGCAGAGCTCTCTCCAGCATGACGCCTGTCTCTGGTGAGCTCAGTGAATGGTGTTTTGTTTAAACTCATGATTGAGTGATAACATTAAGTCATCACTTACGTTTTTTTTTAACACGAAATTTTGCACCACAGACTACAACAGATATATGAGCAAGATTGTCAAATTGCAAGGCACAATGTGACGACGATGCAACAGAATGTAATTTGTACGCATAGCTGCGTTACATACTCATAGTAAAAAGAAAAAGTTTGCTATTTGTTATCAATCATTAATTTAATGCCTTAAAATGTTCCAAAAATGCAGCTCACTTTCTAAGAAAGCACTGATAAAGAGAGTAAGAAAAATGGCTTCCTCGTGGTGGATTTTGGAAGCAAAGTGGTTTGGAGGTTTGGTCTGATTTGTTAATGTGACAGCTGATTCTTCATTGTTCTTGCTGGCCATACATTGCTGATCTTGTCAAAGAAGGGCATCCAGTGTACCTGCTAAGATATGTACTGTCTATTTTCAGGATAGTGGACAGCGCTACAGCACAGCATCGTTGGACATTGTGACAGCCGATGCCTTCTCGATTATCCTGGACTTCCTTTACTCTGGCCGCTTGGCCCTGAACAGAAGCAATGTCATTGAGGTGATGTCAGCAGGCAGCTACCTGCAGATGACTGATCTGGTAAACTTCTGTAAGGGATACATCCGCTCATCTTTGGAAATATGCAACAAAGACAAGGAGAGGAACACAGAGAAGGAGAACCAGGCACAGGATGGAGCGATGGGTCCTGCAGACAGCGGCACTCCGGCTGCAACAATCTCCAGTGGCACAGGGGCTGCGGAGCCTCATTCGCAAGCTGCAGAGGCAGACAGAGGGTCGGGTTTAGGCCCGGAGTCTGTTACCTCGGCTAGAACCCCCTTGTCCATACCTGTCACCACAACTCCAGGCACCGGCAGGGACATGGAAAACGACTACCATTCCAGGGGGGAATTTGCAACTGGTAATGAAGGACAAAAGGGACACATGGATCAGACTAACCTCTCATCCTCTTCATCATCTGCTTTGACCCCGGAGTTAGTGAACCCCAAGATAGAGTATGACCCCGATGAGGAGCTCATGGAATCCCCTGACACCAAAGACCTAGCCTCATTTCCTGGGCCATCTCTCCATAACCCTCATCATAGCAGACTACTTCCTCCCTCTCCCTCCAATGAGCGCTCTCCCTTGGGATACAGCCCATCCTTTAATGCAAGGCACCTGATGGAGATGCTGGCCAGAGGTGAAGGCCCCAGTCCTCTGGGGGAAAGAGTGGGGCAGCGCTTTAACCAAGGACTAGGTAGCAGCACGGGAGGAGGCCGAATGGATGAAGGATTAGGGTTTGTGGGATCATCTATCATGGAGATCCAGTCTGACTGGCTCGGAGAAGACACGGGTATTTGGCAGAGTGTGACATATGTTTCCCTGTAGCCTTAAATTAAACATCTCGAAAATAATACCATGTTGCATTCAGTAGATTATAAAGAAAAAGAGTTTGCAGTGCTTTCCTACTGATGTAAATCTGAACTGTTGGCCTCTGTCTCCCCCTGCAGGTGATGGTTTGGTAGTGCCAGTGAAACTCCACAAGTGCCCGTTCTGCCCATACACTGCCAAGCAGAAGGGAATCATGAAGAGACACATCCGCTGCCATACAGGAGAGAGGCCGTTCCCCTGTCCTATGTGCGGCAAGAGGTTCACAAGACAGGAGCACCTTCGCAGTCATGCCCTCAGTGTAAGAACTCAGCTTGACTGCAAGATAATCAACCTAGTGTTGTATCATGTTGTGCCAGCAGGACAGCAGCCTCACAGCCCTTACATGCACACATGTTACCATGGTTACCAAATGATATGCATGAATTAAATTATAGGATAGAGTTGTGAACTAATTTCGCAGATGGATTTATTAGTAGTTTAGTTTTGAAATCCTGCCAAAATCACGTATCTGCTCTCATAAATCCTGTGGTTGGTCACTTTGCTTTCACACCACAAACAAACCGCACCAGCATATGTTTGGAAGCGGACCGAGACCTTCGTGTTTAAGTGGTCTCAGTTTGGTTGTTTGGTCTGCACCAGCGTTCACAGCAGCCCAAATGTACAGTGCTGTCCAGGCAAATGGACCTGAGTTTGTTTTAACTGAAACCAAACGGGTTAGGAGTGAAAGCAGAGGGAAACTTTAGGGTGAAAGTTGAAGGTAGCTTTTGTTACAAAAGGCAGTAAATATTTTTGCTCCTATATTATTATTCTTCAACTATGAGATCTAAAAGTTAATTTGGCCTGTGCAACCTGATTCACATCATGTTGTCTCTCACTGTGTTCATCTCTGACAGGTCCATAGGCATTACTGGCCAGTGTCATGTAAGAGCTGCAGGCGAACCTTCACTGGATCCAGCGTTTCGCCAGGACTAAGACGCTTCGGCATCTGTGACAGCTGCAACTGCGTGACCACCACCCATGACGACTCCGCCTCCGTTCACCCTGCCAGCCAACCAGAGCCCATGGAACGTGCAGACGGGGCCACAGATTGGTCCAGTTTTATGGACGATGTTGATGAAGTGGAAGTCGGCAGAGTTGAGGACTTGGTAGAGAAACAGATGCTTGAAAGGCAGCTGGCTGTCTGCACTGATGTAGGTCACACACTGTGAATCTGTGGCCCGCTGCACTTAGAGAAGAAGACCATTCCTTAAACTGTTAAACTAGTGTTAAGTTAACTGTGGCCATACTGTTAGTGATGTTAAATTATTACTGTAAGATGGCCTTATTTATTGACTTGTTTGTAACCACAAAATGTGCCCTTTTAACTGCTGAAGATATTGTCCTCCAGTGATTTGCCTGGCAGCAAATACTCAGTGTTTTATCTCTTTATTTGTAATCATAAATGTGGTTTTTAATATTTCTTTATTTCTTTGCGCAGTTGCTAAAATCCACGTGTCTCTGTATGTGCTGCACAAAAAGAGAACGTGGCTGTCAAGCTTACATAAGATAGGAAAAAAAGCTTGTTTTATTTAATAAGATGGCAGTTTGAAGATAAAGAAAGTTTTGCGATCATACCGGAGCCATTGTAGGTATTGTTACAATAAATGTATTGTGTAATTGTGCACATATTTCCTTTTATCACACTTTATGCATTTATGTGCTTTTCTACGCGTAGATACTTTCTTAGCTTGTGATATTTGTACATTTCCCTGCTGCTTGTCATGGATTCACATCAACCTGCAGTATTGATACAGAAAGTGCCGTTTGGCGCCCTCTAGTGGTTTAAACCCAGAAAATCTGTGCGAGTCGTCACTAAAATCAGACTTTTTGCATTGAGGAAGCAACTGACTTCATTACAATGTATAAAGACATAATTTAAAATGATTTTACTCTGTTTGTTTATTGGAATAGAGGAGAGGGGACAGTTGGGACGGTGCCTTTTTAGGAAGTTAGAAAGCAGCTTTGCCTGTGCCACTCCTCATTCTCACCACACACAGCCACACACTTTTCACTTTGAACCTCAAAGTGGAGACCTGATTAATCCTCACATTTTATTTACAGTTTTAAAAATTACATCGTGTACGTCTTCTACCATACTGTTTTTAGCTATGCCACATAAAAAAAACCCCCCACATCATTGGAAAGCTGATTTTCTGGCCTATCAGTTGATGCTACTGTTAACTGTTAAATTTTATTGGTAGCAGGTACAGCAGTCTGAAGTGTGTCTGCTCTCACCAGGACAGTTGAGACAATACTGTTACCCAAAGATGGCTGGGACAGTATTGTTCACAGTTCCTTGTTACAAATTAACAAAAAGTAGACAACAAAGAAACAAAGGCCTCCAACCCCTGAGCATAGTTTGGGTAGAGTTCAACTAATATAAAACTTCAATTACTTAGAGGACTGTCTGACTTAGAGGCCTGATCTGGTTGTTAAGCAGTTCTTTTTTTTTAGTAGAAAGATGTCTTAAACCAGATTGTTGGCTTCCACAAATTATGTGTCCGTTCCACAATTACCTCGTAAGTTATTCATATTCCTTTAGTCTGTATGGGTCCTCAGATCAAAAGAATCAAACGGGTATTTCGTGAAAATTAATCCAAGTTGTGAGGATTGTTTTAGTGGGATAAAGTGAGGTTGTGTCTACGCCGGATGCTGTAATCCTTGAGAGGCGTTACTCTCTCTTACTGTGATGCATTGTCTGTCAGAGCTAGATCAAATTAATGTTTCATACTTGATATATTATCTGAAGCCTAATTTTGAAACAACTAGTTTTCAATACTGGATTAAATAAACAATTTGATTGTGTTCCCATCTTTGCTGAGCACCAGTTTTGTGTGAAAAAATTAAAAGCCTGTCCCAAATATAGGCCTCTTGATTTCAGTGATTTAAGCAAATAATAGCTCGATAAGTTTTATGGTATGCAACTTTTTAAACTTTCAAGATTTATTGACTTTTTTTCTCAAAATGAAACAAACTCAACAGCCTACATCAACTTATAGGCTTCATATAGCCTACCACACTGAGCTGATAGGTGCCACTGAATGAAGACTCGAAGGACAACCAAATTCCATATCTCCGTAGTTTATGAAAATATAAAAATTTTACATGTTTTCTTTTTCTGAAAGAAATGTGTGAACAAGTGACATTGGAAATACAAGGTGTCCAAATTTGAACTGCTATTTTTAGCTTTGATTTAAATGTTTTCCCTCTCAGAATAAGGTGTCCAAACCCACCCTATCCACGGGCCCAACCGTCCTGCCGAGGCAGAATTTTGGGGGAATGCACTCCTTGTATATCTAAAAAACTTAAATTAGATAACTGTATCTCTTCAGGGATCATATTATTTTACCCTACAATAGTAGCCTCTAAGTAATGAGAGACCATTTCATGTCCACACAAAACTGTCCCAACCGACCCCACTCTCCCCTACACACAGTTGGTATAGTCCAAGTCAAAGTATGATCGATGTTGTTTACGCATCCCATGTATGAACTGAAGGGCGGTCACACTGTTTGTCCGTCCCAAAGCAGCCTTCAGGTGTGCCTAATGCAAATGTTAAAGACAGGTCACCTGGCACGGCTGGGTGTGCGAGCAGGCCTAATAAGAGCCTTTTAAACGGCAAAGGACTACAGTAGAAAATTACCCACGAGGGATCACATCACTTCAAATGCGACCTACGTGTGTTATATCTTTGATATCTGTGTTTCCCCTCCTCATGTGGGGATGTGGATGCACAGCGCGCTACGCAGCAAACTGGACCAGTCTGGATGCCAGACCTCTGCCCCAGTGGTTCGACCAGGCCAAGATCGGGATCTTCGTCCACTGGGGGGTCTTCTCGGTCCCTGGCTTCGGCCAGTATAGTGAGTGGTTCTGGTACTGGTGGCGGTCTGAAAGGCGCAAAGAAGAAGTGGAGTTCATGCAGAGAAACTACCCGCCGGGCTTTAGGTACGCGGATTTTGCGCACGAGTTTCGCGCGGAATTCTTCGATCCGGATAACTGGGCAGAGATATTCAAAGCCTCTGGAGCCAGGTGTGGTGAGCAGCTCTCTTCCTGGTGCAACAGTGCCATGAAAATGCAGCAGGTCTCTTTTGTTGCCAGTGTTTGCTCAGCCACAGCCGCACCTACAGGTGTCGTGTGCTTGCTTGCAGGTGGTGTTCAGCGCATAGGACAATCATCTCAAAAGTCAGATCAGAATACTTTTAACAGAATGCCTGCTCACTTCCTTGTCTCAGAAATGCATAAGGACATTAATGTGTACATGCTCCTCCAGGTATGTGGTGTTCACATCCAAACACCACGAAGGATTCACAAACTGGCCCTCAGCAGGCTCCTGGAACTGGAACTCAATGGATGTAGGTCCTCACCGGGACCTGGTGGGAGAACTGGCTGCAGCTGTCAGGAAGAGGTAATAAAATTAGACATACACTGCATCTGCATTCATTCAATTATACCTTTAAAAGAAAGTCCCCTAGTGAGTAGACTGTAGCACAAATAAAGAAGACGAAATTAATGAGGTAATAATAAGATATAATGTGAATAATGATTGAGTCATATCTATAGGACTGCATCCAAGTAGGATGGAACTAAAAACAAACTTCTAATATTAGACTCTTGTCTGTTGAGCATGCAGCATAAGGAAATCTCTCTTCCCCTTAACCTTGGGAGCCATGGCAACAGAGCCAGCTATAGCCTTATCTGGGCAGCTGTACTCCCTCTACTACAACTTGGAGAAGATAGATGGAGTGCGTTCATAACAAAGGTCAAGTAGCCTGACCTCGAGGCCTCTTTTAGGCCCTCTGCTGACCCGACTGTTGCCTTAAGCATAACTATCATCCATTTACTGACTGAGGCTAAAGGCTGTAACACAACAAAATTCCCTCACAGTGAACGCAATAACTTCAGGAGGTCAAAATGAGCTATTTTGGATTATTTTAAGTAGACTCTCTATTTTCTTTTTTCCTTTTTCTTTTTAACAATCATACATACTTTATAGGCTTCTTCTTGACAAAGTCAGTGTTTTCTTCTTCCTGACACTTGGCCATTGTTCTGTTACTGGTTGCTTTAACTGCAGGGCAAGGCTGTCTAGCAGAGAGTAAAGGCCCAGAGAACAAAGCTTGTGCTCAGGTCTTGATTGTGCCCTCATGAATAATAATCTAAACTTTAAAAATGACTATTTCGTTTATTTTTCTTAACAGAAATAAATTCAATGCTGAGATATAGGCCTACTGTATATTTATAAACAGGTTTTCTTACACCCCTTAAAATCAAGAAAGCCTCATGACCCCCTTAAAGCTTTGGCGACCCCTAGTGGGGGTTGGGAGTATTCACTAATACTTCTCTGCCTACAGGTCACTGCGTTTGGGTCTGTACCACTCTCTGTATGAATGGTACCATCCCCTTTTCTTGTTGGACCAAGCTTTGGGGTTCAAGACTCAGAATTTTGTTTCCCATAAGACTCTTCCAGAACTAGTGAACCTTGTGATGGCGTACAAACCGGATCTGATCTGGTCTGATGGGGACTGGGAAGCACCAGATACCTACTGGAACTCCACCCAGTTCCTGGCCTGGCTCTACAACGACAGTCCAGTGAAGGTGAAAGAGCGTTTACAGCAACAAGTTTCAAACTATTTGATAAATCTCAGCAGTTTTCTTTTTATGGATAACGACTTGTGTTTCTTCAGGATGTCGTGGTTACCAATGACAGGTGGGGTAAAGGCTGCTACTGCAAACATGGAGGCTACTATAACTGTGCTGACAGGTACACGCCTGGTAAACTTCCAGACCACAAATGGGAGAAATGCCAGTCCATCGACACCCGTTCCTGGGGCTACCGAAGAGACATGAAGCTAAGTGAAGTCATGGACCTGCCGTCCATCATAAAGGTGACAGGTCACAGCAGGTTATCACCCACAACTGATACACGTCCAGTTATTTTGTGATTAAATATCTGGGCTAATGTAACACTCTCTTTCCTCAGGACTTGGTATATGTGGTGGCAATGGGTGGTAACTACCTGCTGAACATTGGACCCATGGCAGATGGCATGATTGCCCCAGTGTTTGAGGAGAGGCTGAGGGGACTTGGTGCCTGGTTGGAGATTAATGGGGAGGCCATCTACGCCTCCAGACCCTGGAGGGTCCAGACGGAGAACAGCACTGTCACTGTCTGGTGAGGATGTTATTTTGTGCTGCTTATGCCAGATTTTGTGCCGGCTAAGCCAAATAGCCCAGACGCCCCTCTCCCTATCATACTTGATTTTGTGATGCAAAATAAGCCACTTCTTGCTCCTGTTATAGGTACACCGCCAAAAACAATACAGTTTACGCCATAATCCTCGGCTGGCCGTCCAAACAGCTGCTTCAGCTCACAGCACCAAGGACGTCTGGAGCCACAACAGTACTTCTTATACCTTTATGCCTATAAAGTTTAATCCCAGTTACCTTAATGTGTCATAATCATAAACTGCACACTGCTCTTTTGCATCCACAGGTTACACTTATGGACTATCCTAACGTACCACTGAAGTGGGCACCAGTGACACCAGCAGCTGGACTGATGATTCTTATGCCGTCTATGCCAGTATCTCCTGGAAAAGCCTGGGCTCTGAGACTGGAGGGAGTAGTGTAACGTCAGAGAGTTGTGACAAAGTCAAGTCAAAGGGCATCTCTCGCACACTACAGTTTCTGTGTGTGCGTGTGTATTTGTAAATCAAGTGCTATGGGCCTGAAGTGTCAAGGTCAATTATTATTTACTGTGTGCACAGTAATATGAAAAGGGTGTGAAAATGCAAAGCACCATTTTCGGGTCAGTCACAGTGAGCCATTTAACTCCCTCAGCTATCTACTGTAAAGATATATAAACACACACACACACTATATATAATCTCAATCTGCCTTTGAGAATTAGAAATATATATATATATACTTACTGGGTCAGCTACACCGAAATACGCAGTAACTGTTACGGACCATTTTTAATTTGAAGGCCTGACTTTTGGGGTGAAGAGCACCCAAGGGGAAAAATACTTGCCTTATTTTTAGAGGTAGTTGCAGACAAAGTTTCTTTGTGTAGCAGCTGGTACTTAATCATACATGAGTTGGGTATTTGGTTTTGCTTTATATCATCATATGTTCATATTTTAGTTTGCTGCCTCTGTATTTCCAGCAGCTTTATGTTTTTGAGAGTCGGCGGCAGCGCCACACATCTGTTTGTTACAGGTCGAAGGTGAAGTCAGGAAATTAGGGACATGTTGTGAAGAAGCTGTTATGGATCTCTGCAATATTTCTTTAGAGAACATATGTTGCCAAGTAGAAATTGTGGACGTTCAAACACATCATGAACCCTTACCTCATTTTGCTGACATGTTCAGATAAAATAGGACAATCATGTTTGTTTTTAAATGGTTGAAGCAATTTATTAGTTCAGTCATTAATTAATTAAATAATTAATGTAACCTAACTATTCATTAAAAAAATATCGTCCAACTTTTCTTCCATGCTGTCCCTGTTCTTTTCCTGCCTGTTTCCTTGGTGCTATATTGTCTACAATGGATGTGTGTGTGTGTGTGTAACAATCATAGCTAATTCTGGACCATTGTTGCTGCCATGGACTCACTGTATTAACTGTTTTATATATATTTTTTAAGTAAATACTTAATATATCTGCGATATGACAGGGTGCCACACGATAGCATAGCACACGATTTTATGGCAGTTGGTAGCCTAGGAACATGCTGGTGTCACCTTAGAAAAAAAGGCCAAATTTAGCTTTTTTTTGTCCCATTTTACTTGAAAACATTTAATACTCACTTGAAATACTTCGACCTTAAAATAAAGCATGAAAATATTTTAATTCTAAGTCAAACAATTACTAAAATGCAACATTCTGCAACCACTTTTGTTGTTATGAGCTACCCTGATTGTTGGAGCTGCTCTGCTCTTATTACCAAAATGAGAAAATTAACAGTCAACATGGCTTTTCTTGCAAGATCTGGGACCAGAGATTTTTTATTTTTTATCCTTTCTCTGTCCATACTAGTTAGGGACTGTTCTCTACTTGAGCCTCTCTGGAAAATACATGACCCTTCCTCCACCATAAGTTAACTATTAGATTTTTAAAACTTACCCTTTAAAATTTGAAAGTTAAAAGTTGAAGGCAAATTCCTGGAGTTGAAAAAAGCCTTGGTTTTTCATTCACATTTGTCGTGCATGCTGGATAGTTTGCATAATGGTTTATTTTTGGCCAAATTTTAAAGGATAAATAAAGTGATTTTGATGAAATATCAGTATTTCAAGCTCAAATTAGAATTTTTCTTTATTCATTTTGTTGTCTGACAAAAGGGTTTGTTGCACATGAAATTTGAAAATCCAATGATAATTTCTGTTTTTACAGTTTTTGGCTATGATGAATCCTGTATTTTTTGCCATTATTAAAGAAAACATGCATCTGGAAGCCATGTTTTCTTTAAAAAAAAAATTGCCAATAAAATAAATACAAAATACAAACATTAAAATGTGTATGCCCCTCCCCTCGGCCAACATAAAAACTAAAGTCCCTCTCCATTGCTTAAAATATTTGACATGCCTCCCCCATTTTTTGCACCACCCTCTCTCTCCCCTCATGAGTAACGAACAGTCCCTTATCTCAGAGTAAAAATTATTTTCATATAAAACACATTTGTCCTAACAATGCAACATGTTTGGTGACCCTTATTTGTCCCATTTTACCTGAGTTAATAAACATAACATCTTGTAGGGGATGTGCGTAAAATTAATAACAAAATGAAATAAAATAAGCTGGTTGGAGACACATAAAATAATAGAAAAATAATTAAAAAAATAAATAATGCATAAAAATAAGAATTATAAAAATTAGTTGATTAAGTATCACCCTATTGTGCAAAAATGAGCAAAGAACAAATCGCGGAGCCACCTGAAGGGGGCGACAGAGAGCCTACTTTGAGTCTAATGTGCCAAAAACCACAGAAGAAGAGCGATTATTTTACGACTTTGTTTTGTTTTCAGCAGAAAGCGAGTATCAGGTGCTCCTTCAAGTCCCCACCGGACTGAGCGGTGACACATGGGGAAGTCTCGGGACCTGAGTGAGTTTGAGCGGGGCATGATAGTTGGAGTGCGGCGCGCCGGCTGCAGCATCTCAGAGACGGTGAACCAGCTGGGCTTCTCAAAGACCGCAGTGTCTCGAGTTTACAGGGAATGGTGTGAGAAGCAGAAGACCTCGAGCCACCGGGGGTCCTGCGGGAGGAAACGCCTCGTCGATGACAGCGGGGAGAAGACAATGGAGAAGGTGGTGGAGGCTAACAACCACGCTACGACCGAGCAGATCCAGGCTCTGTACAACAGCAGCGGGCAGAGGAAGCCCATCTCACTCACCACCACCCGGCGGACCCTCAAGAGGCTGGGCTACAGCCGCAGGGCTCAGCGGCAGGACACACTCGTCCTGGCCGGGATGGACGCTTTGGCTGAGTACACATCCTGCCCAGAACAGGTGGAGACATCCACAGACTTATTAAAGAACAGCAGCGACAATGAACAGGACCCAAGTGTTGCCACAGACTTAACGTGCAGCAACGAGAAGTAGCATGATGACTCTGCTCAGAGGAAAGCAATTGTTTATGAACACAACATTATGTAAGTTTTGTAAAAATGAAAAAGTAAACACATTAAAACAAGAAAAATCTGCGTGTTTAATTAATTTACTTTAATTCAACCAAAAAGTCCCATTGAGATTAAAGATCTCTTTTCAAAACACATTGAAATGCAACAAATAAAACATATCATTCAAAAATCCTCAATAAAAAACACATGTCTCTATCACCACATTCTTAATGATGCCCTTAAATTCATTGATGGATATTACTGTTTCTAATTTTAATAAAAGTTTGTCACCTTCCTCTGTCGCCCAGCACATGCTTATCTAATTATAGGTTTGGGCAGAAGTTACTTTTGGTGTCAGTCAATTTCCTTATTTCATCTTTTTTAAGATATTCCTTGTATCTTTTACAAAAAAATGTGATAAACATGATTCATGATATTAGATTTTTTGCCGATGATAACTCAATTGACCAATAACTGATACCGATGTCCACTTTTTTCCCTGAATCAGTTTCAGCTGCTTTGGTCCAAATCAAAGTGACAGCAGGTGTAATGGAGAGGCAAAAGAAAGACAACCCCTAAAAGAAAAGGGAATGTTTTTTTTTTTTACATGTGGTGTCCACAGACAGTTGCTCTCTCCTTATCCTTCCTGCCTGACTCTGCTCTAGATTTGTCTTCTGTTTGTGTCCTTGTCAGTACTGTTAGCATTTGATCACAGGTGGGCCAGAGCAGTGAAACCAATGCCTAATATCCTATAAATAACAGACACCTCCAATTTTCTTTCCTTTTTTTGTTTAAAGAAGTACATTTTAAAATATATTCATACATTTACGAAACAATAACAAACAGCCTGTGATGTCCCCAGAAGAATAAATGCACTTAAAATAATATTTCTCAGTTTCTCCACAATCAGTCACTACTCACAGTCATTACATGTGCATGACTCCATACACTTCCACTTCCTGTGTGGTAATCCTGACATCACCACACCAAACTAAGTGAAAGAAAAGAGCTATATTCTGGTCGGGGTGGAGAAGCCTCTGAAGCTGCATTTTACATGAGGAAAAGCTACACAGTGTTTAACTTGCTCCTGAAACCTGGCACCTCTCAGCCTTCACAAGTGCATGACTATGGCCCCCTTTACACCTGGCGTCAACATGCGCCTTTTGTGATCGGATTAGATCGGATAGTCCTTGATCACATACATTTACATCTGGTATTAATATGTGTTTCTGGTGTCCACATCCAGATCCGTTTGCTATCCGATCACGCTCCGTCCCGCTGACATCACATCCTCCTCTTCTTCTCCAGCAGCAGACTACAACATCATATCCTGTTCGTCGCAATAACAACACTTTTGTCGGACTAAATGGAGAGCAGACACTTCATCTTGTCGTAACTCCATCCTCGGCTATCATCCACGTTTTCTTTTTCTTGGCAGTCTACAACTACCCGTTGAGTGTTGTTGTCTTCTCCTCCTTCTTCCTGTGTCCAGCTGGCGCACCTCGCTTACGTATTTTCGCCCAGGGAGTTGTTGCATGTGGATTGGAGACACATTTGCATTTACACTTGTGTTCGATGTGGTCACAATGCGTCCCTGACTGCCTTCAGAAGCGGTTTGGCAAACAAACAATCCGTCCTCAATGTGTGTTGGTTCACCTTTCATGAGGTCAAGAGCAATCTGATTGCAATCTGATCACAAAAAATGCCTGTTAGTGCAGGGTGTAAATGGGGTATATGAGGTGGGCCGGATTGGACCGGATTGGACCCTTTGGCAGACCGGTTCTGGCCCCCGGGCCATATGTTTGACACCTCTGATTTAGACCTTCATGTGGGCTGCTTAAAGTTCACAATAACAGGTAACTAAATAAATATATGAGGAAATTATTCTGGGGGGAGAGGATTTAATAATTCATTTAAATAAAAATTTAAGAAATATCCCCTTGTATATTTTACATGAATAAATTTCATGCCTCATGCAATGTGTATTTGTTAAATAAAGTTGTAATTTACAAAAAAAACACGAGATGGTCACGTGATAATCCATGTGTCATATGATGGGAAACAACACTGAAGGGTCACAACAAAAAAGTAAAATCCCTGTCTAATGCAGTGAAACCATTTTATATCACCGGAGTCTGGCTGACCAGTCTCTAGCATTTAGCTTCCTGTTAGCATTTAGCATCGAGCTAACCTGCTGGAGGAGCCATGATACCCGCGCTGCTTCTTCTCCTCGCTGTGGTTTCCCACTCGGCGGCTCGGTACACTCCGGACTGGACCAGTCTGGACGCCAGGCCGCTTCCTTCGTGGTACGACGAGTCCAAAGTGGGGATATTTATCCACTGGGGCGTGTTTTCTGTCCCCGGGTTTGGCAGCGAGTGGTTCTGGTGGCACTGGCAGGGACAGCAGCCTCCGGACCCGAAGTGTGTGAGCTACATGACAAAGAACTACCCGCCTGGGTTCAGCTACCCGGAGTTTGCGCCCCAGTTTCACGCTCAGTTCTTCAACCCGGAGGACTGGGCGGACATATTCAAGGCTTCCGGTGCAAAGTGAGTGCACTGAACATGTTGTTGACCTGCATCTGCTCTGATTTACTGTGTGTCATTTCCACTTTATATGTATTGCAGGTATGTCGTCCTGACTGCCAAACACCACGAAGGGTTCACTAACTGGGGCTCTCCCAACTCCTGGAACTGGAATTCAGTGGATACTGGTCCTCACAGGGACCTGGTGGGAGACCTGGGGGAGGCAGTGCGCAACAGGTGGGTCATCAAGTGTTACAAAGCTCAGGGAAAGTGTTTATAGCTGATAGGAAAGTGCTGACATGAGCATACCAAGACCAAAACTTTAACTGCTGTGACCCTACTTTCCTCTGACATCGGTGAATTGGTCTGTTGGTCAGCAGTGTGGTGTATTACCAGCCTGACATTTGCTGAAGACATGGTAGAGGTGGTTTACAGTCAGGTGTAAAGAGTGAGTTTAGGTATCAGTACTGTGAGAGAAAACCTGGGTTTCATTAGTTTTAATGCCTGAATTTTAGTTTGCAGTCTTATGGCTTCTGATTGTCAATGATAGTCTGTCTTTTTTATTTCCTCGTTTAGGTCATTGCACTACGGACTCTACAACTCCCTATATGAGTGGTTCCACCCTCTCTACCTGATTGACAAGAAGAATGGATTTAAAACACAGGAGTTTGTGATGCATAAACTGCTACCAGAGCTGTATAACATGGTTGTAAGGTCTGTAACTCTTATATTACCTCATCAGCTGATTGCAGTTGAAACGTGTTTATTGTGTGTAATACTGATAATAAAGTCAGGCTTGCTATATTGATATATGCAGCCTGCAGTGTGTTTAAACTTGTGCCTTCTTGTTGTTCTGCAGGTACAGACCTGAGGTCATCTGGTCCGATGGGGACTGGGAAGCACCTGACACCTACTGGAACTCCACCGAATTCCTGGCGTGGCTCTACAATGACAGCCCTGTCAAAGTGAGTGTTTTCATAACAAGGAGGTGTAACTGAACTGTGCAAGAATGCTGGACATTGAGTTGCGATGGGCATTTTAAGTAATTTCCATATTCGAGTACAGAAACTAAAGAAAGTATGATGTAAGAATAGGGTGCAGAATGAACCCTCTTGTGAAATGTGAGCAGAGGTTAAGCTGAGAACACACTCAATATGAAGTGCATCAAGTGCCGCCCCAGCTCCTGTATGCAGCGCCAACAGAAGACTGCACAATTCAATTCAACTATTACATGTACTAACCACAACTTCCTTGCCTTAGGATACTATTGTGACCAATGACAGATGGGGAGCTGGCTGCGCCTGTAAACATGGTGGCTACTATAACTGCGAAGACAAATACACTCCAGGCCAGCTGCCCAAGCACAAATGGGAGAAGTGCACATCTGTGGACACGTTTTCCTGGGGTTATCGTCGAAACATGAAGATGAGCGAACTGATGGACTTACCCTCGATCATAGAGGTGAGGATATGTGATTGTATCATTTTATAACTGATCACCAAATCTGTAATAATAGCAAGGCTGGTTCCGCTTTCTGTTGTTTATAGAATAGAGGTCATGTCTGTTCTTGTGCACAGCTGTCACAGATTTTTATGGCTCATTTTTCACTGCTTCAAAATGTATATAAGAATAACACTGATCAGTGAGGTGTCTCTGTCCACTGACTGGTTGTCCTCCTCCTCCTCCTCATGCCTCTTGTCACAGGATCTGGTTCGCACTGTGGCCCTGGGAGGTAACTACCTCCTGAATGTGGGTCCCACACCTGATGGCATGATCCCAGCAGTGTTTGAGGAAAGACTCAGAGGTGTCGGAGCCTGGCTAGAAATCAACGGGGAGGCCATCTACGCTTCCAAACCCTGGAGGGTCCAGACCGAGAACACCACTGTGCCAGTCTGGTAAGAAGACACTTTGCAGTTGATTTGAATTGCAGAGATATGTGAAATCATCGTCATCTTCAACTGGAACTGTAGCATTTAAAGATGTGTAGTTGAACACCGGTGGTCTGACCTGTCTGACGTTTCTGTGGTGCTTTTTCTATGTAGTGTGTACTGCAGATGACTCTTAAACACAATCATCAGCCCCTTAGCATTACCAGCATCGACCAACAGGGGTCCCACAGGTCCTGAAAAAGTCTTAGAAGGCATTAAAGCTATTGATCTAAAAATAAGGCTTTAATTAGTACTAAATGTCTCAAATGTTAAAAATACTAAGACATGGGAAGTCAGATTGTATGAATTGTTTTTAATTCTGACTGGCATTTTAAAGTCTTAAATTTAACTTGCCTTTAGCTGCAGGAACTCTAAACTAATCTGACTCACTGACCTGCTTTGCACCTCAACAACTCAGTGATGATGTAGCTGGCCATGCTTGTCCATTCACTTACTTTGCTACTCATAGTGTAAACATACCGTAATACATTTAAACAACACTGATTATAAAATTATAGTGTCTGTGTTTCAACCTACCTGACCCTTATTTGAAAAACACAGTGTAGCCTCACCTGCCTCAGTGGTCAACAGTTACGTTAAGTAGCCTACAATACCTTATGCTTCACACAAAGTCGGCCATGTGGACCAGGCTACCAGATTTTCCCAAATCCTGTCACTGTTCGGCCCTCATCTTCTCGACTGGCACTAGCTGTTGTTTGTCTGTCCCGGATCTCCTCGCTTTTCAGACGCTGAATTCAGAGCTGTCTTTGAGCTTTGCTTTTCGCAGATGGAAACACCCTTCTCCACTCTTTTATTGTTATCAAGCACCCCCACAAACAAGAAGACTGAACCATTTTCTTCTAATATCTCAGCTGTTCCTCGCCCCCATTTCCTCAGCGCTGTTAAATTGTATGTATGTGACACAGGTTGTGATTCAGTTTGTAGAGGACAAAGGTAGACTGAAAACAGTGTTTATACACTCAATTTTAAGTTTGATTCGTTAGGCCAAATCCCACTTAAGTTAAGAATAACATTTGCTATGATCATGTTGAAGTGGTCAACTCACTGACTGAAAGGCATTTGGGGGTATTTTGTCTTTATTTGGATGCAACAGTAGAGTTACATACAGGAAATGCGGGGACAGCCACCACTGGATGCCCTGAAACTGAGATCATTTATGCAGCTATTGTCTCCATTTTTTTAGGTATACATCTAAAGGAGGTGCTGTGTATGCCACCATAACAACCAAACCCCCCAAGCTCACATTGCAGCTATTGGGACCCAAAACCTCAGCACTCACTAAGGTAAAGAGACTGAGACAGTGTTGTCTAGTTTGTTTTTCAGGTTATAAAAACTCCAAAGTTAAGCTCTGACAATAAGAAATATAACTTTGTTAAATACAGCAATTACTCATACATGAAATATAAGGAACTAAATCACTGACCTTGTCCCATGTCCAGGTGAACTTGCTGGGGAACCCAAATCCACTCCCCTGGGCCCCGGTCCAACCCGATGCTGGCCTTACTGTCCTCCTGCCTGAGCTGCCGTATTCCCCCGGTCAGGCCTGGACACTCAAACTGGTCGGTGTCCTGTGAGCCTTAAACCCCAGAAGTGTTCAGCATCTTAAAGGCTGAATATCAAGAACTGCTTCATCTCAGGTTATGATTATGGTCGTAGGATTAAGGGGAAACTTGTGCACTTTGGTTGAAGTGACAGCGCTTGTGTAACGGATTTGTATACGCGCCAAATGAAAGAATGGAACACTCCTCTTCAATGATTCCTTTGTGGCTCAGATGACTAAAGATTTAATATGTCACTGCCTCTTGATTATGTTCTTTTTTTATTAATAACTGATTGAATGATTATGACTGAACATTGGAATCTTCTGTTGAGCTTGTGAAGATTTCCTGGCAGCTTATCAGCTGTCTAATTGCTGTGTCAGAAATGATTCACTTCTTCAAGTGGTTTGTTGGAGAATGAACAGTTTACATACAAAAGCTGTTTTTTTATTTGTTTACTGTATGATGCTTTTAAAATGGCTGAATAAAAGATGATTTACGGTAATTTTTCTGACGAATGGTGGGGTTGTGGCATACTAATAAATTAGGGATCTGGGGAAAGTTTGGTACATGGTTCAAACTTTAAAGATATTAAAATAGTGTTTCTTGTAGAGCCTTTAGTTTTAAAACACTGGAATCCCTTAGAGTAAGGTCGAGAAGTTGCCTTACTATGTGTCTAATGGCACTTTAAGCACCCTTCACATCTTAAAACTTCAGGAACTTGATGTTCCTTGCTGCCATGTTGTGTTGTACTCAGACACAATTACCTCCTCTAAAAACTCAAATCGTATCCCTCTGTAGTCCCTGACAAGATGTTCAAACCTCTAAAGTGCTTTTTACACTAAGTATGAGTGAATCACTTCTTTTTTTTTTTACACTAGGTAGTACAGTTATGACTGGGAACAAGATGACATGGGTACTTCTAGATGACTGTTTGGATGCTCTGTGCCGCACTTGTTAGCGCCTTTAATTTCAGCTTCAGTGCCTCAGGACGCCATTACTCATTCACCTCCCGCACTTTTATATTTTACTAACTCCCGACCTTTGCTTGTAACCTGTTTCTCGTACCCTGAGGCTACTGCTGCATGCTCTTAAATCTCAGCGGGACACTTTATATTCAGTAGCAGCGGCCTTTATTTGTGAGCACAGTTCTTTACGGCTATCGTGTGAAGGGACAAAAATATCCCCTCGAATTGTCAGTGTGAGTTTAGACCTGACTGGGAAGAGTATACCCAGGGGGACTGTGTGTTTGACTCAGGATGCCAGTGCTAAATTGTTCCCTGTCCTCTCTTTTAACCTTCCTTAATGGGTGGATGTGCTCTGCTTTGGCATTTGCATTGCAAATTGCTACAGGCAGAGAGAGAGACGACGAAAACGGGGAAGAAAATGGAAATTCTCTAGGTAAAATCCTTTTCTTTGACCTCTGCTTTGCATTTTGGATGGATGCTGCCCAGGTGGGTATGTCTGCATTGCAAAGAAATGTCTACCTATGAAGTCATTTAGACTTTTGCTCTGTTTCAAATTACATTCTCATCATTGGGATGAGATAATGCCAGATTAGGACAGATTTAGAACTTAAAAGCAGTGGTTCTCAACCTCTTCTGTGAGGGACACCTTTTCTATCATTGTGTGAGTGACCACTGATTGTCATATTATAATAAGTGCATAGAACAGCTGATAAACTGTACAATTAAGCCAAAAAGTGAATATAATAACTGCAGGAAATTTACCCTCCAACCCTCCAATAAAAACATGAACGTAGTACTTTTATTTTGACTAACTGCTAGAACACGACTCATAGATGCAAGTTTGTCTTTGGTAAAGTAAGTGTGGAGATATGCAACCTCAAAAGCAACGGGAAGACATAAAACATAAAGAAGATGAAGCAGCATGACATTTTCTCCTAAACTGAAAGAGAAAAGGCACAAATTGTTGCATAACTCCAACATTTTTCAGTGAAGGACATCATCATGCACATAACTGTACATATTTCCTATGTTTGCTTTTATTCTTTTCTTGTTGTTACAGCTGCCACTCTCTCCACCTTCATTGTGTGTGTATATAAGCCTATTTTTTTCCTCTGTCTGCCAAGCTGCCTGCACAGACCGTGGACCCAGAAGCTCCACCCCCTCTGTCCTGATTGGTGTGGCCTCCAGCGCTCCTGACCGCCCAGTCCACAGCTCACCTGGGTTCCTGATTGGCGTGGCACCAGTGCAGTAGGCCAATCCCAGCCGCCCAATTAAGTCCAGCATCTACAAAAACCCTGCCAGCCTGTCAGTCCAGTGGCTGTTAGTGGCAGGTCACTGTTTTGTTGGGAGAATGTTGTGTTATGTTCTTAGAAAACCAACTTATAGCTTCTTGGTAGATCTTGTGAACTCTTAAAACCTTTAAGTGTGGCCAGATTTTAGAGCTTGTTCAAGGACTTTTGACAAATTCCATGTTTTCCTCCACACACTGATGATTCTCTGTATTAAGCCTAGTTCACATTACACAATTGTCACCCTGATTTTGCGTCGCGGAGATTATCGTAATCTTTTGAGTGTTCATACCTGGCGACGTGTGTTTCGGTCAGCGGGAGTCTCGCCAACTGCGTTACGACCTATGTGTTCACACCACAAGATTTCTCCACCGAGCCCTCGCTGACAGAGCCCCAGATAACGCAGTGACATCACCAAACTTGGAGACGAAACATCGTAAAGGCATGGATATTCTTTATTATCCTGGGTCCAAACACAACGCGCTCGCCGTGATCCTGTGGACGCCGCCATTGTTATTGTTGCATGCCAGCCAGCTTGTCAGTGTTGCCAGATCTTGGGAGAGAAACAACCAGGGCTATGGAAACAAGCCCAGAAGAAGCGACTGCAGTCCGACGTACTATCATGCGTTTAAATAACTTATTAGACGAATATATATAGCCTAGAGATAGGTGACGTTTAGAAACAAGCCCAAAGTTGGGGCGCTGGTGGCTTGGTGGTGGAGCGGGCACCCTATGTATAGGGCTGTTGCCACAGCAGCCCGGGTTTGACTCCAGCCTGTGGCCCTATGCTGCATGTCACTCCCTCTCTCTCTCCCCCTTTCACACCTGTCTGTCCTGTCCATTAAAGGCTAAAAAGCCTCAAAAATATCTTAAAAAAAAGAAAAAGAAACAAGCCCAAAGTTGCGGCTTATAAGCAGATCTGGCAAGTGGCAACTCTGCGGCTCGTCCTCCTCACATTTCTTCCGTCCTCCTGCGTGCTGACGTGGGACGTATCCCATCTTTCATTGGCTGATGCTCTTTGTCAGTCGTGTCAGACTTCTCCAGTTTTCTAGCATGCCAGATATCCAGTCCCAGTCACAGGGGAGGGGGCGACTTGCTCGTAGGCTTGTTCACACGCGAGGACTCGTCGTGGCAGACTATCTGCCGACTCACCTCCGACCCAAGGTGGCTCTCAAGATCCTCTGCGACGTCAAAATCGCGGTGAAAATCGTGTAATGTGAACTTTAGCGACAGCTTTAGAGACACTAGGTGCAGGAGTGCTGTTTTTGTTGTTTGGTTTTACAGTTAGATTAGGTAGTCAGAATTTGTTTTCCTTTTATTTTTGATTAGTCAGATTGTAAGCTTCATAGCTCCAAGAGAGTCAGTTAAGTATTTATGATTCTGATAAAAAATTTTTTTTACCAGAATGCAGGAAATGAAGTGTTGACCTATGCTCTCGGTCATAAGAGTGACTATAGTCTACAACTAGAATTCGGGTCTTAATCATATCTAACTATCCAAATCTTTTCATAAGGAGTTCCTTTCACTGCTTAAATCATTTAACAGAGTCAGAAAAAGAACACAAAAGAAGGACACAGGAGACACAGCACCCTCATTTAACTCGCTAAAATAGCTTTATAATAATCATATTAATAGTAATAATATTAGCCATTAGAAAATGTTTTGACAACGTTGACAGTGTTACATTCTGTGTTGGGGTAAACCACGTCACAGTGTGCCATCTCTCTGGGCTTCAGCGCTATCAGACGTGCTCCTTTGACACATCTAGATCCATAAAACATACAAGATCAAGAAATAAATTTGTATGTACAAAATGAGAACCACAACACCACAAACAGAATCATGATTTACACTTCACTGTGCGACACCCTCCACTGCCGTCCAGCACATCATCAGACTGCATCTCCCTCTCGTCTCCGTGGTGTTCTCATGCATCTTGTGTATCCACTGGTGGCTTTATGAAACAAAGTTCATGTCTTATGGCATCGCTATTGCTATATGCTCCAGTCAAATGTTTGTATAGGAGAAAAAACAAAAGCATTTAATGTTTGTATGTACAATATGCTGTCTTGGCACTGAATCAAACGTGTATAAAATAAGAGAACTCAAGATAAAGCTGAGCTTGAAGACAGAAAAGCTCGCTGTATCAAACCCGTTTGATTAAAAATCATGGTGTTCAGTGAGAAATACATGAAAGAGGAGGAGGCGTGGAGAGAGTAGACAACGAGGGGCTATTTAGTTTTTGCTACATTATAGAGTAGAATACAGAGAGAGTGGAGAGTCTGTATCAGTTTGAAGTCCATGTTGTTTTCCTCCTCTGGCAGAACCAAGAGTTCAGAGTGGAATAAATGCACATGGAGAAAGAAGGTCTCATGTTTGGATCTTCCGTTCAGTCCATCTGTTCAACGCTGACTGTCCTCTTGTGATCTCTCACTCCTCGTTGGGGTGTCCATCATTGATCCCAGAGAAAAATGTCTTCCCAGAGTTAATGTCACTTTGCTTTACTTGTACTCCGTCTCCTTAGTAGCAGCGATTTAAGACTTCTCATCATAGATTCAACTATTTTTTCTGTTATTGTACACAAGACTCGCCCTTGAATACAGAACAATGTTTACCCATAGCTATAATCGACAACACCATTTATAATAATGCGAGTGATGGCAATAATTAATTCTTTCAATGACAATAATCATACTAATAATAATCATATTGTAATAACAATATATGTAATAGTGAGAATAGCAATGTCCATTGGCAACAGGTATTTACATTTCTTTGTAAACGTGAGGGTGGCAGGGTATTATTTTTTGTTAATTACACAGTAATTGCTCAGTTGTCTCTGACCCACATGGTTACCTGTGTGTATACTGTAAAGCAACATTACAGTTTGAATACACGCGCTCACACACACACACACATACATACAAACACAGTTACACCTCAGTGCTAAAGGCACATTGGAGTTTCAGTTAAATATCATCTGGGGTGTGAGCTGCTCTGGAGGCAGACCTTATTTTGATACAGTTCATGGCTGCCATTTTATTAGCAATACCTACTAATCCATTTACATTCTGTAATGACCTTTCAAAGTAGCAGTTTTCAGTGTAAGTGGCGGGGTCCGCCACCAGACGGAAAGTTAACATGAAACTATGCATTGGCGCACACAGCGTTATCTTATCAACATTCTTGGAACCCATCGGCTGTAATCGGTGTCTGACTTCCGGCAGACAGCGATACAGCCTCTGGGGACAGACCCACAATTTTTTGGCATTCTGGTTTGATTTGAGCGGAGGAGATGAATTTCCGTTTCCGACTTCCATTTATATATAAGTAAATATGCTGAACCACTGCGATGGATTCAGAGTTTGCAGTGATGCCAATTATGTTCCGCCTCGTTAGCTCACCGCACGGAGCGTTTAACCTGGCAACAACTGCAGCTTGCTCAAATGTGATTGGTCAATATCACACGAACTACAAACAGCCTACAACCGGAAACCAGGGCTCTTCCGCTCTTCTTCCGGAGGCAAGAGCTCCGGGGTTTGCCTACAGACTCTACATTCACTGAATGTAGAGTGTTTATATAGAGACTACCTTATCAATAATGATATCAACCTCGTTGTTTTGATCGTTTCGCTTGAATTTCATTGCTAGGTGACAGCTTGGGCCTATGTTTACTTCCTGTCAGCTAATGTCATTCACATACGCTGGAAGACATTCCAACAGGAAATACAAAATATTTATGTTGTCAAGTCTGAAATGGTCTCATTAAGTTACTGCAAATGCTATCCCCAAATTTCCTATTGTTGCTAGTTAAAAGCTTTCAATTGCTAAAACACAGGGTAACTGGGATTGTTCTCTAAACCAGTGGTTCCCAACTGGTCCAGATCTCTGCTCAGTCATTAGTTCAAGGTCCACTCGGTTGAATATATTTAGTGTTATACATGAGTTTGACCATGTCGTCAAGCTAGTTTGGGGTCCCTGTCAGGTAGCCATCTGTTAGACACTCACTCTACAGCAGGAAATGGTACTTCAAAATAAAAGCCTTGTGCCGGAAATTCAATGTACTTAAAAAATAAAGTGTGTTTTTTACAAACTCAGTCCATTTAGAATGGACCCGGGACCCACAATTTGGGACCAGTGCTCTACACAAATGCCTCTACAAAACAAGACATGGAAATTTTCTCCATTTTTTGACAGTGGATCAGTTTTAAATATTGTAGGGAGTGATCGAACAAGAAATAGCAGCCAAAGCTCACAGCTCGTGTTACGTAGCGAGACAAAATAGGTCCTTGGCTTCTCCCACTGAGATTTAACTCAACCAGTAACTTTACTTTTTCCTCCAGAGCAGCTCTGCCTCTCAGAAATATCTGCATAACTAAAACTCAAATCTGCTGCTACAGCATCCCTCCTGCTCCCCTTTGTTGCAGATGCACAGTATACAGCCCACACACACTGGCTACAATTGAGCTCTCGCCTCAACCACTTCTTTCACTGCCTGTGATTCAGCCCCTCTCGAGTTTCGGAAAAAAATGGCTACAAGAGAATCTGGGCTCAAATGATCTCCCCTTTCATTCAGAGAATATGGACAACATTCCTGCGGGACTGATCTGGTCCTGTATTATCAGGGTCCGTCGGTTGTGTGGTGTTAGAGAATCCCCTGAGGACAGAGGCCTGGGTCGGGGTTGGAGACACTGCTGCTAGAAACTGAGGTACTCGGAGTTGACTTGTCCGTCTGGCTGTCCACAAGGGGTTTTTGCACTTCTAGAAAGAGGTGAAAGGGTTCGTATAGTAGTCTGTCTGGTGTGTTGGTGAGTGCTCAGATCATGTTTGTACAACTATACACCCAGGTGCTATTTATAGCTGAGGCTCCTGTATTTATACTGTGAAGATATCGCACAGATGGGTGGGTAAAATACTGAACAAAAAGCATGGAAGTCAAACCACCAAAAATGTGTTTGCAATGGACCTGTTTCAAGGCAAGGTGGCTGGCTAACACCTGTGATCAAAAGTATAGAGGAGAAAGTCAGCGAGAGTTGAAGAAGTAGTAGTTGCTACGGTGGATAACGATCCAACAAAGCCTCTTTGATTCCTGGTGTCCCTCAAGGACGTCTCGTAATGGAAAGACCTCGCCATCCCTCTGCGTGTAGGTTTGAGGATTGTGAGGGTGGAGTCAAGAGGCCTTCACAGTGGAGTAACAGTATAAAAGCAGGTATTTGTGCTTTGTTTGATGAGGGCTGTGTCAAACACCACTGAGATGTTGTCAAGTTTGAGGGTAACAGAGGAGAAGGATGAGGGGATAAAAGGGCTGCTCCGCAACCCACACTGCTGCAAATGAATTAAACATGAAGTCTGATTCTCAGCCCTTTTCTTCTCCATTTCCAGGGCAGCTTGTTTTACATGGAGGTTGTTAAATTGATCTGTTGAGATTCAAATCAAAAACATTGACTGCTGTTTCAAGGTTGCCAGTTTCATTGTCCTTCAAGGGTATCATCTTTGTACAAAGGCATGACTCATTGAAATAACGGCGTTGTAAAATCCTGTCAATTGTTTTCAATCACAAAAAAAGGTTCGTGAGCTACAAAATTTGCTTCGCTTTTATCAGTCAAAAACGAGATTCTGCTAAATTTTTCCAAAGGAGGTCGACAAAAAACATGCAGTATTAACATCAACAAAATCTGCCAGTCTCATGTGGGTATTGCACGTGAAAGTGAGGGAGACAAGGGGTGGTGTGTCAGTACAATAAAAACATTTTTTCAACAATAGTCTCTGTAGATTTTTATACTTTTCTATTTACATATCTTTCTATATATATATATACTGTAAACTGTGTTCAAAGGAAACCTCCACATATAGCTGGTTAGGCACATGTAGTTGGTTCTAAAGGGGGAATACAGGGAGGGGATACAGCAGTATATGTTGTTAGAACCACAGACAGATATACAGTAGGCCTACGGAGGATCATACTTGGCAAATAACACTCTTGCCAGTTATACCCTGTGAACCTGACCCAGCACTCACAAACTGAAGATAATAATCATTTGAAATTCTTTTTCACATGTACTGAGTCTGGATATGCCACACAGCTGTAGTATCACACAACGCTATAATCTATCATAATAATACTGTAGTATTTCACATTTGATATATGCTGTTTTTGTACATATATTGTACTCAATAGTCTCTACTAATCTAGAAATGTAGATTATATTATAAAATATACATCTCCCATTAAAATATCCCATTTAGCCAACACATTCCATCCAAATGTTAGAAAAGGGGGGAAAACAGATCATGCTTAAAGATTCTTATATTTTATGTCTTTAAAACAGCTGATTTGGACTTTTCATTGGGCTTCATCACGTCCCTTACGACACACAGCCCTTCACGTTCACACGACACGCACAAGCCGATATGCACCATCCATACCAAACAACTAAATTAGAAATATGTGTCCAGACATAAATAAATAAGACCCCTTCGAAGCTTTGTAAATCATGCTACACTTTGTTCCGCGGAAACACCAGATAGTATGATTTCAAGAAGTAAATAAATAAGAGGGGAGAGGAACACATAGTGCAACAAACATACAGTATAATTCCAGTCATAACTAGTGTTACTTAAAGGTACAGTGTGCAGGATGTAGAGGGATATATTAGCAGACATGGAATATAAAATGTTTTCTTTAGAATATAATCACCTGAAAATAAGAACTATTGTGTTTACGTTAAGTTAGAATGAGCCGTTTATATTTACATCAGGAGCGCCATGTTGCACCGCCATGTTTCAGTAGCCCAGAACAGACAGACTAAACACTGCCTCTAGATAAGCAATCCTTCAGTGACAAGCAGCGGCAGAAAAACAGATTTTTCTTAACGTGAAACTACCTTCCGTTTTTAGCATTTTTAATCACCTGGGCTGTTTGTTCTAGAGAGAGGGAACCTCTCTAAACCTAAACATCCTAAACGTCTGGATGTTATGTTAGACGGTGCTGGGCTAGCGGCCCGTCAGCGACGCACCAAACAACATCAGAGAAACACTGATTTGTAATGTGAAACTGCTTTATACAGTGTTTTTACTGGTTTCAATCACCTTGTCTGTCTGTTCTGGAGAGGATGAGACCTCCTAACCTCCTAAAAGATAAACACTGAGGGAATTCTAACCAGAAGGAGTTTCAGCTGGTTGCAATGTGCAGTCCTCACCACTAGATGCCACTAAATCCCCCTAAATCTTACACACTGCTCCTTTAATCTCATCATATTACCAGTTACACTATGAAGTTGCTTCTTTTCCATCATTTCACAACAGATGGTTTCCTCTCTTGATGACTCTTTGGACGGGCTTTGGAGGGAGCTACATTAAACACGACTCCTTTTGTTTTCTTTGCCTTCGGAGAAACTACTTTTCTCCTTTCATCAGCGGTGTGTGAAATTGAGGGGATTGTACTTCAAGTTAGGCGAGTGGATTCTGCTGAAGACTTTGGCAGCTCTCCTCCCTTTCGCTTTATTGATCCACCGCTTTATCTTTGCAATTATGCAAACACACCAGGGCAAAGTCCACTCTCAGTATTCAAGAGAAAACAAGAGAAAGAACTAATAAGGTAATAAAGAAACTTATCTCCTTTCATGGCTGTTTCATCAGGGCATCTGTTAATTCCTGACTGAGGTGGAAAGAACTCTCTACAGACCACTGTTGTTGGTTTGGGTCCTCATTTGACCACTTGGTGGTGCTATAGTCTCACAGTGAAATGGGGGCCTTCTCAGTAAAGTCTTGAAAAGCCACCAAAATATATTCCCCTAAAAATTCCCAGCAACCCCACCCCTGAACACTTGAAACTTCAGAGAGACTACATAAAAAGCAAAACGGCTCTGTGTTTTTTTGTTTGTGATGCTCTCTAGCTGTCAAGGCTGTGATGCTACACCGCAAAAAAAAAAAACTCCTTTTGGCAAACACAAGTGTGCACTCTATGTACAAATAGCACTTGCACATTCAAACAGCCTCACTGCTGAATGCTGAGGGTAGTCGATGGATATGCAGGGAAGTGGGGAATATTCTTTGACTTGGTGCCTGGGTGGACAGATGGCACCTGGGTGAAAAGTGCCAGCTGTAGTTGACTGACTATGCCTCGAGGATGTTCTTTGGGGATTGCCAAGCATCTGACTTTAAGGGCATTTAAACTGATGGTGAGAAATGAATCCATGTTTATTCATCCATACTAGTAGCATCAGTTAAGAGTGCGGATATATCGTAGTTGATTCTGTTGCAAATGGCATTCAGGAGATGGCAACAGTGGAATCCATAGGGAGATTCTGTCATCTCCTCATCTCCAAAGAGGTTTTGTGCCTGTTAAGCCCTTTATTTTCAGTGATGGAGAAGTGCTAGGTGAACACGCACAAGCATGCTACTACTGCGTGAACCTCCGCTGACAACTGTTATAAAAGTGGACTGTTTCTTGTTTGTCAGCCAAAAAGAAATTCAGAGAATTCTTAAAAAAGTCATATCTGCTAGCTACCATTTCAGGTCTAGGCCTCTGTGTCAGTAAAACGTCCAAATTTCAAGACACTAAAATGGCTGTCATTGCTTGTTTAATGAGCAAGAGAAGTGAATTTGCAGTAAGTGAAGTGATGGAAATGCTGAAGGGGAGGGAAGTGGATAAACGGCGATGACCCGCAGAGGATCCAAAACTAGGCTCAGAGAAAGCCTGAGATTCAGATCAGATTCGCAGGGGTGAGTGAGGAGGTGTTGTGGGACACACCTCAGTCTTGTGTTCAGAGTCGAGTCTGGGCTTCGGGGATGTAGATCTCGATGCTGTCCGCACTTTCTGTGGCCGAGTTCTGCCTGAAGGAGGCAGTACGCTTCGTCTGCAGCAGCCTCCTCCTCGCTTCTGTCCTCTGACGGTCCCCAAGGTCCAGGGACTTCTCCCTGATGGGTAGGGTATGTCCACCAATCCGAGGCACAACCAGGCCCCCTGGCCCACCTCCTCCACCTCCGGCTCCCCCATCCCCGACGCTATCGGCCCGGAGGCTGCCACTCACCCCGCCTGCTGGCTTCTTTGGTAAGGGAGGAGGAAGCTTCTTATCCTCCTGGCCCAGCAATGGTGAGACGTAGATGTAAGATGAAAACGGACAGTGGATTTTTGTGTCGGGTGGTGAAAAAAAAAAGGTTTTGTATGGTTGAATCAAAGGGATCCCATGCAAATGCAGTGGAGATATTGGGAGAAACAAAGAGAATGACAAACCAAAGAGCAAAACCACCAACAAAAGGGTAAAATTCAAGTGAGGAAGAGTCACAGGCCGAAACATTATGAGAGACAAAGGACCAACCAACAAAAAAATAAGCAAAAGGCATCTCAGCATGCATCGGGTGATGTAAAAAGACATGAAATGAGAGAGGAAAAAGAAAAAGAAGAAAGGAGAAACAATTGTTAGTTTGTTATCAAGAATAATGTAGTTGATCAGTGAGTATCCTAACCTTTACAGACAATAATGAAACAAGTTTTTTCTTCTGTCTGATCAGCTGCAATAAAGCTAAAAAAAAGCTGATATGCATTTAGATTCCTAGCGGTTTAAGACTCCATCGTCTCGTGTTCAGTTCAGCTCAGTTCCTCTTGCTGTTCTGTATTTTCACAGCCTGCAGAGGCTTGCAGGGCATGACCATCTGCGTTACTCTTCTGCACACTGCCATCTTAGGTCTGGGGGATTGCTGTAGGGAAAGCAGGGCTGTTTGGTTCCTTGGGCCTCTCACCTTCTTTTCAGGTGGGAGCCTCCAACCAGAGTCCTTGAGCCTCTGGAGGTCCTGAAATTTGACCCTGACGTCCTCTATGTTGAGCTGGAGCAGGTCCCAGAAGCTTGCCAGGTCCTGAGAGGTTGGCTGGGGGTATGCTGATGGGTCCTGGGTGAGCAGGGAGACAGGTCATGACATGTGATGGATCACAAAGTAATATACAAGGATTTGAGAAAGAAATACAACAAATTAACACAGGACAAGTTATTTGCAACAGTGTTTTTGCAGCCAAGCTAATTTTGCCTCTAGCGGTATTGAATCTCAGTAAAACCATGCACCATAATGTAATGTGTGTTGTCATGGTTTTGCATGCAATCGCACATACTCACCACACTCTGTTGGCAGAGGCGGAAGAACTGCTGGACTTTCTGAGACATGAGCATCTGGGCACTGCCAACTGCATTTCGTATCAGCTCAAGAACTAGAGAGGAAACAGCACACGAGTAGTTTTAGACATCATTCATTTTTTATCCTTCCCCTGATCCCATTCAAACCTCCTCCCAAACTCACTCTCCTCTGGCAGTTCGTTCTCCTCCGCCTCCCTCTCCATGTTCTGACACCAACCCTCCATCCTCTCCACCTCTGTCTGCAGGAGGCGCAGGAAGAACTCCCCGTCTCTCATGCAGGGTGAGGCTCGGCCTGAGTCGGGCAGGCTGCGGGGCCCCTCCAGGGATGGCGTCCCTGCCCAGGCCCTCTCAGAGCTGATTGGCAGAGGGGAGTGAGAACGTGGAGGCAAGTGTGGGTGCTGGTGGGGCCGTGGGTCCGCTGCGCAGGTCTCAGTGGTATAACCACTCTGGATGAAATCCTGGGTTAACAAAAGAAACAGTTGGACACATAGTATTCAGCAGTGGTGGGACCAGGTCATTATTATGCATGTCACAAGTCAAGACTGACAAGTCCCAAGTCCTAAACTTTAAGTTTCAAGTCCTAAAGAAGTCATAGTGCACTCTACACCAAATGTTTAGCCATTTTAACACCTGAGTAATAATATATATTACTTGTTCTTGAACTAGTTTGTTGGAAGTTGTTGTGTCCCCGTGTGTACTTTGCTAGGACTTGGACTTGGACTTGGACTTGCTAGGGATAAATAACGTTAGTTCATTAAGGAAATGAAGGGAAATTAATTGATTAATGGCACACTTTTTATCTAACATACTTTTTAATCTTTGGGTTTGGGGGAAGGGGAAATGTTTTGAAATCAAAGGGCTCAAGTCCAAGTGAAGTCATGAGTTACGTTGATGTTGGTGTTGAAGTCCAAGTTGCGAGTTGTGATTTTTTCAAGTTGAGTCTAATGTTATTAGATTTGTGACTTGCACCTCATTCTCAATCCTCATGTCCTAGTCTTGTGGGAATTCATTTGACCATAAGGTAGGATTGAACTCTGTCTTTTCCCTACATCTACATGAACGAGGGGACACTGGACCGCTGAGTAATGAATGTATTACTGCAGATTTACCTCTCTGTAGGCCCACTGTCCCTGTGTGTGGACGGTGCGATGACACTCTGTGTACTGACTAGCTGACTCCGGCTCTGACGAATGCCTTTGGAAGGAACAGCCAAACTGGAGACTCTTGTCCTGCGTTGGTACGGCGATGCTGAGCCCGGGGAAGCCCTCGGGGTCCAGGTCGGCCTGCACACTCGCCGTCACGCTGTTAGAGCGCTTGAAACGAGCCCGCCTGCAACACAGGGAGTCACAGCAGGCCCAGAGCCATCCAGTCACGCAAAGTATTGCATGCAAAAGCAATGCTCAAATCATTTTTTTTTCTTCTGATAATTGCACATCCCTGTTGGAGCAGGGATAGTCATGCTGTCACTGCAGTCACTACTACTCACTCAGTTGTGATAAGCCCTGCTAAATCCTCTGGCATATGACGCACCAGTATGTTCAAATGCCATGTCAATGGACTCAGTGATGAGCGTTTACTCTATTACAACTTTATACCCCACCTCCCCTCATCCGTCTTTGCTGTCTGATGAGGTGTGAGATGTGACTCACATTTTCGTTCTCGCACCTCTCTTCTCTCCCCAGATGTCACACTGTCATCGTCGATGATTGAAGGAGGTGGGGGACATTGTTAACAGGTGCACGATTACGCACTGTTCGGGGTTCGGAGTATGTGATGCTGTTAGTACTCGCATGCATGCGTGTAAATCTGACCCGTAAGCAATGCTGGATATAATTAGGAGAAGGGCTGCGTCACGTGTGAAAGTCATGTCAACCCGACGAGTTGCAGTAGTCATGGTTACAGCAGAAAAACAAGACATTCTTGGAACAAAGTGTGAGTGAGTTCAAGCTGTGATGTCTGATGAAATGTTTAATGAAATAATAGGATCTAGCCTAGAAATCAACTATACTGTAGGTGGCTGCACAGTCGGGCGCCAGGGAGACGAAGGTTTTTTCAAATTATGTATTAAAATTATTCACAAAACTTCCTGAGCAAAGACCAAAAGCTCTTGATGAAGCCACGTATTTTGGGGAAAAGATAAATTAGCAAATAAACAAATGCACATCTTAGTTTGCATGTTTATGTCCATAATTAAGGCAAGTTAAATGTCAGGCAAAATAAAAACACCTCAAGTTGGGAAGAGAATTAAAAGAAAAATACTTTTTTCCCCTGCTTTGATTTCTAGTTGCATCACTATTACCTTTTGTCATCTTCCACTTGGACTCCTATAGAGTGGACCTCCGTAAGAGCTTTGCCTTCTGCGTCTGAATCTGACAGAGTCTCTGAACTGTCCACCTGGAACAGAAGAAGCCACAAGGGACCACAGTCAGAGCGAAACACAATCCCTAAAGACGTCATGCAAAACCAAAGGAATAATTCGACATTTTCATTCATTCATCATGTAGTTCTCAGATCTGTCCAATAAAAGGCTATAACCACAAGGGGAAATAACTAGCTTGGCTCTGTCCAGAAGTAAGAAATTATGTTGTTTGTTTTATCTGCACAAAAAGCAAAAGTTTAAAAACAAGTTGTGGTTTTATGAGGGTGAATGACAAAGATACAACATGCTAATAATTGATCTGTAGAGGGTAGGCAGATTTGTTGCCCATGCACCAAGCCAGGTTCACTGTTTCAACTTTATTTACTTTATTTATTTGTTTTATTTTAAATTTTTAATGGATGTAGCAACTCAACATCACCCAGTGGTGCACATTTAACATAAAGGTCTACGGGGATTGATGTTTTGGAGCGAGCCCCAAGTGGCCATTTGATGAACGGCACTTCTGCCTTGGCTTCATTTCCCAGCCTCAGAGGTTGCCGCTTGGCTAGGCTACGCTCAATTCCCGATTGTTGCTTTGTATTTAATACACAGACATGACAGTAGTATGAATCTTCTCATCTAACTCTTGGCATTAAAGCACATTTTCCAAAATATTAAACTGTTACCCCTTTTCCTCATATTTCTGTGTCTAAGTGACTTATGGAGGCAGCAATTTTTGTAATAGGTCCAGTATTAAAGAGACTGCTCCAGCCACAGCAGCACAACATGCTGCAATTGAATCCTTATTGTGCACCATCAATTTACGTCCACTAGAAGAACTCGTTTTTACCAGTGACAGGTTCAGATTGTCATTTTGAGTGTCTGACAACATTTTGGAATGAACCCTGAAAAATATATTTGTACTTTTCACTGATCTGGTATGCTTTAGTGTAACCAAGTCTTGCTCAAGGAGAAGCCTTGTTATGAAATCTTGCAGACTTTTCCACATTTTTGAAATATTCAGCCATGACATTGAAAATCTTATAGATACAATTAAGCAACACTTTACGGTGATTACGGTGCAGCCACTTTCACTGCTGCGGCTAGTGAAATCTCCTTCTACACTGGACCAGTTTAAAAAATCTTCTCCATTAGTCACTTAGACACAAAAAGGTCCAGGCTGACAAATACTCATGGTTCCTTTTAACATGTACCTTGCGCAATTGTGATTGTATTTTGATTAGTCAATTAATCTTTTAGTTAACCGACAGAAGAAAAATCTAATTTTCCACTATGTTCTGACAGTCTGTAGACTGACAGATAAAAATTTTGAGACTAGTTGGTTGTAGCCTGATGGATGAAAATGTTCTCTCTCACCTGCACAGCTATGGATGGCCTCCATTTTCTCCCACCGCGTCCCTCGTCCTGACCCGCAGCTTTACTCAGCACTATGCTGTTCTGAGGCAGAGACACTGACTTCCCCAGGCTGCCCCCGACCCTGCTGTCCCTCTCCCTGGCTGGCCTCGGTGGCCCCTCCAGCAGACTGTCAGCCGAGCTGCTGTGTTTGGCTCTCACTCCAACTCCTGGACCCCCTCCATAGGGCACCAGCTCCCGCGAACCCCTGACCCCATCTAGGCTTTCTGCCGAGTTACTGTGCTGTCGAGAACGTCCAGGGCCTGTGGCGGTGTAGTAGCCTCCTCTGGAGGAGCGACCCGAGGGGCCGTCGGAGCTGCCCAGGTCCACGGAGTTGCTGTGCTGCTTGGGGCGCCCGGGGCCTGAGCTTGAAGCCAACTGTCCGCTGCTCTGGAAGTAGGCATCCTGGGTGGACTCGGTGCTGCTCTGCGCTCGCACAGAGAGTGAAGACTTGGACATGCGAGGTGGGAGTGGGGGAGGAGCACCTTTACGATAAGGAAAGACTGAAGTGTCAGAAGAGTGGGAGAAAGGAAGACAAAGGCATAGTGGGCTGTTAAAGCGAAACGGGTATATCAACAGGGAGCAGGGAAGATGGATACTTACAAAAGGGACAGACTGGAAGGAGAAAGGTGAAAGGAAAGAAAAAGAGTGAAAAGAGGGAAATGTTGTTGGCATGAAAGGGGGTAAACCAATACAGAGAGAAAGAGAGAAAACATCAGAACCATTAAATAATAATGTCAATGCAAGATGTGACAGAAAGATTCATAAACGCAACTCAAGAGCTCCATTTCTTTTCACCAAAAATCAGCTTTTGGTGTGACTTTCAGTGAGAGGCAGGAAGCGATGTGGTGGAAAAGAAAGACATGACAGAAGTGACAAAAGAAAACCTCTTCCCTTGAGCTAACTTAACTCTGCTTCTTAGGAAGATAAAGCAATTTCCTGAGAGAAATATTAAAACTAGCAGCGCAGATTCTGTCTCTTCCTGCTCCTGCACAGCCTCCTTCAAACGTGCACGCGCACACACACAACACACACACACCCACACTTTATTTTCAGCAAATAATAGATCAAACTTTAATGCATTTCTTTCTAAGCATCTTAATCCCTCAGCCAGCTTGTCACGGTTAACAAAGATCCTGACCATGAAACTCTGAGCTCCAGTTTGGGAGCATGCATGTATGGAGGTATCTGTGACTTTGAGTCTGTCGACTGCACATATGTGTTCATACTGTAGTGGATGTACAGTATATGACACTTCACAGAGGCTTTAATAAATATCAGGGGGGATTTGCTGGTGTAAAATTAGACATTTGAGTCCTGCATGGAACAGACACACAGACACACACAGACACAGACAGACACGGACACACAGACACACAGACACAGACACACACACTATCATAAATTACTGCAGATTTACTGTTTACATGGATGTATTACTGAACAGGTCTACCAGGCACAGGCCGGGGGGCCCTGAGTGTCAGGGCCCCCCGGCCTTCACCTGAAAAATGCAACTCAAAGACACACGCTATGGCCAGGACAAGTAAACCATAAAAAAATAAAAATAAATAAAAAAACAACTGCAAAGAGAAACAAAACAACTACAAGAGAGGCGGCAAAATGACAGCGAAGAGACACAAAACAACTACGAAGAGACATAAAATGACCATAAAGAGATGCAAAACAACTACAAAGAGATGCTAAATAACTACAAGGAGATGCAAAACAACTACAAAAAGATGCTAAATGACAATAAAGAGACACAAAACAACTGCAAAGAGAAACAAAAATAACTACAAGGAGACGTAAAATGACTACAAGAGAGGCAAAATGACAACAAAGACACAAAACAACTACAAAGAGACATAAAATAACTACAAGGAGACGTAAAACAACTACAAGAGAGGAGAAATGACAACAAAGACACACAAAACAACTATGAAGAGACATAAAATAACAACAAGGAGATGCAAAACAACAACAAAGAGATGCTAAATAACTACAAGGAGACGTAAAACTACAAGAGAGGCAAAATGACAACAAAGAGACACTAAACAACTACAAAGAGATGCTAAATGACAACAAGGAGATGCAAAACAGCTACAAAGAGATGCTAAATGACAACAGAGAGACACAAAACAAGGAGATGTACAACAACTACAAAGAGATGCTAAACAACTACAAGGAGACATAAAACTACAAGAGAGGCAAAATGACAACAAAGAGACACTAAACAACTACAAAAATACACTAAATGACAGAGGCACAAAACAACTACAAAGAGACACAAAATCACAGAGAGACATGTAATGAGCACCAAGTAACACAAAAACAACAACAAAGAGATGCTAAACCACCACAAAGTCTGTGTGTCCTGCTCTGATGGAGGAGATGTGATGGGACCCAGTGTCTCATAATCCACCCACGACTGTATATTAGGCTTGAGTGTGAACATGATCCAACAAATAAATCAAAAAATGATTAGGAGAACCATAACACACCAAAACATGTTTCAAATAAAGAGTGATACAGAAGAAGAAGGCAAAAGATTGAGACTACAACAGGAAGACAGACAGTCAGACAAACAGAGAGAAGGAAGCAGCTGCAGAGACTCAGCTATCATCATAATCATGAGCACTCCTGTACCTGCGAGCACACTGGGGAGGGCGATGGGAGAGATGAGATACAAAGATGACAGAGAACAAAGAGCATGCACAATAACATGCACACAACTTTATACTTGTAGCATATACACAAACACAAGGAAAAGTTCTGCAGATTTATTGGGTGAAAAAGTGAGATCTTACAGACTAACGGAAAAGAGAATAAGAAAGGTTAAAAATTAAAAATGGATGCACACATTGCACGCAGCTGTGCAATGAGCCAGGGTGTAGCCTATGTGTGTGTGAGCGTAAACTTGCTTTTGTAGAGGTAAGCAGACACAAGCTGTCATAAAATTCCTTCTCACACTGGCTGTCCCACTGTGTCTCCCACCAGGTTGCCTCCACATAAAAGAAAACCACACGTCCCTTTAACACTGATGCAGACACCAAAGACTTGCATTTATTGGTATGCCACACCACACGCACGCACACACTCACCGGCCCCGCCCTTGATGCTTCCCTGGGGGCCCGACATGGAGAAGACAGAGAGGCAGTCGTCATCCTGGGAGCAGCCGGCCTGGATGGCACGGACGTAGCTGTGGCTGCGAGTGCGGAACACACCTGGAAGGTCCAGAGCCTCGACGGCTTGAGACTCCACCTCCCCGAACATGGTCTCACACACCGCCTCGAACTGGCGGTTCAGTGTGTCTCCCAGCTGAAGGTCAAGATACTTAAATTTAATACACTATAAATATACACAAATGCATAATTCACACAAATAAACCAGTTTGTTACCTGCGAGCTGGTCAGAGAGCGGGTGTAACTACGAGCACGGGTGTGGGTTTTGGGTGTAGTTCGGCTGTTGGGGTAGGAGTCTGTACACTGCTTACATGAGTACCTATAATAAAGAATACACAGCAGTAACAATTACAGTGTATGATGTCATAAAAAGCAATCCTACACTTACTTGCTATTATATTCTGACTGTAAAATCTTCAGTTGTGCTATTTCTGTCCAAAACTCACTGCAGCAGCAGCAGCAGCAGCAGCAGCAGCAGCAGCACACATTTAGTTATCAAATAAAATGTCACTGAGTCACGCTCTATGACTATGCCAGCTGGAGTCATTTTGAGTGTTGTGATGCTGCCATGTCACATGGGAACTACTGCAATGCATTGCATTATGACTGTCACTTGTTTATCTTATTTGAAATCATTCTGAGCATTTGAGTAAATGTGTTTGTTCATGGTGGTTATTCAGAAGTGCAGCTGAATGTGTCCAAGTTTTTAAGAAGCTTATGTGACGTTATTCACAACTGTATATACTATCAGGACGTCGATACTTTTTAAATCTATTTTTTAATAAGGGTGTTTGAACTTTGCTGGTGGGATAAAAAGATTGGATTGTTAATGTTTGAGCTGTACATATCGACCCAGTCCTTATCTCGAGATACTGTGGTTTGCAGACCATTTGAATTTAACTCAAATCTGTCACAGAATATCTTAAAGGAGGCTTTCAAACGTCTGGGAAAATAACCCCAGTGACATCATCAGGGTTATTGTCCCAGCTCACACTTTTAACGCGTGGTTTGCATTACAAACTATTAGTGTGGAGTAGAGCCCTGCGCGGGACTGTTTTCTTCATCCTGCTCCTGCCCGCTCCTACTGAATTTCTGACCATTACCGCCTGCAACCGCAAGCAACGTGTGTGTTACACTCCCGCCCACACCCGCAATGTGTATGTCCACTCCCGCCCGCTCCCGCAAAACTCTGAGAATTTATGCCCGCACAATAATAGAGATGCATTGATTTTGTGTCTTCTCCCATCCCGCAGGAGAAAACACGTCATTTTATAGGCTATTAATAAAGAGATTCATGGGGTTGTTTGTTTCGTTTCCCTGGCCTTTTGAGGCACTGGTCAGGATAAGTGCTCCTGTTTCGCTGTTTTCATTTAGTTTTTAATGAAATAAAGGCTGTTTCATATTCTATTCTCCTCCTCTGTATTTTATTTATTTTTCTACCTTTATATAATCTCACAGTGATTGAGGTTGAGGTTAAGGTCTCTTTTCTAAGAGAGACCTGAATAAGAAATATTAATGAGATAAAGATAAAGCCTGTGCTCAATAACACTGGCATCATCACGCCTCTTTATGTAATGAACAAATAGCAACGAGAGTAGGCTGTGAGTGGCTCAAATAACTCTAATAAATAACATAAAATAAACAGTTAACGAATGAAACGAATGAATTTAACAAATGAATCACTTGGCCATAATATTGCTGTGGAGGAAGAGAATGTTGCTGACCGACTGCGGCCCCAATCCCATGCGTCTCTCTTCCAAGGCCCGCTCTGAAGGCGCACTGGATGTGGGGATACTGAAGATGAAATGCGCCAGCTTTGAGTGCGCTGGGAAGTAGAGGGCTCAGTGTGCCTTCAGACCTTGTTTGAGCTTCTTTTCCACATTTGTTAACTCCATCCTGTCGCTATAGGCTACATCCCGATCCCGCAGTGTTTTTTTTTTTTGTCATGGGGGGATGCGAATGAAGCAATATTACATCAAGTGGCCAAAGGGGGCGCTATAGCAACCGATTGAAATTGCAAACTTTGAATGGGCATATCTCATGCCCCGTATGTTGTAGAGACATGAAACTTTGCACAGAGATGCCTCTCCTCATGAAGAATTTGCCCCAAGAACCCATAACTTCTGGTTATATAGATTTTCTGCCATTTTGAATTTTTTGAAAAACACTTCAAATGGATCTCTTCCTAGGAAGTTTGAGCGATCTGCATGAAACTGCATGAACATAATCTAGGGACCAATATCTAAAGTTCCCTTTTGGCAAAAGTTGGAAAACTTACTAAACTGAGCTTCTATAAGGCAATGAATATTGCGGAGGCCGTGGCTCATTACATAAAGGTGTATAACATCTCAAGGGTTTCACCGATCACCACGCAACTTTGTAGGCATATGACCACACATAATCTGAGGGGACCCGTCCATTATTGACCCCATCAAACAAAATGGGGGTGCTAGAGAGCTCATTTCTTATCTAGGCCTAAGTGCCATATCGATTTTTACTAAACTTGGTAGATATGTAGAACAGGATGCCTCAGGTGACTGGAGTAATTTAACTCTAATTGGCAACTGGGTGGCGCTATAACAACAGAAAAATGCTTAAAAATGGCTAAAATGCGACCGATCGCTGTGGCTCCCCCTGTGGCCCAGTGTTGTTGTTTTTCTAATTTTTGGTATGACTAAGTCATGGTATGGTATGCTGTACATAATCACGGAAACTGTCAGTGTGTCATTCTGTCAGTCAGTCATTCTGTCTGTCCCACGTTTTTCTACTCACTGACGTGGTCAGTCTATGTGAAACTGCACATAGGCATTGAGGACTGGCATAGGTAGAAGGTGACAAAGCTGCTGGGTATGGACTAGTCCTCAGTAATTACAAAACACATATATTTTAGGTAAAATTCTCAAAGTGAAACTTATCCAAGCTCCCCTCAAAGCCAGACTTCATTAACAAAAACATTAATTTTACCTCGCTGAACACGAGAGCTGCTGGTCTACCACTGCCTCAATTATTTAGTTAGTTTGTGTTGTTGTGTAACTTTGCTGAATCCAAATTAACCCTTTAAAACACCAAAGTCACACAATAACACAAACAAACTAACTGACTGAGTCAGTGGTAGACCAGCAGCTCTCATGTTAAGCGAGGTAAAATTAATGATTTTGTCAGTGGAGTCTGGCTCTGAAGAGAAGAGAGCATGGATAAGTTTCACTTTCAGTTTAGTTGGGAAGTAATGAGCATACGACTGAATATATGAGACTTGCATTATATCGCACGAGTTGTGTGAGAGTTTGTAAATGGATGTTTTGCTGTTGTTAAACATGGTCCCCTATAACTTTCATTAATCAAAAATTTTCTCTGGTTCTGGATTCTTCATTTACTCTGGAGGCATGTTAGAAAAACAAAGCTTTCTTCACAAATTCAACATAAACCGGGATGAGTAATTAGTACACAAATGATAATATGGGGGGTGAAGTATTCCTTTAAAGGGATGTATTTCAGAATTTCTAAAGCTCAACAATAGATAAGCATTGTACAGAATTTCCAGGCTTTGAAAGGAGCAAACAGGTGTTCTACAGAAACATTAAATGGGCTTGATCACAACATAACAAAGGCTGACCTTTGATCCATGCTGATCGATCGTCTGAAGGCATCCCTCTGGGCGATGAGGGTGGACTTGGGTGAGGCTTTTGGGCTGGTGTCAGAGTCGGCACTGTCGTCGTCGCCCATGGCCTTGATGTAGCTGCCGCTCCGCATGCGACGGCATGGAATCTCCCCTCCGCTGTCTGTTGCACCACCACTGCCATATCCACCACCCCAGTCTTCTGAAGGGACCTAAGGTGCAATCACATTCACACAAGCGTTCCCATAGTCATAGGTAAGTATACAAAGGTCAGAGGAGGATTAATCAATTGCATTATATAGTGAGTGCAACCATGTACAGACATGGTCAAACGGTTTTAGTAAGATTTTCTGTAAATGGGTTAAACACTGTTAAAATGAGTTCAAGTTCAGTATGCATTCTTCTTCTACACCACTGTTAAGGGAAAAGCAGTTGATCACAGTGTGAATTAATTAGTGTTGAGATATTGGAGACGTTTTCACTGCACTGTTGGCAGCTTCCTCCCAATATCTGCTATTAAAGTCAAAGGACTTCTCAACAGGAAATATATTTCATGACTGAAAAATATTTCACACCTCGAACAGAAGGAGAGTGATGAATCAGACATACAGTCATCGACCACGGGCACCCAGCGTAAAGCCAACACACCCGCATGGGTAAATCAAGCATGTTCATACACACCGATGAGAGCACACACACTCATGCACGTACATGGGAGATGATGTTTAAGAAATGGAGAAAGGGACAAAGGGACTTACAGAGAGAGAGAAACTCTGACAGCTGGAGAAACACTGACACAGAGAAGGAGAAACAGCGTAAGCTAGAAGCCGTCAGACAGAGAGCGAATAAAGCGATGAACAAAAAGGCAGGAACACAAGCAGAGTGGACAGACAGACAAAATGTAAGCAGACAGACAGGAAAAGGGGCAGAAAGAGAGATGGACACAGACGCACAGGGTGGCAAAATGAGAAGCAGAGACTTAAGCCGACAGAGAGCAGGAAGACAGATGGGGAGATGAATGAGAGTCAGATGAGGAAACAAAATGAAAAACACACACACAGGAACACGGTCAAGACAAGAAACTGAGGAGGTAGACAACACATAGAGAATTGATACGAGCGATGATGTGAAACACAAAAATGTACATAGATAGGTTCCCACTGTGGCCATCATGGAAAATATATTACATACATTATTAAGTCAGGATGCTGAAACACACCCCTAAAATTTAATGATATTCTAAAACATTCCAGGATTTGTGGCGAACCTGACCGATGAAAAACAGAGAGCAAGGCTGCTCTAAAGAGAGACAATGAAACACATCACAGTTCCTGTCTTTAAAGCTGCATTAATTGATTTTTTGGCCATTTGAGCTCACCATAAAAAGCTGCAAATGGAGAAGCAATTACCTTTTTACATTTCCAGCTGAGAAAGAATTAACATCAGCAATGTTTTGGAGCTGTGCTTCTGGCCACCTGATGAACATAAGTCCAATATTCACTTCCTTTTTCCTTTTGTCTGACCAGCCAGCAAAACAGGTAGATTGTTCCTTTGGTTTATTTGCTTAATTGACACTTGGCTGACCCAAATACAACTTTAAACCCCTCTATTTAAAGAAAAGTGCCAAAATGGATAAGACAAAATGTAAGAAAGGCACAGAGAAGTTACGGTCCAAGAAAAGAATTTTAACCCGGCCTTTTTAGACCATTTTAACAACTTGCTGGCTGGTCAGAGTAATCTCAGTCAGTGGCTCCTCTGGTAGCAGCACAGCGTCACTCCCTCACCTTTTTTCCCGTGCACATGCAAGCTGGAAAGAGTTACTTTGATTATGGTCATTATATCATCACCCTGTCAAAATGTAAGCCTATGTGAAGCTCGACAAAAAAAAGTGTGAATGTGACACAGCCTGCCAAAATAAATGCAGCGGTAACATAGACTATAGAATAATGGTTGCAGCCACCGTGATGTCACCCACAAATGTGTGGGCTGCCATTTTGAAGCCTCGAGTCTGGCATTTTAGCTGCAGCCATCTTGTTTTTAGAGCCAGAAGTGAACATATTTGGATTAGAGGATGGAACTGTGGAGAAGTGAGGGGTGGATCTAACTCGCAGACTGTAGCTCAGCCTCACAGGAAGCCTGTCACTCAAGCAGCCACAAATCCTTAAGTATGTGTAGCCTTTCTAAAATGCAAATGTGTGAGTTATACAAAAATTCAACCCCATAAAATTGTCATGAATGTGGGGAATTATACTGTTTTGGAGCCAGCCTCTAGTGGCCATTCAATGAACTGCAGTTTCTGACACATTGGCTTCATTTTCCAGCATCAGAGGCTGGTTGAGCAGGCTGTTGATCTTGAGCATACAGGTCCATGGGAAAAAAATCTTTCTGAGTCATCCAAAACGGGCTTTTTATCTCGCTAGACATTCTACATTCTAAACCAGCTGGTTGCTAACATTTATTTGTGTGTGGACAGCCCGATGTCACTCCCAGCTCCTAAAATCCTGATGCCTGATCGGTGGCCATCGGCTTCAAACACCAATGAACAGAGGTACTCTTCGCAGTGGTATGAAATGCATTGGGCAGTGGCAGTTTTTAGTAGTAGTATAAATAGAGAAAGTCTGTATAGCATGGGTGGGCGAGGAGGCGGATGGGTCCAACTCTGGTCTTTCAGCTGGGAGAATGCTGTTCATGTCCCGTGTGAAACCAAAGTCAGTCGAGGTATTTTAATAACAACGTAGCATGCTATGCTGGTGACGTGTGTCGTATGATGTTACATTACTTTAGAAACAATCATAGTTATTTTAAGCCAAACCATGATGTTTTCTTCTAGACCTAACCACATACTCTTGTTCTGCGTTGTAAGTTTATTTTGAAAAGAGGCTGTATGCATTTAACGAGCATAATCTGTACATTTCCTGTGTAAGACACAGTGCATATAACAGGTGTAAACTGACACGGTCCCTGGGCTGATGCTGCAGGTAGCATACGGACAGTTTATCTGAGAAATTGCTTTGATGTAATCAGAGCTTGTAGGCAAGAAAACCAAAGCTAAAGCTAAAAGAGGCTAACAGGCTCTGCAGCACTGACGGGAACTGCAGGGTTGGGTGATAATTTTCTGTGGCTTTGTCTGATGCCTTTCACATTACACATATTTCATTCATTGTTAATATAAACTGTTAATATGAACTGACAAGTGAAGCTTTAATTAGCACCATAGCAGATGAGAATACTGATTAACCTTGCGCAGAGAATTCTATTATTCTGGAGGACCACTCAGTTGGAGATGTAAATATGTGTCTAACATGTGACCCCACTTCTTTTCCACTATGGTGAAACCTTTACACCGTCTAACATTAAGTACTGTGACAGCAGCGGCTTGTGCATAAAGCCCTCGATCTCTCAGTTTTTGCAAATGCTGTGAGGTGTGTAGTCTAGCACGAGCATGTGACCAAATAAAAACACCTACACACGTTGACACACACACACACAGTCAAGGCCCCCAGGGTTTGGCATCCAGCTGAGTGTGTGTTTTTAAGGTCATCACTTAAAAGATGATTCAGCCTAATCTCCTGATCCCCCTGGCCTTCTACTATCTCTCTCATTTTCTCCTCCTGCTCTTTCTCTGCTCCTCTCGCGTTGCCCCCTGGCTACCATCACCTCCTTTATCTCTTTTCTATCCCTGAGCTTGCTCTGCTATCTCTGCATCCCTCCACCTTGCTCCCCGTCTATCTTTGTCTCTCTCTTCCTCGCTGTTTCTGTCTTCATTTCACTATCACTCCATATTCTGGTTTCTATCATTCCTTATCTATCAGACACAGGCCGACGGGAAGGGAGAGGCTGAGGGAACGGAGAGCGCCGGGTTCTGACTCCACACGTCAAGTTGGCATCGACACCATAGGTGAAAGCTTTGCACGTCCCTTTGACCCTGACCACAGTTATTCAGACTTGTGAAGATTAACTTTTTTTTTGTTATTTTCACTTCAAGCTGCTTCACGTTTTTTTCTCGTTGTGTGACAAAAGGAAGGCGAGAGAGATGACCCAGTGTGGACGAGTACGTACATGTTACTGTTACAAAACACCAGTTGGTACATTGGAAGTACGAATATTTTGTCTCTCTCTGATTTAAAGGCAGGGATGGATCTAGAAAAGTATTCATGAGGTGACATAAATATATATGCTGATTTAATTGCAAACATCACTGTTAGGTGCAGCAGCCTGGTCTCCCTCTGCCTGCTTCACACCTGAGTGCAATGTACACTCAGGTAGAGAGAGGAGGGGACAAGAGGGACAGGGAGTGGCACATGGCACAGCACATGGCTCACAAACAGCAGATCAGGTAGGGAGGAATCTTTTTCTTCCTCCCTTGTTTTTCCTCTCTCCAAGCAGGTTCTTTTCCCCCATGCTCTTTTAGGTGCTGGGGTTTTGCTGTTTTAGTTTGGGCTGGAGAGTGGCAGTAGTTACGTTATTCGTCTCTTTTGTTTTCTTTAGGTTTAATTCATGTTTTAGGTAGTTTAGATGGAGACGCTGGGAGCAGCGACCCACTGCGTGGTTGGCCCAGCGTCTTCCCTCCATTTGTTCCTTTTGGCTGGGGTCTCCAGTCCCTTTTGTTTCTCTTTAGTTTGTTTGTGCCTTTGTTTAATGGTTTGAGGTTACACAATAAAGCTGGTGGGTAAACTGTTGCCTTTGGTGTGGCGTCCTCTTTTCATATGTTGCAGCCTCCCGCCCCTAATGAGCCGGATTTTGTTTCTGTTTGTATGGAGGCCGTAACAATCACATGTATCAATACTGGCTTGGAAGAAGCCCCCAAATGAAGATATTTTAACTCAAAAAATGACATTAGTGTCACACATGAGTAAACTAGTGAATAAAAATAAATATAAATAGTCGTGTGTGGTTGGAGGAGAAAGCTGAGCTGCTGCCCACTGCAGGCATGGCTAGCGGCAGCTCGGTAAAACCTGCAGGGAGCATCTCTTGCCTCCCTTGCATTCAGATATTGGAGTTTGCTCTTGTAAACTTCCAACATACATACCACTCTATATATTTTATATTAGATTGCCCAAACTGGGCTGGCAGCTTGAGTGGCAAGGCATTTTTTGCACCTGCCACCCTATGCCACCCCATAGATCCGCCCCTCCTTAAAGGAGCACTCGTGACATATTTGAATTCATTTTAAATGTATTGTATTTGCACTGCAAGCTTTATGTTTCTCTTCAGAAGGATCACTTTGTTTTCCCAGTCCTCTACTTTGAAATTTCAAGACTATTTCAGTCAGGCAGCTCATGTTTTAAATGTTTATTTCAACAGTAGATGATAGAGTTTGGCCTCTAGACTCCGGCCTCATCGCTCCCCGTTTATATGAGATACTGGAGTGTGACGATTAAATATATCCCCACCCTTAGCCGGAGCCTGCAGGTGGATGCTGGGTTGGAGGTGGGGCTGAGAGAGCAAGCAGCAGTACTGATGCAGGGCAGCAGCAGCATTGACAAGGCAAAGGGAGAGCTGGGAAGAGTTTGCAGCTTCAATAGATCACTGATTGGGAGGGTGTGTTTTGGAGAGCGATGTATGACGTGTGTGCTTGAACACAGGTGTCGCTCCGTTGTATCCATGACTTTGTGATCATTTTTTTTGCCATGGAAACAACTAATTTGGGCTCATCAGACCAACAAACTTTGTGATACTGTTGAATATGAGGATATTTCTCTTTAATCTCTCATGTCTTTGTCGAGTCAAGGTCATCAAGATCTTTTCAAAACTTTTAGTTTCAAAACTTGACATGTTATTGATACACATTGATGCAGTGAACAGGCAGAAAAGGAGCAACATTCCCATTCATTTGGAGTCGTGTGTCTTGCCACCTGATGAATGGAAGTCCAATATTGACTCTCCTTTTAGCTCTGTGCTTTTGTTGCCTTTAACACCTGAGGGAAATATGTGGCTATTTAACCAGTAAATGCTCCTCTGTGATCAACAGCTCGCCGCTAACTGTGGAGGGCAGGTCGCCCACAGCTGGTTTTTAGAAGTTTTTTTTTTAACACTAAAGTTGCAGGTTAGAAAACAAAATGCTGCCAGAGATGGGTGACCGCTTTCATTTACAAGTAGACATGTAATCCATTTTTAGTATAAAAATATCAATAGTCCTTTAAAGTCAGTAACTGAATGCATGATGTCTCTACCTCCACTTATCTGGCAGCGAAGGTTGTCTTCCACAGAACAAGGCTTCACTGTGGAGCTGTTGCTTCAGTATGGCACCTGTGCCGCTGTTTGTCCTGAGGTCGAGTACTAGCAGAGTCGACCTGAACAGCTCTAAATCTGCAGCTCCGGGAAGCTATCTGCTCTGAAGCCATGGATCAATCTGGCTGACTTCAGCACATCTAAGCGCACACACAAAATTCACTCCTCACATCGGCCCCCTCCCTTCTCCCAAAACTGCAAGTGACGCTTGAAGATATGAGAAAAGCTGCAGTGGTGAAGTTCATTTTGTGTCCTAAGGTGTGAATGTGAAGGTAGCCGAAGGCACAGACGCAAATTGTTTGGGGTTTGTCCTTTGAAAACACTAACACACACACAGCCGTGCTCTCTCGGTCTCTTCTATCAGCAGACCTCAGCTGTGTCTAAAGGATGAGAGTTGGAAAAACACCAGGGACCCCTGTGGCTACCTGCTGTTTCCGTAGAAACACAGCCTGCATGGCAGCTCTACCTCAGCACAGCTGGAGGTTTGTGCGTGTGTATGTTTGTGTGTGTGTTTGTGAGCTCTTTCAGCTGACTTTGTAGGTGCACTGTAACAGCCATTAGCTTCTCATTTTGGGGGATTCATGTATAGAAAATGAGAGAGAGGGCAAAGGGAAAACTGCACGGATTCAGTGATTGATTGTGATGACTGGATCTGGGAGATGGATTGTTGGGAGAGACATTAAATCTCTCAGCGTGGGAGACAATCACTGCTCTGTGACAGTCTCTCAGGTTGACGTCAAACCCTTTCAACCCTGTACTGAACCCCAGTTTTTTGGCACTACCGTCATGTTTTTAGTCATGCAAACAGGAAGTGTTATGTCGTCAACGACACATGAGCCCCATTTTAGCCTATATTTCTTTACATTTAGGGGACTCTGCACCACGGCGTTGTGCTGCATTAGCTGATAGGCTTCAAACAATATGATGGAATCATTTTGAAAGAGAGGAATGAGTCCAAATTTGGTGATTAATAGGGATGATGTAGTTACAAGAGCACTGTCTTAACATGATTTTGAAGTGATTTATAGATGCTTATCTCAAGTGGCGCTAGAAACACTGCCATCACCAGAAATAGTAACATGCACCCCAGTTTGAGTTATGACTCAGAGAAGAAGGTGTGAAATTCTTGATGCAAAACCTATAACCTGGAGCTAAGGGTCAACCTGCATGAGACAGGTAATGAGCAGCAATAAAATCATCCACATACTATATTTCCTACACAAAAACACACACAGAATCATTGGTTGACATGCAAGCATACACACACCTGCAGGTAGTGAAAGGTCCTCTCCTTCAGCTTACTCTCCATGGGCACAAGAGCCTTCTCGTAGCTTCCTCCCCTGGCGGAAGGGTACACCTCCCTGGCCTGACTCACTGTCATGGCTGACCAGGTGCTCCTTTTCAGGGAGTGGCCGTGGTGTCCGTGGTGTCCCCCTCCTTCACTACCGGCCAGAGCCATTGTGGTACAGGCCATGCACTCCCCAGGTCCCGGCCCCCCCCCACCACCACCACCACCACGCTCCTTGGGCCTCTTCATGGTGAGCTCCTGGATGGCTGCGTCCAGACTCTCATGGCCGCTAGGATATCCCCGTCTACCCCCGCTGACTAGGAAGCTGCTGTCGCTGTCCAGGTTGTCGTCAGAGCTCCACCAGCCTGCTGTCCTGCTGCGGTGGCGCCTGCCCGACTCGTGCCGCGAGTCTCCACTCTTGCTACGCTCTCGAGATTTGGACCTCCTGGTAGAACGGGGCTGGTGACCTGTATAGTGGCCTCCTCCATCCTCCCCTCCGCTCCTGTGGCCTCCTCCTCTCTCGCCACGGTAGTCCCCGCCTCCTCTTGTGCCGTTGTACTCCCGTTTGGTCGGTGCCTCTAGGGAATGGGACTTGGCAAAGAGGCGCTGCACTGAGTTGACCAGGTGGCGGATACGTGAGGGGCTCTCACTGCGCGGCTCAGCACCCCCACTAGCGGTGCGCTGGTACTGCAGCGTGTGGAAGCCATCAGGATGAAAGGGCACCTGCTTCTCAAACTGGTCCATCAAGTTCGGGGGAATGCGGTGCATCTTCCCTCCGTGGCCTGACGACAGGCACTCTTCACAAGAGTCAAACGACTGGAGAGGTGGGTGCTGGCTCGGGTGGGAGCGGGGAAAGGTTCCCCCTCCAGAGTGACTATGGGAGTGGGAGTGGGAATGGTGCCTCTCCAGCGCCAGGGCCTCAGCCGGACCCCCTGGAGGGTAATAGTGGCCATCGCTGTGACCCTGGTAGTAGTCTCTGCCCAGGCCGTCACAGTCATCAGGTGAGCAGTGGCAGGGGCCTCCTCCGCCACCACCGGAGGAATGCTGGGACATGCTACGGCTGACATGGTACCCTTTCACAGGCGCCGGGGCGTGGTGGGCCGTCCGGGCCGAAAGGGGGCGCTGTGGGCGTGACAGGGCTGCACCGGTATCACCTGGAGGCATAAAAAAGAGCAACAGTTGAGACGGTGTATCTGGGGAGATGGGAGTGAACGCAGCGTGTTTATGCATAAAAATTGGGGAATCTTATCAAATAATTGAATCAAGTGTTCAGTCTTGCAGTCAGTAATATTTAACTGTCTCATTACACAGACTAACTGAGAGATGATGAGGTGCTGCTGATCACTGCACTTGTGTTACCTCAGTAGCTGCTGAGATTTCAAGATCAAGACCAGGCAAAATAATGTATCAGGATACACTGATGGCTATAACATGAGAAAGCAGTGGTATATTCCATAAACAATATGATTCTGAGTGCTTACAGGCATGAATAACGTATTTGATTTTTGCCCTGTATATGTTTGCGTGAGACAGAAAGGTGGGAGGTGCAGTGGAGTGTAATTTATTGTACGACTTTTCAAATGAATCACAACAAAAAAGAAATGGACTTTGTAGATTGATGTCCAGATTGTTTTCTCTCTTCTATCAAGTGGCCTGTTAAATTGAAAGTGACAACAATGTGTTTTTTTCTCCTTATTCTGATTAACATTTTTATTGATGCTGCACTTCATTCTTTTTTACCCAAGCAAAGACAAACAGTGCAATAGTGAGCATTCATCCCGCAGGCTGCAATAAGGGGGCCACAGACAGCTCTCTTCTCCTCATTCATCTCAACGGCTGCTGGGCTGATAAATCAAGAATATTAGCCTTTCTTTCTTTCTCACAGTGCCCCTTCAGTTTCTGCTTCGCTCTCCCATTTAGCACCTCCTGCTCCTCTCTCCTGTTTATCGTTATATTCATCAGCTCAGGCGCTCCTTGTTGTCTGTCTCTTTTTCCTCCATCCATGCCCGTGGGGAGTCCCGGAGCTTTCGCATGATTTACAGCTGAGGAAAAGTGTGCGTTTATCGATCACCTGCATCCTAATGCAGGGGAGATAGAGAGCGTCGGCAAGTGTCCAAGCAAATTCACAGACCTCCGCGTTATCAACTACAGGGTGAATTCAGTGTTTGAGTAGCAGCCGAACATTAACATGATTCACAATATCCAGGTGAACAGGCAGAAACTAACCCTGCTGTATTCCAGTGCAGGAGAGGATGGGATCTTCTCCACGAAACAAATGAAATCAATACACCTTGCCAAGCTGCAGCAACAACGTTGCACAGTGTAAACCTCATCACCCACACACTCTGGTTGCTGTAAGCAAATGTAAACAGAATGGAAACAGCCAATCTTTGTATTACCTTTCTTTTCAGCACATGGATAAGCACTGAGATTACACTCCAAATGTGGTAATCATGTATTTTATTGGACTGGCATTAATTGCTGCTGCTGTAATCTCATCCTCTATTAACCACATTCTCCACTAACTATATAATGAATCAAGGGCACGCAGCCTCTTTATAATGCACACGAGCATTTCCTGTCATTTCTAGATTTGATTAAATTGAGATGAAATGAGTCGATGAAAGCCTGGAATCGAGCCGCTCGGCTGGATGGGAGTCGCCGCGCTCCTGCAAGTCTATCTGTGCTCGTGTTTGCCGGCTCTCTTACAGAGATGAGAGATAGGGGACAGATGCTGGTGTAATCATTAAATAGAGCTTGGCCTGTTTGCCTTGATTGGCTGAATGAGAGCTGCCACCCAGGAAGCACATCCATATCAAGCCGTGTCATTGGGGTAGCCGTGACGACCGGGCCTCGCCAAGTCAGCGTCCCACCGTGGACGGATTTCTGACAGCTGTGGGACCTGGGTGGATACGGCCGCATCTTGGCTAGGACCAGTGGTGCCCAAAAGGGGGGGGGGGGCTAACATTACTGACATTAAGAGGATGTGGGGTGCTCAATTTTTAAGCTAAGGCGGAGGAAGTGGCATCATGGGAAACTAGACAACCTAATGCATTGATTGGTACCAACCATGTGGGCATTGCTTGATGGAATAGAGGCTAAAAAATACTGCTAAAATTGGCATTTTCAAAGGGGGTCACTTAAACTTTCACCTCAAGATATCTGAATGAAAATGGGGCCTATGGGTACCCACAAGTCCCACCTCACAATCAATGAACCTCCCCTAGCAGCACCAAATGTCCGTCAACCGTTGTCATGGGAAAAGCCCACCCAGTCGCCTGACGTTTTGAAACAGTTTCCATCACTATGTCAAAAAATTTACTTTTATAAAACTAAAATAATATGCACAATAACTGCTGTTCATTATAGTTATATTTCCTTGCACAGAAAGTGCAAAATTCTTAGAGATAAAAACAAAAATAAAGATACACGTATGTATCTCAACTCATTTGGCGAGGTGGATATCTTTTGCAGTGTGTCATGCCTGCATGTGTGTGTCCCCATTTATGAATAGACAGCAAAGTGAGCAGCGCCGCTCTGCCTGGAGGCGTAAATTAAACCATGTTCTGTTTATTATGAAGTCTTTGGCTTTGGAGCAGGCTGCCGGCTAGGAACTGTCAGTCACGGTGACACGCACGCACGGGCCCGCATGTGTGGTTGAGCTTGCAACACATTAAAAAAACAAAAAAAAAAAAAAGACATCCATCTGCAGACAGACAAGTGAAAAGATAGAGAGGTATAAAAGACGCAGCAGAACGTCGGCTGTCTCTTTCCTTTATTTCCTTCCCTCTATCCATCTCTCCACATGTCTCTCTCTCCTCTCAGTCTCTCCTCCTGACCTACTTCTATCCATCCTCCAGTCATGTCTCTCCCTCCCTACGCTCTCCTCCTTTCTTTGTTTTTTCTTTTTTTTTTTTTGTCTTAACCTGTCAGTCCTTCTGGCTCTGTGCCTGTCAGCACTTCTCAGTGTTGAGTTAATTACAAAGTTTGTTTCCATTCTTCATCTCTTGGCCTCCACTGATCTTTCTGTCATCCACCCGTGTTCTCTCTTCTTCATTTCTTTTTTTGTTGGATAATTGGAGTACTACAGTATTTTGTACACACACTTTATACACCAAACAATAGTTGCTTCCTGTGTTCTTGTGTGTTTTCAGGGATCTTTTCAAATCTGAACATACTGCTTCTATTTGATTCGACCCTACCTATATCTTCTTGTTTTCTCTCTGCACTTCCACTCCTTTTTGGTAAACTCCTGCCCTCCTCTCTGTGTAGGCAGAACTATATTCTGTATCTGCTCAGTAGGGAGTTGGAGCTGTACAACATGCTGTCATTGTTTAACACCGCTTGGCATCAACGTGATTGTTACAGAGGCTTCAGTCTGGAGCTGCTTCATTTTAAATATTCATGTGATCATGCCAGCTGCTCTGACCCACTTTGCTCACAGCTGAGTCTGCCCGCTCTCTGCCATCGCTTTGAGTTGTGGGTCAAAGTGTGTTTCATGTCAGCGAGATAATGTAAATTCAACAGCAGAAATACCGGAAATGATACATGCATTTTGGTATGTTTTTTCTCACTTAAAGCAAATATGCTTGTCAGGAGGCAGGACGAGTGAACATGAACACCTCAATATGACTGAATGTGACCAGTCAGTAGATTGCAATACAGTGATGGTGGAGCATGAATGAACCAGCTGACGATAAAATATGCCACCTCCACAGAATGCATGTAACGGTATATATTTCATTAATTAATATACATTCTCAGTGGCTGGGATGAGAATCAGCACCTCCAAGTCTGAGGCCATGGTCCTCAGCTGGAAAGGGGTGGATTGTCCACTCCAGGTCAGGGGGGAGGTCCTTCCTCAGGTGGAGGAGTTTAAGTATCTCGGGATCTTGTTCACAAGTGAGGGTAGGATGGAGCGGGAGATTGACAGGCGGATTGGGGCGGCGTCAGCAGTGATGCAGGTGCTTAACCGGTTCGTTGTGGTGAAAAGGGAGCTTAGCCAGAAAGTGAAGCTCTCGATTTACCGGTCAATCTACATGCCAACCCTCACCTATGGTCACGAGCTCTGGGTAGTGACCGAAAGAACGAGATTGCGAGTACAAGCGGCCGAAATGAGTTTCCTCCGCAGGGTGGCTGGGCTCAGCCTTAGGGATAGGGTGAGGCGCTCGGACATCCGGGAGGGACTCAGAGTAGAGCCGCTGCTCCTCCACATCGAGAGGAGCCAGTTGAGGTGGTTCGGGCATCTGGTAAGGATGCCTTCCGGACGCCTCCCTTGGGGGGTGTTTCGGGCATGTCCAACTGGGAGGAGACCACGGGGCCACCCCAGGACATGCTGTAGGGATTACATCGCTCGGCTGGCCTGGGAACGCCTTGGGGTTCCCACGGAAGAGCTGATGGAAGTGGCTGGGGAGAGGACTGTCTGGGCTTCTTTGCTGAGGCTGCTGCCCCCGCAACCCGGACCCGGATAAGCGGAGGACGACGAGTACGAGTAATATACAGCATTTTATGTCACAGCTATTTGAGGAAGCAAAAATAGCTTTTAAAGGGTCGGTTCACCCAAAATCAAAAGTTCATATTTTCCCTCTTACCTGTAGTGCTGTTTATCAGTCTAGATTGTCTTGATGTTAGTTGCTGAGTGTTGGAGATATCAGCCATAGTGATGTCTGCCTTCACTCCAATATAATGGAACTAGATGGCACTCGGCTTGTGGTGCTCGAAGCACAAAAACATTCAAAAATCTCAACTGCGCAGAAGGAAGCGTGCATCTACTGCTAGTTCACCTAGTGCCACTGAGCTAGCTAATGTTACGGCTCACCTGAAGAGGACGCCATTAATGTTTACATCTTGGGATTTCACAAGCATGAGCCTCTCTTCCATGAGTAGATGCACACTTCCTTCTGCAACTGTGATACGGTTGGGGGGGTGTAGTTCAGTAGAGAAAGAAAATAGTTCACCACACATGCCAACCGTATTATCATGCAGAAGGACGCATGCATTTACTGCTAGCTCTCCTAGCACCACTGAGCTAGCTTATGCTACAGCTGAACTGACAAGGATGCCATTAATGTTTCTTGTCACACTGTCATGAGCACAAGCCTCACATCCATGAGTAGATGCACACTTCCTTCTCTCCACTGTGACACAGTTGGGGGGAGTAGTTTGGCAAAAAGGAAATAGTTCCTACATGAAACTGCTCACAACAAGGTCTGTGGATTATCTTAAGTAACCTGGTCATGACTTCTGGAAAGAGACAACTCTCAGAAAGAAAGTGTTTTTAACCTAACTGTTAACTGTTCCTTCAGTATATATTGTATATATGTAAACTGTCATGATTACTTTAAATAGGTTTTCATTTTGCTACCAGAATGTGAGACAATGAGAGACAATCATTTGGACAAGGCAGCCACTGTCTGGGCTTTTATTGAAATGGGATGACGCTGCGCGGCAGTGGGTATTGTGTGCCTGAAAACTGGCTTTGTTTGACTGCAGATACAATGAACGAAGCCACAGCATGGTCAGGGCCAGATATGTGGACTCATTTGAGAATACGAGAAGTGGAACTGCACAGAACCCTTATAGAATTGCAGTCAAACAATGGGAAAGTTTTCATTAGTCTGGTATCTGTCCATATGTGCCAGTACAGTAGACTTCAAAGATGCCATTAACCACTGGAGCTGTGCATACCCATAATAGAGAGTGCGACAGACAATAGTGAAACATATAAAAATGGGAATAGAAATAATAGAGGATTGGCTCAGCTGTGTGTTGGCCTGCACTTCCTTCTTCGCCAGCCAGAGAGACATGCATGCTGGGAAACTGGCAGAAGGACTGATTTGCTCTTCTCAGCTTTCAGCCATGAATGATCTATTTTAATTTTTCCACAGCCTTCTCTCATACACAAACACACAACACGCCACACACACTGCTCTGGCAGACGGGTGACTGCCGTGGCTAACCCATCGTGATCCAGAAAGAATCAAGGATGATGGGAAAGATGGAGCACTTCAAGGGTGACCCGCGGAAGAGGACCCGTAAAATATGACTACAGTGCTGGGCTAGGCGGGCACGTCAGCTCTGTGCCTACGGAGAGGGAGGCGGATGTGGAATAAGTGGTAAGAAATATGAAGAAAAGATGATGTCTTAGGCTTTTAAAAAATGCAAGGCACTTACTGGCCTGGTAAGCATTCATATCTGTTTGGATGAAAATGTTGAAGCTGCACACTTTCAGGTGGGAACTGGCAAGAGTTAATATGAAAATACGTCGGTGCAGATGGGTACCCTGCACCTGCAAGCTCACATCCATGTGCAGTCGCACGCACGCTGGACATAAAAATAGGTGTTGGTGAAGATGGCTGACAACTGACTACTTGAGACACCTATAAGAGGCAGAGAAGAGTGAGAGGAGGAAAATGTAGCAGAAATGCAGCAAGGCAGACGGAGAGGAAATGTTGGAGTGAGAGGCAGAGAGAGTGTAGGAGTGAATGTGAGTGAGAAAGAGAGAGATGATGGCCATAACACAGGGGAAATATGCTCCCATCATAAGGGCAAATTTGAAGAGTGCCTAGGGGGCAATTCCTCTATCTTGCTTTCCTAGTCTCCTCCTCTTGCCCTGTTTTCCCATCCCTCATCTTTCCTATATTCTATTGCACAATCTGCTTTCTCCATCCTAATCCTACCTCCAATTCTTTCACTTTCACTCCTCCTCTTACAACACGTTAGCAGAGACAACTGTTGCAAAGGTTTTTGACATTTGGTGACATGCAGTAATTAAACAAGTCCGACTGCTTAAGTTTACAGGACCTGGAGGTCAGCATAACTATTTTTAAATCAAGTTCAATTCATGGAACTTTATTTCTTCATCAGGAATTTTGGTTGTGGTGGCAGCACAAAATACAGACAAACTGCTTTCCCAAACAACCCATGATGTTGTCTGATCCAGCACCACTATCACGCCACCTCTGTGGTTGCGCTTTGGTAAAGTTTAGACACAAAAACTACTTGGCTAAGATCGATTGCAGTCATGGTTAAACAGGGCTTCTTCAGTGTTATATTTTAAGACCTTCTTTAATACCACATAAAATGCAATTTAATACCTGTTTTACAATCACACCACCCAAAGTATGATGGAAAACCAGCCGGGAAGATCTGGCCTAGAATTATCTATTATATCACATTTTTGTCGGTACTTCCCAGCAGTATATAACAATAACTCCTAATGATATAATCAATTAAATTAACACAACATGGATCATGACAAGCGGCAGAAAATGAATGGATGGATTTACCAATTAAAAATGATTCATTTAAATTGATTAGAATTGGCACTTGCCCATTATGAGACGATAGCTTCCTCGCTACTGTAGCTGGCAGTGGTGACAGTGTTTGTTTGTTGGTGCTGACTGAAACTGAAAGAGCCTCCTGCACACACAGTCTACTGTCGCAACTATTCCACTTTTAGATGGATACCATCTCCCACCAGTCCAATCAGATACATAAAAAAAACAGGATTAATACTGTCTATAGCATGAAAGACTTTACACTGTAAAACATCACAGCCCCATTTAATTGTGTCCACTTGACTTTTCTCTATAACTTAAAGAGCTCTGACAAGTTTTGGATTGATTGTTTTTGAAAGTTAAACTTACAGTAATTCATTGTATTGGACTACTGTCAGATCCGATGAAGAGGTACTAGGTCTGCGGAAGTTCCTTAATCCCTGAGCCTATCAACGTCTGCAGACAGGGACATAACTTTTTCATTCCTTACAGATACACAAGTCTCCTCTTGGAAGACTTTAGTTCTGAAGTAATACATCGACTTCAACTTCCCCTAAGGAACCAGTGAAACTTTCCAGAGACTTAGTTGACATTGTGTCATCTCCCTACTTACCTAGCTGGTCTCAAGAAATCTAACAGCCACCTCACTAATGGTTGAAATAAATCTAAACGGTTGACTTTATATTAATACAAAGTCACATTTGCATTCTGGAGCATAAAGGCCTAATAGAAAACTTTAAACTATTAAATAAACACTAGATCAGCAATATACAGGCATGGTAGGACATGAGGGCAGTCCCATCGTTACTAGACTATCAGCTAACTGTGAAATACATTGCTGGTAAGTCAATAAACAATAATGCCATTTCACACTACACCCATCCTTGTCATCAAAGTGGGCTGTATGTAACCCCTGAACTAAAATGAGCTTGACACCCCTGTCTTGGATCTCTGTTTTCAAGGCAACTCAACTTACAGCCCATGGGCCAAATCTGTCCAGTGATTGGGTGCAGGTGCCCCCCAACCATTTTCCAATTCACAATGAAGTGAACTGATCGACACTGGCAAGTTTTTTAAACTTCAAATGTAAATAAGGTGCCAGAGTGCATAAAAACCATCAAAATAGAGCTGGTTTATCAAAAACATGACTGGCCCATGGCCCTGTCAATTTGAAAACATGGCCTCTAGGCAAAGCAAGTTGACTATCCTTGTTCTAAGGCTTTTAAAAGAAACTTTATGCTTTTTAAGTCTTTTCTAGATCTGCAGATACAGTGTTAAAAGAAACCAGTGTTGACAGATGATAGGATGCGCAGCAATCTCTAATGTCAGAACAAACACTTTGCAGGGCAATCCACCAACCCCGTCTTTCTCCCTAAGAGGTTTTGTGGCACTCCAACAACTTCAAACTGTTTAAGTCTTTGCATCTTTGAAAAATGCAGGTTTTCAGAATTTCTGCAGGGTCAATGCAAATCTAAATATGTGCAGGGCACTTTTTAGAGGAAATGCTATGCTCCATGTGACCAAGGATATCAAAAAGAAGGTACCTGAATGGGCAGTGAGTACATTTTCTCAACTGACAAGGAATTTGATGGACTTTCTTCCTTTATTCTTGTATACAATAAAATCAAACTGGTCAAAATGTATTCCCGCGTCTTCAATGAACCTGATGAAGAATCACATTTAGCATTGAGCTGTATGTTTACGCCACCGAAAACAGCCTGAGAAGGCTTCTGACTGTGACTTAATGAGAAGGAAAATACCAACACCACTTAGCAGAGTGCTGCTTGGTAGTAATTGGCCCACATTTTCCCTCTGTACCTCACATAACATGAGAGGACATTGCCGGGGATATTAGACGAGGTTAATCGGAGATCAATGAGAGAATAGCAGAACAGGCCCATTCAGGGAGTCAGTCATTAGACATCAGTCCTTGACCCTCTGTAGGAGGGCACTAGTCCTTCAACATACACACAGTCACATACACTGTAGTGACTGTGCTCTGGGAACTTCTCCTCTCCTTCTTCTTCACTCTTTCCTTCTCTCTCTTTCTACATCCACATTGTCTCTCCTCAGCTCTTAAGTTGTCACTTCACAACTCTCTTTCCTTCGCTGTGTCTCCCCCTCGCTCCCCCTCTCTGCCACTCTCCTTCTCTCTCTGTCTCTCTAGTCACTCGTGTTGTGTTGTATTACAAACTCTCTTGACAGAAAATCAAAGGTAGATGCAGAAACCACAGCTCAGAGGAGAATCAACACACACACACACACACACACACACACAAGGGCACACACACACGGCGAACAGCAGCTCAAAGTGTCTTCCCACTGTCATAAAGTTTGGTCGCTTTAAAGTGTCAACGTCTGTGAAATGGTCTTTTAAAAACCTCCATTTTCACCTGACTGTGCTGTTCTACTTGGACTTCATCAGTAGTAAAACAATGACATAGATGTTTTGAAGGACTGTTTAATCAGCAACTTCAGAATCAGAACTGTTATTCTCAACAAACGAGTTGGTTCAGCTGTTATCAGGCCATTAAATGGCCATTATCAGTAGTAATAAGCATCATAGATAAGGGTTAGAAGGGGTCCTGCCACACCTATTAGGTTCAGAAGGCCATTATCAGGGCATGGAATGGCCGTTTACTATTAGGCAAAACCTCTTGTGGCTGCATAAGAACAACAGAAGCAAAAGAGGAAGTCAAGTGACATAGTGTCCAAAATAAACTTTTTGACTTACTGGCCAAGGGGACTGGTAGATAAAAAATCCAACAGCCAAGCTACCGCACAGTCGAGAGCAGGAGCAGCAGACAGGCGGTAAGTGATAGTTTAGTTTATGTATATTTTTTAGTGGCTAAATTGTATACACATGGATATGACTTTAGTTTTTGATTATTTAATATATTATGCAGTAGAACATTCTCAGAATAATCACAGAGGTACCAGGGGACCTGTTGAACCAGAATATTATGGGGTTTGCAACTTGATTTGATTTTTAAATAGAATTTTTAAAATCTGCTCATGTAGAAATTAACAGGATATTGTTGTGATTTTGGCATCTATTTTTTAAAAATCCATTCCATCCATTTTCAGCACTTATCTGAAGCCGGGTCACGGGGGCAGCAGGCTGAGCTGAAATCCTGTCCATGAATATCAAAACAGCATTGGAGACAAGGGGCGACCCCAGTGGAGGCCAACACCCACCAAAAACAAGTTTGACTTTGTGCCAAGTATGCGTGCATAGCTCTCACTTTGGTTATACTGGATGGCTCATAGCAGTGACCCCAGTACCCCGTATTTCCGCAGTACCTGCAAGACTCCTCATGGGATGCAGTCATAAGCCTTCTCCAAGTCCACAAAGCACATGTAGACTGAATGGGCAAACTCCCAAGACCCCTCCAGCACCCCTGCAAGGATCAAGAGTTGGTCCACTGATCCACGACCAGGACGAAATCCGCTTTGCTCCTCCTAAATCCTGGGTCCATCAGTCGGAGACCCCTTTTCATCACCCTGGAATAAACTTACGAATGTATTTCCCTAACCCTACTGAAACAAACAAGAAAAAATGAGAACCTTTGCTGTTTTCAACAACCTTCGTGGCTATTCAAGTATAGTTTACGGAGTCTACAGGAGGCAATTGAATGCACCATGAAGTCCCTGTAGCTGTGTTAGTGAGAAATTCGTGTCTGACACAGAGGACAGAAGCAGCGCGACCATGAATGAAACAAAAATGCAGTATAAACTCTTGGCTATCTTGACTATTTAGTGCAAACATTTATCCACCGGTGTGACCGATAGCCTTCTAAGATTTACTCACCAAACAGAAAATGTACCTGCATTTGGCACTTACCCGGTGTTAATAATGGACCCTGAAGTGACAAAGTATAAAGAATGAGAAGGAAAACTTGTGGTGGATGGAAGGGACGGACAATAGATGGGTCAAACAAATATAGGACTTTCACCTGGGAGAGCTGAATTGTGTCCAGTGTGAAACCAAAAATCAGCGTTGACTTATTTTAACTGACCTACCATGATGTTTTCCTGAACCTAAGCAGAAAGTTTTTGGCCCTAAAGAGTGGAAACTGACAAAACTGCGACAATTTCATAACATTAGATATGCCAACAGACATTCAGTGGGCTGATGACAGCCTCTGAACATAACAGTAGGTGTGGCAGGCCTGTTCTAACCCATATCTATGAATCTAACAACCACAGGTAATTGCCATTTAATGGGTTGGCCAAACATGCTTGTAAACTGGCAGGAGGACTGATTTGCCCATCTCATATTCTAAGCATGAATGATCTATCATATCACACACATACACTCTCACACACACACCTCTCATGCTGCCAACTGACAATCTTTGTCTCTACTTTGCCAACATGGTCAAGAGGTTCTTAAAGTGTTGAGAAAAATGTGAAGAAATATGAAAATCCATCCATGACAACTGGGCTAAATCAATCTGTCGAAGAGGATCATGTGATATGATCAAAGGCCCAAGAAAAAGCTTCAAAATGAACTCTGTAGTGAGGTTGGTTAGTCAGCTACTGTTTCCAAGATAAAGAATTTCTAACTTCTCCTCCAGAAACTCAAACAATGATTATGTTCTGGACCCAAAGTTTGACTGACAGGTGATCACAGGGAAGGAAAAATCACAGCAAGGTGTAATTAAGAGCAAAGACGAAATCAGAAAACATCATGCAGTGTGACAGAGCTGTAATTCAGGACTTTACCAGTTTGTAGACGGATTCCTGGCACACACACGCTCACTTCTAACTCCTCCAAATGCTGCACATACATGGATACTGGCTGCAGCTGTGTCCACAGATGCAAATCGCAGACAGGCCGAGGGATGGACACACACACACACACACACACACACACACACACACACACTTCTAACCAGCTGACTAGTGTTGCTAGGTTACTTGGTGAACTAGATTACTACATGTAGAGCATATTTGCATAAATCTCACATGGGTGTTCATACACCATGAGAGTGAGACAGAGAGTATAGTTGTCTTCTGGGGTCAGTAATGACGACCAGCCTCAGCTCATCCTCCGAGGGTGCGACCATGTCAGCAGTGTGGAAGGATTAGGGGTCTATTTGTGTGTGTTTAGTTGAATATGTTTTAAATACAAATGTAAGCATGTTTGCAATGCAAATAAAGCATACATGCAAAATGTATATGTGCATTTGCATAATGTATGTGTGTATGTGTGAGGTTGCTAACGCTGCTGCTTTGATGTGGGATTGCCTCGTACACTGGCTTTGAGGAGTAAAGCCAATACAGAGGTGGGCCAACTGCTCTCCTCCAGTTTCCTTTCCTTTCCTTTCCTTTCCTTTCCTTTCCTTTTCTTTCCTTTCTCTAATTTTCTTTCTTTTCTTCACTTTTTTCTCCTTTTGTTTTCTTCCCGTTTTTCTCCTTTTGTTTCCATTCCTTTCCTTTTCTTTCCTTTCTCTAATTTTCTTTCTTTTTCTTCCCTTTTTTCTCCTTTTGTTTCCTTTCCTTTCCTTACCCCTTTTCCTAATTTCCCTTTTCTTTCCCTTTCTCTCCTTTTGTTTTCTTTCCTCTCCTTTTCTCTCCTCTTGTTTCATTTCTCTGCTCTGCTCTCTTTTTTATTCCTTTTCTTTCCTCTCATTTCCATTTATCTCTCTTGGCCTCCTCTCCTCTCCTTTCTCCAATTTTCTTTCTTTTCCTTCATTTTATTTTTCCTTTCCTTTCCTTTCCTTTCCTTTCCTTTCCTTTCCTTTCCTTCCTTTCCTTGCTTCTTCTTTCCCATTATTTCGTTTCCTTTTCCTTTTCTATAATTTCATTTACTCTTCTGTCCTGTCCTTTTGTTTCCTTCCCTCTCCTTTTCTCTTCTCTTGTTTCCTTTCCTTTCCTTTTCCTTGTCTCTCCTTTTTTATTCCTTTCCTTTCCTCTCATATTCGTTTCTCTCCTTTGGCCTCCTCTCTCCTTTCCTCTTCTCTTATCTCCTTTCCGTTCCTCCTCACATTGCTTTATTCATATTGTGCCTATTACATTTTTCGCTCCTTCCAGTCCTCCTGTCCTCTCCTCCCCGTGATTCCTCATTAAAGCAAACTAATATCAATGCTAAAAGTGCAGCGTACAGTCTAGAGAACTCTAATATCGAACAGATGGAGGAGGCTTAATAACATTTAATCTCATTAAAGTGCAAAGGAAATAGTTTAGCAGTCATCTCTGCTAAAGTGTTTACATCATTTAGTTAAAAGGCAGGCTCAGTGTCCGCTGTGCCACACGCAGCATCAATCAATAGCCGTTTGGATTTTACACAGTCGTGCACACATACAAGTACAAAGACACACACAGCAGCCTATGGATACACACAGAAAGATGAAAACGATGTCGTGCTGAGAGGTGTTCTGTCGCTCTGGTAAAAAAGAGACGCAGCTGTGCAATAGGTGAGAAGTGGCAGGAAGTGAAAATACTGTTATTTTGTGGTAGAGTGTGCATGTGTAGCCTACTACATTTTCCTGCAGGCTGTGCATGTACCACTAGCTTACCCCCGTCCAGCTACCACCACTAGTACCTATTAAACAAGACAGATGTGCACTTTCCACAGAGAGGCTATGAAGTGAGCATAGAGCTCTGCAAGAAGGATACAGCAGCCTTCCCAGATTTTTTTTCTGATAAAAGTGATCTACTCAGCGATACTGATACCATATCAGTGCTGAGATGCACATTTCTGCCTTGAGCTCCCATCTTGACGCAATACAGTACAAGCCTAATATGGGATGAGAGTGGAGCTATGTGCTTGACTCTTGAGACTTGGGTTTGGATCTTTAACTTGATTTAAAGCAAAAATATAATTCATATTTAAATCCCATGTTTTGACCCAGTAAAACTGATGAACAAGACAAGCCTGGACATTCAGACAAGTCCAGCTGGGGTAACAGACTGACGCATTCAAAGGCTTATCAGATACCAAAACAGTGTAATACTCACAGAAAGGATTTGAATGATATTATCTGTTGTTACGACAAACACGAGGTAAACAGTAGCCTAGGAATATGTTGTTCATGTTACAAAGTAATCTATCAGCAATGTTTGCTTGCATGTATGTTATTTGCCAGCACAGTGCCTTGCCAGATGACCACAAGTTGCCTGGCAGTAAAAACTAAGACAACTCTTTTTTTTTTCGCGATGAACAAGGCCTAAAGGTCTGCAATCATGCTAGCAGCTATGAGACTTTACTGAGACACAGCATTGCTTGAGCTAAATGCTAAGGTCGGCATGCAAACATGTTCACGATAAGAATGCTAACATGCTAACGTTTAGCAGGTTTAATGTTTACTGTGTTCACCGGCTCAGTTTAACGAGTTAGCATGCTAACATTTCAGTAGCACGTTAGCTGAGGCTGATGGGAGTGTCAGTAGGTTTTTGGAGATGTATAGCTGTGGATGCATTATGTTTGGAGTGTACACAACCACGCCCATCACACATACAAGACAAACCCACCAACATTATTTGAACCATGACACAGCGCGGGTCCATGTCATTGGTTCAACAGCCAATTGGTTCGACATCTCATTAGTCCGACTGTCCGCGGTGCTGAACGGCTCGCAGCGCGCATATGGTGCGCCGCGACCGGCTTGAGGCGGAGCAGGCTCACGGCTTATGTATCTGTCACTTTCCTTTTCATTTTAACCCACACCATGATCTTTTCCTAACCCTAACCAAGTGGTTTTTGTGCCTAAACCTAACCAGACCTTAACCACAGGGCATCATGATGATTTCGGAACGGACTTCGGAACAATGAGTTTAATATGGTCGGAACAATGTGATGTCGAACCAATGGGCTGTCGGACCAATGGGCAGTTCCCCACAGTGCAACTGTACCGAACAAATGCAAGGCCAAATAGCAAAATCCATTTTAATTATACATGAAAACATGATTCACCTTTTAAGTAATGAGATGTGACCCTTACCATGTTGCCTAAGTTTTAACCCTCTCTAATAACCTGCTACTTTATAGCTAGCTAAATGCTAACTTAGCATTTCCTGTAGGGCTTCTGCTTCTATACCAAGGGGGGGAAGGGTGTAGACTGACATGTAGGTATGGTGGGCACATGGTGCTGGACAAACTGAAGTTTTGGCTTGGTGATGGTGGCATGGTGCCTCACAGCAAGATGGTTCCTGGTTCAAACCGGGGGTGATGGAGCCCTTCTGTGCGAAGTTTGCTCCCATGTTCTCCCCATGTCCCCATGTCTAGGTACTCCTCCCACAGTCCAAAGACATGCAGGTTAGGTGACTCTAAATTGTCCGTAGGTGTGAATGTGCGTGTGAATGGTTGTCTGTCTCTATGTGTCAGCCCTGTGATAGTCTGGCAACCTGTCCAGGGTGTACCCCTCGCCCAATCTCTGTTGGGATAGGCTCCAGCCCCCACTGCGACGCCTATCAGGCCAAGCGGTCACGACGCAAAATGAATGAATGAATGGATGGTGCTGGATGAATCATCATGTCTGAACCAAATTTCAAGACAATCCATTCAATAGGCTAGTTGTTGAGACATTTGACTCAAGACTATAAATGTTAACCTCATGGTGGCACGACAGAAAAAGTCTGACAGTAGAAAATTTGTTGAGATACTTTAGTCTGGATCAAAATGGTGGACTAACAATGTGACATTGCCAGAGAGCCCCACTGCCAGCTGGGCAAGTCTTGCATAGCCATACACCTTGAACATTTAATTTGTAGGGGCAATCATTCACAGGACTTGGTCTCAGTTATGTAAAAAACAACAACCTCTTGAACACTTGGAGCTTGACATAGACTAGTCCCAAACATTTTAAAAAAGCTCTTGATGTAGGCATGTGTAATTTTGTCTCAGGTGTTGGGGAAAAAGAAGCAATAGTCTCCACAGACACAATAACTCCTCGAGAACATTGTATACGGCTGTCACAGAAAATGTCCCATTTCTTATTTACAAGCCTCCAAAGCATTCAAGCATTACCAAGACGTTTTTCAGTGGAGATGAGCGATGTATGTAATTTCATTATTGCTTCGCTTACGTGCTGCCCTGCCAGACAAAAGTCATCTATTTCACTTAGTGTTAAATTCGTCGGCGCTGCACAGTGGCTGGCTTTTGTTATTACTGTACTCTTTTTGTGTCAAGATTATGTCCGAGAAAGGAAAAAGAGAGAGAGAGCAAAGGATGGAGGAACAGCGAAGGATAAAAAAGACAGCCTTGAAATCCCACCGATGCAACTGTATGCCACATGAATGTGCAATCCTGTTCACTCAATTCATATTCAGCACAGAGAACTGCACACTTCTATTAGCCTAATATTATCCAAATCAAATTAACTGAGGATAATTTCATTTCTGTAATAGATACTATCTAATAGGATATGCACATTGCCATGTAGCATTACAACTGCTGTTCCTTCAAAAAGACAGATAGTCACCAAACACTGCCAACATCTGACATTTAGTCATGTCATTTAAAATCACACACACACATATTTGATAAATAAATGGAACGTCATAAATCGGCGTTGTGGTTTGAAGCCGCCTACTAACCCAGCACAGTGAAAAGTCAGCAGTGTTATAAATGGAAAGGTCTTCTCATTCATTCCAGTCACCATTCATGGTTAAGAATCAATGAGAATTGCTTGCAGAAAACGAGGGAGGGAGAGATAAAAATAAAAAACAGAGTGACATTCAGGAGTCATTCATTGAGGATGCAGACAATAGAAGTAAGCATCGTGCAGGAGGAGAAGTGAAAAAGTACTTTGCTTTTGTTCCCCGTCTCATTATGGAGTACAAAATCGGCGCAATCTAACCAGGCAAAACAATGAGACCACATGAGAGCGGGAATGAAAAGAAGCGGGAAAACAGGAGATAATGAAGACTTCATTAATCAGCGCTGATACCAGCCCTCATTTATCATGCCATTGTTGAAACCAATACAAATTCCACTGCTGAGATGTCCTTAAAAAAGCCTGATGGTGGAAACTTTCCCACTTTCTGTCATAATTGGTAGAATTGCACACTGAAAGAAGACATTTGCCAGAACAGGAATCCAAAAATCTTTACACACTTCACACAGCGGCCTCGGGCGAAATTTACAGGTGGTGCGTGTACTTTAGATTTCCAATCAATTCAATGGAGTAGAACAAGAGGATTTGAATGCAGGAGCAAAGGGAACAACAGTCTCTCCCTGCTGTTAGTGGCTCACTGTGCCTTTGATTTTTATAGCAATGAAAACTGCCGCTTCAATAAAATGTTAATGAGATAAAATTGTCAGACACAGTGAAAATGAGTTTGCAGATCTAATAAAATTGTCAAAGAAAAGATCAGGGAGAGCTGCAGGTTTCACTATAGGTTATGCAGATGAATAATGCAAGAAAGCTCATTTTGTTTCTGGGTGTGGTGACTAAAGACTATCTTGCATGTCAGAGATGTTCATATACAGTGATATAGTCATATGTGAAAACACTGGGAGTATAAACATGAATGTATAATCTTTAAGCTTCTTTTTTGTTATCTTTGCTGGACTAAGGTTGGTCATTTTGCACCCTCACTAAAATGACAGATGCTGAAACTACGACAGATGCACGCTGCAACAGAAACTGTGACCTTTTGTTTTAAGTCGCTCAGTAAATCACTGAACAGTATTTCAAAAATACATGTCATTTTCCAAAAGGACACAGTAGCCTCCTCCTGCACCGCTTCAATTACTTTGACATATTCTGTGCTGGTGGTTTGTATCATGTCTCAGCAGTGACAGGTACAAGAGGATTGTGTTATCTTGAGGATGCCTATCCACAGGAGTAAGTAATGCTGAGTGATACAAACAATAAGTTGTTAAGATCACTTGTTTTTTCCTTTTCAGGGGAAAATGTGCTGAGTTTTATGAGCTCACAAAGCTGCATTGTTAAGTATAAGAAGGTTTTACGTGTGTACGCCTGATAAAAGAATATCTGATCATATCTAGTATTAAAGGATGAGCTCCATTTTTTAAGCCTGTCTTGAAACAACACTCACAGGCCCATATATACATTCATATAGTTACTGGTTGCTGTGACTCATCCTACTGGCTGTAAGGAGGTCACTTCCTATTGTGATCCCAAATTAAGTGGTGCAGGGCAAAATCCACAGTCCTCATCTGTTCAAAAGTACGAAGTTAGACGTTTGGTCAAAGCTAACATGAGGCCTCAGCATTCTGACTTGGTCAAATCAAGTGGCTACTTTCCAAATAGACTTAGGCCACGTCCACACGGAGACGAGATTAGGTGTATCCGCAAAGGCTTTTTATTGTATATAGCTTTCGTAAACACGGAACTGAAGACGCCACCTTTGCATTTCCGTATTTACAACACAATATGCCTCTTTTCTGAAGCAAAGCCGCCATAACCCCACCTCTCCCTTAACCCGCATGCGCTAGGCGTACAGGCGCCACAACAACAACGACTGACTACGCAGTGGTTGCTTTTGTGCTGCAGAAGAAGTATCAAGAATCAACTGTGACCCTCGTGTTTGTTTACATTGCACAAGTTTTATGCGCATGCTCCATTTCTTATTCTCTGTTTTTGGTGTACTTTGTTGCAGCGTTGCAGCGCCACTTACAGGCCTTGCATATATACTACAGCGGTTTCAGTGGCTTCATGTTTATGTACACATATCTTGAGACGATTCCGTGTTTATGGAAAACTTTTAAAAAACCACCACTGTAGCTTAGCAAGGGAATTGATGAACCTATTCTTACTCTACTAGCTAAAGCTCAGACATAAAGCACACGTTCCCACTGCTATGTCAAAAGTTCACCTCAAAATCAAAAATACGCATATATCCTCTTTCCTGTAATGCTACTTATCAATCTAGGTTGCTCTGGTCTGAGATGCAGAGTGTTAAGATATCAACCGAAGACTGCCTTTGTCTGAATATAATGGAACTAGATCATTTGAAAAACGATAATACGGTTGGTAGTTGTGGTTCAGTAGACAGAAAATAGCTCCTACAGGAAACTGCTCACAACGAGGCCTGTGGATTACTTTGAGTAACCTGGTCATGGCACTTGAGCACCACAAGCTGAGTGCCATCTACTGTATTTTCATTATATTGGAGAGAAGACTGACATCTGTACGGGTGATATCTCCAACACTCTGCAGCTCATGCCAAAACAATCTAGACTGATAAATAACACTACAGGTAAGAGGAAAAATATGTATTTTGGATTTTGGGGTGAACTGTCCCTTTAAACCGTCCAAAGTTTTAGAAATACTATGATAGAAAAATTTTTATGTTCATGACTGAGTAATGAGGACTGTACTTTTTTGTAGCAATACATAGTTTAAAAGAGTGTTCTCGCAATTCAATATAACAATGTCCCTTCTACAGGTCAAGCTTGAGAAACACTGGATCCTTTACTTCCCATAATGCAACTCAAAAACCAACTGCTTTACTTGTAGATGTGCATGACATTTAAAGTCCACACCCTCAGCTAGTTATGCAGGCTTTCCATTAAAAATGGTCGTCTCCAGGCTACAGAAGACATTATATAACTGTTTCCACAGGCTGAATTCGTCGGCCCTGATGTGTAAAATCAGTGGAGCTCCATTTAAATGCAGCTGTGCGAGACTTCCCTGACTTGAATGAAATTAGCTTGCAAAGTTCAAGGGGTCATATATTTTAATGCAGCTGATACCTCATTTAGAAACAAAAATTCTAATTGATAGATACTAATTATCTCAGAAAAAAAATAGGCTGAGTAATAATGAAATCTGGCTGCATGCTCACACGATAAATGAGGTCTGTTGCTGTTTCTCTGTGTTCTTGAAGAGTAACTTCAGATCCACAGATAATCAAAATCATGGAAGTAGTGGAGTGGAGGGGAAAATGCTTATGGGTGCTTATGGGGACAGAACGCATGGAAACAGCAACTTGATTACCTGTCTGACTCACAGTAATTGAAGACAATATATCCATGATTAGTGTTTAAAACAGTAAAACTACAGTGTGTATGTGTAACCCATACTTTTGCACTCCCTCCACCATGCGTCTTCTTATCTATGCCTGTGTTGCTGCTGGGGGACTTATCATTTTTTTAATTCCACACAGCTTCACTGGCTTGCAAAGTTTGTGTGTGTGTTTGCATGTGTCAGTGAGCTAGCGAGGATGTTCTGTCCATCACCCATCAATGGAGACAATAGACGACAGCCATGAACCCTCAGAGAAATATCCATAATCAGAGGGAAACAGAGAGCTGGGATGACTCAGAGGGACACGCTTAGCAAAAACTTTCTGAGGAATTTTGGATCTCTAGCGAGTTGGAGACGAAATGACTGACAAGCCATCTGTGGGAAACAGATGAGCTAGACAGCTTCAGCTGAGAAAGTCTTCCTACACAGAGGGAGCAGCTATATTCAGCAAAACAGTGGGGAGTAAATCCACCTTAACTCAAATTTACACATTTGTAGAGGAGCCTACCCATCTGCTGCTGATATCTTCATGATGAAATCACTGCTTCACGGTTGTATGCCTCCATGCACATGTCAGTTGCGCAGTTTACATCCATGTCTGTGAAAGCATGGATGCTTCACACACATCTTCCCCTCAGTGGTGCAGAAGATCTATACAATCAGCACAGTTTCAAATGTCACCTCTTCATCATTTCCTCTTACTAGACATTTTTGTGTCATAATTACCACAGGAATTCTTGAGTTATGGCCCAAAACATGTTTTGTGAGGTCGCAGTGAGCTTGAACCTTTGACCACCAAATTCTAATCAGTTCATCGCTGAGTTGAAGTGAACGTTTGTGCCCAATTTTAAGAAATTCTCTCAAGGTTTTCTTGAGATATCGCGTTCACGAGAATGAGAAGGATGCAAGGTCACAGACACTTTAACCTTTGACCACCAAATTCTAATCAGATCATTGCAGAGTCGAAGTGAACGTTTGTTCTAAATTTGAAGAAATTCCCTCAAGGTTTTCTTGAGATATCGCATTCACGAGAATGAGAAGGATGCAAGGTCACAGAGACCTTGGCCTTTGAGCACCAAAATGAAATCAGTTTATCGTTGAGTCCAAGTCGATGTTTGTGCCAAATTTGAAGAAATTCCCTAAAGGCATTCTTAAGATTTACGAGAATGGGACGGACGGACAACCTGAGCACTTAAGATGTGACCAAACCCAAAAGGTAAAACCCTTGCAGGAGCTCACTCTAAGGACAAAGTAATGCTTCATCTGAATGTTCAATATGAATTATTGTCCAACTGTAATCCAATTGATTTTTCTAGCTTAGCCACCTTTTTAATTTTCCTCACATCCCTGGCTGGTATACAAGCTGGACACCTGCCATTTGGTTGAAGGAAGTATGCAGGGAGGGAGGATTATACGAGCTCAACAGGGAAGGATGCAGATCCGTGAGGGGAAGAATTCACAGACAAACAGTGCTACCATCTTTATTAGGAAACATTTAACTCCCCCAAGTTGCGTACGGCTGTCACACAAGCATATAGCTCTTCATTTGTACGGACAAGCTTATAAAAAAGAATCATCATTAATAATTCTGTCGATATTCAATCCACCTGTAATTCATGTAATCCCATTGTTGAACCCCAGAACCGCAAAGCAATTTAGTTTTAATGTGATGATGCATGGAACAACTCATAAGTGTTCAAGCAGCGGTGATTCATTTAGAGGTCCAAGTGGTCCAACTTTTTAATAGAAGTGATTCTGCCAAGCACCGTTTAGTCTATGGAGTCATATTTCAGTATAATGCAAAGAGATGTCAGAGCTTTTCGAGGGTGGATGTAACATTTGTCTCACTTGTAATTATAAGAGAACCACTTGTATTACAGACCCTCTCTTTCAACTAATAAACTGCTCTGACTGTACTCTACAGTGTACTACTAAGAGGTGCTGTTCAGTGTTGCACTGGAAAAGTAATGCCTTGTGTGTGTTCTTCAAACAATGGTAACACATCAATGTGTTGTTGTGTTGCTTTAGAGCTGCACTATCAATACTTCATATTGACAATGGATCAAATGTGTGCGTGATTATCACCTTCTCAAGTCATTTTAGTTTCTTTTACTAAATGTTTTGATTTTCTTCTGGTTTTCTGGGGTTGAGCTGAATACTGGGATGAAACAAGTTTGGTTTTGGTTTTGACATTTCTGGTTTAACCAGAGATATTGGATGAAGGGAGATACCCAACTGTAGGCTTATCCAATGTTAAGAAAATTAAGAAAACAGTTACTCTTCCTGTCTCCTAAGTGGGCGTGGCTAGCCCTCCCCCCCACCATGTTTTTAGCATGGTCTGTTGCCCCATGTGGCTACAAAAGAAAAAATCATCTCAAGTAGCTTTAAAGACATCATCATCATCATCATTAGCCAAACAACATATTCTCCAGTGAGATATATAGGCCTAGATTGTTTTTACTTAACTTTTGTCACAAATATTTATCTGTGACCTGTGACTTACTGAAACTTAGTGTGACAGTGACCTAAGTAAAGAGAAGTAGGCTAATAGAGTCAGCGCAGTGCTAATGCTAACATTAGCCACCGCTAATCACTAATAACTCAGTAAAGCAGACCAGGATAGAGTGTGTTTAATAGCTTATAAATATAATCTATCATTTGTAAGCGGATGATGGTGTTATATCTTCTTTCAAAATACTGCCTTAATGTGTTATTATTTTTTCTATCTTAGCACAAAGTCACTGGACTGTAGCCTAGCAGCATTATTGCAAAGTGAAAGGCATGGCTTCTGGGGCCCAGAATCCATATACTATTCCCTAAAGTAATAATTGAGTGTAGTAGATGTTCTTCTCTTGGCCTGATATTCAGTTTAGGGTATTGAAGACATTTACTTGGCATTGTTGGGGATCCTTGATTTACAATTAGAGCAGCCTAGATTATTATGGCATGGCTTCAACTGAGGCAGATTTGTCGGCTAAACATTCATTGTGTGAACTCATCTCCAGCATAATTTGACAAAATAGGTTTCATGATTAGAAATGTTTCCGTCCAAATTCATACCTCACAAATATAGATAACATAGAAAAATAAGTGTTGCATCATTTTAGTTGGCAGGAGTGAACATTTGTTATTCTCATCATTTATTGTGTAATGATTTCAGAATAATGAAGACAGATAGAGAACTAGGATCTACAGGATTATTTTTTCCTCTGCAGCTATCATGTTTTTCCTAAATGATGTACAGATTTTTTAGGTATTCTGTTAGCATGCCCCTGTATCCCCCTGGGTTTGGGCTGAGCCCTGAATGTTTACAATGTCTGGCTCTGCACCTGTTTGGCACATTAAGTACATGTTTATCGTGTATTTTACTCAACATTCACAAGTATCTCCACTAATTAAAACCCAGAATAACAAATTGTTCTATAAAACATAAAAAAAGGTTTCCGAGCCACTGAGTTATAAAACTGAGGGGGTGACAGAAAACTGTAGCTGTAGGAGGAAATTGAGAGTGCAGACAAGGTGCAGATGTGTTAAGAAAGCTTGGTGTCGAGGTTCACGAGCCTCGTTAGTTCTGCCTCTCACAGGAAGCTGATCTCTCTAATCAGAATAAGCAGCTTGTCAGCGCACACTTCTCATCATCTAATTAATCACAATCAGACAGGAATCTACAACACATTAGCGTTACCTAGACATCATACAAATTCACACACACACACACACACACACACACACACACATATGCACACACACAGAGAGTATAACGCAGTCTGACTGGCCATGAGTGTTTTTCTTCCTCAATATACTCTTAAATATGTACATGCATCTGCAATGCGACCTCACTAAGTTTCAAGGGCGCCGTGAAAGTGGAACGATTTGGACTCATCACACTGATACTAACCCTTAACGGCCTTAACTTCTCAGCCAGCTGTGACGAGAAGGGAAAAAAAAATCTGGAGTCAATCAAACGAAAGATAAAATCACAAAAGCTGAGAATGAGAGCGAGAAGGGGGTGCGAGAGCGGGAGAGAGGAGGCGAGAGAATCGCTCGGGTGGGGAGACAGAGCGATTTAAGGAGCACTGTCAACCACTCGTTCCCATTCTTGACTCCTTGAGGATCAGAGGGAAGCTTGGTGTCGTTCGCCTGTCTGCTCTTTGATGTGTGCTGTGTGAGAGACGAGGCTCCCGGCCTTTCATGTCGTACTTTGTATTCAAGCATCCCAACCCTGGCAAGAATTACAGTAAGATAGTCATTTAGTTCAAGCTCATCACACAGCCGATTTGCTTCTTCAGAGGCATTCAACTGTGCTTATGTTAAGGTTGCGCCCACTTCAACAAAGAACATCTATTTCACAGCACAAAAAACACATAGAAAATATCAGTATCATATATTTTTTATAGTGAATTAATTCCTGTGCCCTGAACACACTACACTTACCAGTATTCAACTACTATGTAACATCAGTATAGAGAACTGCATGGCAGTAAGGGTATGCAGTGATTTCCAGAGGCAAAGGTACATTTTTCCTTTAGCAAATAGATTTAATAAAAAGAAAAAGTAGAGTCTAAAGGTCAGGGCTTTGTGCAGTTACAGTCTTCCACTCATGGTCAAGAGGAGCTCCAGACTGAAACACTGGTAAGAGATCATCGAGCAAGGTCTGGTTTATTCATTCTGAGAAAGAGGTGCTTCTGATCAGTTTGTCCCAATCTCCAAGAGGAACATGAGGCCAAAAACAGAGTGTTTTATCTACCTTAAAACATGATGCTACAGGCAGTGTTCCTACAAATGAACATATAAATTGAGGCAGTATATATATGTGCTTTATATTGGTGCCAGATTCTCAGAATCAAAAAGCAAGAATTTCATCTGGGATTCATCATTTTGCCAAATCAATCCAGTGAGAACTCAGCTGTGAAAAAGACATACATTTCTTCACCACAGTAGCTTCAACATCCGAAATAAAAAAGAGATGGGGCTTTAAATCGACATGTATTTCCTTTTGTAATATGCTACTGAAGCACTTGTGCCAAATATTTTATCAGTGCTCTAAATTATCCCTCTATCATTTTGGCTTAGCAGAGAGTCACTTCTTAATGACTCCTTGCTCTTATATTAAGGATGTTAGGATAAGTTAATATGCTGTGAAGAATAAAAATTTAGCACAATGACAGACTGCTGGGCAAAGTACCGAGCAGAGACAGAGAGACATATTTTTAATCAAAAGTTGGACCCACTTTGGATTGTGTAACACTGATGAGACAAACAAACTTGATGATGACGATATAATCTGCGACACCTGCCTCTTGGAAATGAAGCAGAACCGCACAAAGAACATGATTAGTCACCTCGTTCGTCATCATCACGATTTTGTGGAGTGAACAGGTTATACAACCACACCTGTATCGGCCTATAGAAGATGTGATGGTACTAAAGGAAAGCTGAAGCTGTGCACTAGCAGGTTTAAGCGTACTATAATGGTCAGGAGGACAATAGGACTCGCTGTGTTGATGTTTTGCAGGCAAAGCCATGCGCTCACAGCAGCCATCACTCTGCCATAAGGTTCCACAATGTACTGTAATATACCATTAAAGCATTATTTTCCTGGAACAGCCTGGGTTACACGGGTAGCTTTTCAAGGCAACACACTGAGGAACAGTTTGTCCAAGACATTGCACAACACCTTTATAGAGGCTTGGAAGTGTAACATTGAAAGACAGCCAGAGAGCTCTGGAACAATGCAGCTGATCCCTGAAATAGACCGTTTTACCAAAAATGAAATACACTTTTTTGTTTTCCTGCCAAAAGTTAGATGGGAGGATCGTTACTCCTCTCATGTCTCATGTCTGACTGCTAAATAAGAACATAGAGCTGGCAAGCGGCAAGCTGGCAAGTTTGCCTACCAGGACCATGTCATGTCTTATTTATTTAACATATGAAAAAAGAGGTGTAAAACAACATAAAGATAAGCTTACAGGCTACTGGCTCCACCTGACATTTGGTGCCATGCCATTGTTCCAATTGACCTATGGCTAAGCCCCGCCCTCAAATGCGATGAGCCAATCACAGTGTGTATAGCCATTCCCATACACTCGGACATTCTCTGCCTGGACGTCCACTGAAATGCATTACAGAAAGTCAGTTTTGTTTGGTTTTATGAGCTTTTTTGGAGATTTGAAGTTTAAAAATGGTCAAACGGTGTGTATGAGGTACATGCAACTCTGACACAAGGTATCCTGAGAGGCTGGGCGACGAGGTGTATTTTTAACCCTTTAAACCACATCTCAACCGAGAAAAGTGTCTCCTTTGGATAAAGTTGTGCAGTAACGTTAGACCACAACATCAACTCAACATGAATAAGATTAACAATGATGTCTACATCTGTTTTAAGGTAAGTCAACATTGTGTTTGAGGAAACATATTGTCACTTTGCTGGAAAGAAATATAAAGTTATCTTTAACATCTCTAGCTAACGTTAGCTAAAGTTAGCCTAACGTTGGCTCCTAGCTGTGCTGTCCATCATGTCACCTTGTTTGCAGGGAGTTCATTAGCCTATTTTGTTCTAGCTTTGTACTTTGGTGATCGTACATCATTGTTAGCTGTTGTCCAAAGGGCTCTAGTTAAGCTAACGTTAACTTCTTGAGCTTAGCTTCATTAATTTATCTGTAATGGCAGAGATAACAAAGGTTGGCAAACGTTATGCTGAATGACTCAATGTAAATAATGTTACTGTAGCACCAAACTAACGGAGAGACAATCTTGGAAAAGATGGTAAAAAGGCCATTATCTTTTTCTCATATTCTGAGCCAAAAACCTTAACTTCAGTGGAACAATGCTGATCCTCTATCTTGTCTTTGATGGCGACGGCAACGAGATGCGGTTCACAAGCGTACACTGTGACCTGTAAATTCTGGCTTGTAATTTAAGCTTTTCATCGACCTTCTCAACAATAAAATGATGAATATATCCCTCCAATGCGTAGTTTAGGCCCTTTTGGTTGCTTCTCAATGACATCTGATCGTTATATCCCCAAAAATCATCAACTGCCTCCTGCGAAATGCCGTGTACTGTGACACCTGCCACAGCGCCAGTCACTGAATGTTGATAGTTTGTCCGAGTGAGTGGAGGGGGGCGTGGCTTAGCCATAGGTCCATTGCCCCAGCAGTCTGAAAAATTGCCCTTTGGACTGAAAGTCCAATGCTGTGCCTCAAATTGCGTACTTCTGTACTTACACTTAATATTTTGAGTGCATAAGTGCATTCACTCTGAGAAGTATGGATAAATGCAGTGCACTATGAGTGGTGCTATCAAAACAGTCAAGAAGTTGAGTGTGGAACTATGGACACTTCTCGCCCTCAATGGTCACCATCTCGGCTACGTAGCGGAAGGGGAGGGACCACTTTTCAATCTGGAAATGGCGGCCGAGGACTGTGTGACCGTGAACGTCGCTGCATTATACAAATATACATGTGTTTTTTGCACTAAGCACCACTATACTGTTGCCGGAATTTAAGCCAGCATTATGTTTATTGGGTTAATTTAGCAGTCAGTTATGATTCAGCACTGCGAACGATAACACAAATGCTAATGCTAGTTTGCTAACTAGCTACTCTGCGGTCATCATTTCCGGTAAGTGCACAACGGCCGTGTTTGGTTTGAGACAACACTACTCTGTCGAAATTCGCGCACTACGCCAGTAAGTACATAGTGCACATAGTATACTACATGGAAGTGTACTAACGGAAGTACGCAATTTGAGACACAGCACATGTGTCCATCAGCTCAGTATCCCAAAAACAAATGCACAATTGCTCCGGGGTCCTGTTTCTCCAAAAATAATGTTACACATTCTCCCAAACAGGAGCACATGGCTAATTATTATGCAGAATGATCACTGGACCCTTCTACTACGGAATGATCCACCCTACCTGCCTCTGATTGGTTTACCCTGATAATCTTAATTAAAAAATTCTGTTTGGGAAAGTGTGAAGCATATTTTCAGAGAAACAACCTATCTGAGCAATTCGTGTTTGTTTTTGGTATATGGGACAATCTGACAAATGGGCTTTTGGTCATTTTTGGACATTTTTCAGACTGTTTCGACCCTCATATTTACCATTCAGACATAAGAATGGTGTTGATCTTGGTGTTCAGCAAAGCCAATGAGCAGATTTCCCAAAGGTCCTTGTATGATTAACTATCCTGGCTCTGTTTAAATGCTCACTCAGAAAAGCTCTTTAATTTATGCCACATCTTGGCTGTTTTAATCCATACAAAAACTATAGTTTAATAATAATGACAAGTTGTGGTTTTACAGGGTGCTGCATGCTTTTTCTTGATTAATTGCAGTGACTTCATTAAGTCTCTGGTTGTCTGGCAACCTCATAGTGATGAGAGGCTAGTAGTTCCCCCCTTCTTCCAGTCTTTATAGTCTTAATTCTAATTGCTAAAATAACCACCTGCTGGGATTGAATTCTTATTTCGCATACAGACATGAGAGCTGTTCTTTCAACTTCACATGACCTATTTACGTGGTGTATTTAGTGTCAGTAATATACTACATTCCAGCAGAAATACATGACCTTTCATTTGAGTGACAACAAAATAAAGACAGAAAAAAGTCTCCGTGTGTATCTGACCTGCACTTTGTAATCCAGTGGAAAGGTTAGCGAGCAGCAGGCTGACTCATGCTCGAAACACACAGAAATACAAACACACACTAACACACAGCACACAAAAGAGCGGGTGGAAAACACCCCGAGTATCTGAAAAGGTCAAGGGTTGTGGATCAATTCTGACAGGGCCACTGGGATATGGACACAGATGGCGCATAATCTCCCATCCTCTCTGAATTATGCAGGGTGACTCTCCCTGTGTCTCCTCGCTCACCAAAATCACAGCCAAAACATTCATTCAGTCCTAGTTAGTTTCTACTAACAGCTCTTGTTGGTTCACACTCCCGTGACACAATGAAGAGACGATGCTATGGTCAGTCAAAAAAACTATTTTAAGAATAATATAAAATGTGCAATTGTCTTTGTTTTAATGTATAATATAATACAAACTGGATTTGTGCCATTGACAGCAAATTTGAGGACAAACTTGTGAATCCATGTCCCATTTTTATAACATAATTACATACTTATATTAAAATCCTGACAGCTCATGATGTCATCCAGCATAGTGGATATGTAAAGTTTATTTTTGATTTAATTGCTGATGGAAAAATTTCGGTTTTAGCACCCGTGTTTTAAACTTTATAAAAGATGTGTTCCCATATGTAAATGAAAGAGTAAAAGATCACGGGGATGACAATGTACTCGTCAATGCAAATTTAAATTCTTTCATGTGGCTAAAATGATTATTTCTGCCGTCGCACAGGTAATTCAATTATTGATTAAAGTAAGGGGCTTTGATTCAAAGCAAGGTAGAGATCAAAATACTTTTTTGGGGACAAATCTGGGACAGCTTTCTGCTGCCTACAAAAGCAGGGACAAAGGGAGGACGAGTACCATGTCAGCTGTGCTCATAATTAATTATTTTTTGGATTACTTCACAGACTGTCCAAAACAACCAATGCTGCAGCAATAATGACCCAGTGACATTAAAAAGGGGCAACACAAATGTCCCCACAAATATGAGAGAGATGTAGACAAAAGAAATGAAAGTAAAAGAGGAGGACAGAGGATGAGCTCCACTGCCTTTCAATTACTGTCCCCTCTCTCCTTATGTTCCTCCAGCTCTCATCTGAGACAGAGCTGTGAAATTGAATTGCCGAGCACATCTCGACAAACAACGCGACTCTCCACCTCTCTGCCAACAGTGGAAAGGACCGGCACCATGACAGCGACAACACACCCATGTCAGAGCCTGATAAGTTCAGTAACTATTGGAAAGAAAACAAATCTGAGGGTTTAAATCAAAAGTGCAGTGGAGTAGCTGAATGGACCAGTGAGGTGGGAGGTATTGATGCACTGTATGATTGGATATGGTCCTGTGCTCTGAGACACTTCCCAAAATCTGGTCCTTCAAGTGGTGAAAAATGTATCTATTCACATTCTATATCGTCAAAATGTTAAATAACTTCTCCTTCGAGAAACATCTGGACATTTTTTGGAAATACACTTGTTTGCTTTATAGCAGAGAGTCAGGCTAGATGAGAAAATGGATACCAATGTCACGTGTATATGTAAAATATGAAAATACAGCTAGCAGCTGGTTAGCTTAGCTTAGCATAAAGAGCAAAAACTGGCTTCATTGTTGAACTTTTTATTGATGCAGTATTGGAAATGAACCATTTTTAATTGTAATTTTAATCAACCATGTGTTTCTCTGACAGAAACATTTCCATCTGGCCCATTTCTTGTTCTAAAAAGCAGTTTGAGAAACATTTGTCAGACAGAAGCAAACTGTTTGACCTCACTCTTCTGAATAATAGAGTAAAAACTAATTTATCTGTGTCTCCAATATGCTGAACTTAAATTTGACCAAGACATGCAGACAAAGTAGTATTAAGTATTCAGAGTGAGGAGGGCACGTCTGCATTTAAAAAAAAAAGAGTGACAGTAGCATTATCTTTCTGAGTTTATTGGAAAATCACTCAGACAAATCTGAGTGACACTGAACTTTCACTTGCAGACAGCCTGTCTGACATGTGCAGGTTGAAATCTAATGATTGAAGTACAGAAATAGCCACTGTAGCACAAATTGGTCCCTGTGGACATTATTGCTTCAGATTTTACCACCATGTTGGAAGAAATGACATGTAGAGCAGTCTCTGTCTTGTATCCAAAGTGTTCTGAGATTACAGTTGATATGGTTGAAGGATTGACAAGAATAACTTTGGGAAGAAAGCGAACACAGCAGTATCTGTAAGTGCGTTTCCATTAACCCTAGAAATGTGCAAAACCTAAATATCGCAATAAAAAACTGGTAATGGAAACACCTACATTTCGATAAAACTCTCTAATATCAAGAAAAAGTTTTTATGCTCTCATGAGGTGGTTTTTCAGAAGTGTTGATATAGAAGTATATCACAAAAGTGTAATGGAAACACTTTTTTCGCAAAAATACGTCACCGGACATGCAAGTCCTCTGTGAATTCCTCGTTCACGATCCTCTCCCAGAAATTCTTTATCCGTGGTTGCTGCCACACATAAGGACTTTGCCTTTGGAATACCACTCGCTCTCTTCGTCTTCGGTTGTAGACTACTGCAACAGCAGCAGTGGCAACCGAGATGATTGTTTCAGCTCGCAAGAGATTTGGAATGTCTTGCGGGACGAGATTTGACGAGAATTACGGCTTATACCCAAAACACCTTTACATGGAAACACCTGCAAGTCCCAATTGTACTTTGTCAAAACTTTAGAAATATCGCATTTATTTTGCGCAAAACTGTAATGGAAATGCGACTAGCGTTGATAGAGTGTAAAAAGTACTTTTTAAGTTTTTAGGCCACTTGGGGGCAGTGGAAACAAACTGTAAACGCAGTAACAGTATCACCGTTTAAATTGGTGAACGTGTTAGCAATAGCATACACTTAATTATTACACAGTCATGTGTCGGTCCACCAGATAAATATAAGTCCAATATTAACTCTCTTTTTGCTCTGTTTTTGGTCACTACCAACGTCTGAGGGAAATATCTGGCTCTTGAACTATATGCTCCATGTGTTAACCAGTTAGTTTTCTCTGGTTTTTGGTTAGAATAAGGTGGGTTTTCGAAGATTTTTTGCTGTTAAAAAAACAAACAGTTGATGAGACTGAACTAAAACAGTAAAGTTGTGGGCCAATAAACCAAAAAAGCAGTATATTAAATTAGTAACTGTTCTGAAAATATCTTCAAACACATCAGAAAAAAAACAGATTTGTATTATATGTATGTATATTACGTATACCAGGGTATTTTAAAATCCCGATGGTATGATTTTTAAGACTGCCAAAGATACAGATGCGCCTATCTCTATTAAACTCATTATATACAGTGCACATCATGCACTTGGTCAGACTCTACTGGTCTTGGTTGACTGATATTCTGCCTACTCTTCAACCAATCAATTGGTAGCATTGTGTGTTCACCACAGCATTTTTTTCCTGTCTCAGGGCATGACATTAACGCTTGCCCAGACCACGTTTACTGTATGTTCAGACAAGCGGAATGCCTCAAGTGAAAAATTCATCTAATGTCCACTGTAATATTATCTGAAAAATAAACTGCACTGTATCGCTGGGAGCATCCAGCTAAGCTGCATGTGTGACCACCACGCGTTAAATGGGACTGATGAGGAAAAAATAACATACTGGACCCTGTTGAAGCTACCTCTGGGGTTGATGTCATATACAGCACAATGTTACTAATGTTAAACATCTCTGTACACTGCATGTGAGAGAGACCTGTAATTTTTAGCCCAGTAGCTAACTCTGGTGTGATCCTATTCCTTTCACAAGGTTTATAATTCAGCTTTGAACTGCAGTTTCTTGTTGGAGACTTCATAAAATAAATCCAAGGTGATAAATCCAACACTGAATGTCTTCTGTGATTATTTTTCAGGTTTGGGACAACACCACAAAGACCAACAGTCACATAGGATAATAAGTCCTGAAAAACTACTGCCATTTACAGCTGGGAAAAGGAAAACACTTTGGGGAACACACAGCCTTATTAAAGTACCACCATCGATTGTCTGACCAACCAATCGACCAGAATGTGACAGCCCTGGGATATAGGTGTGAGAATACTACCTTTCTTGACATTTTTTGAGTTTATATTGTTCATATATGTCACAGTCTGCCTCTCTCCCTCACCTGCTCCTGGTAAATTTCCATTCACCTGCAAATTAGATACCATCCAAGCCCAGTGTGGATGCAACAAAACACACAAAGGACACATACACAATATCAAAACCTCAATCCAGTCACACTCTACCAAAGTAATGATGGATAAACGGGCAGTGTTTCTGTAGATGCTCCTGGCCTGCTTACACGGGCCGCTCCAGTCCCCACTATGTGTTTGTCACCCTGAGGTGAGGCACTGCACTGTGGACAGTCTGCCTGGTCCTGCTTAGCCTCAACCCACCCACCCCCCATCCATACCCACCCTGGAGGCCCTGGGGCACCCCTGGGCTTACCAAGCTTCCTCGGGCCCACAGTTGGTGATCTAGTTTTACAAGCTGACACATATGGGATCCCTCTATTATTCATACTCCAGGGAGGTGGAGTATTGGAGTCTTGTACCATGGTGCCACAGTGGGAGGGGGGCGGAGGGGGTGTTTCTGCATCATTAACAGAGTGCGTATTAGTATGTACGTGCTTATTATTTCTGGATGGAAGGGGTGTTTAACTTTGACATGGGGTTATGTAACATATCAGATGATCCCCATACAGCATCAGTGTATTACAAACTGACACACACATAGAGGAAGTATGGCTGAAAGTCTGTCTATGCACATTTTGCACACAAATGATGCAAACACACACACATGCTGATATTCCCATGAATGCAATCAGAATGAAAGAAACACACGCTTACAGGCAGTGTGGCTGAAAACGTGAGTCGAAATCTACAGGACTCTCTTTACACACACACACGCACACACATACACACTGATTACTTCTCTCTGCTTGTACATGAGTGGGCCTCCTGACCAGCACAGAGGAGCTGGGAGTGAATTACAAACCATTATCCCTTGCGCTAAAGCAGTTACAGCTGAAACCTGAGAGCCCTCACCGGAGGGTAGAGATGGAGAGAGTGCAGACAGAGAGAGAGAGGGATAAGCCAGAGCGACGGAGAGAGTGTCTTTAGGACAAATGGAAATGAGGAGAAAACAGATGGGGGAGAAGGTGACGGAGGGATAGAATGACAGGAAAAAACATGGAGATGGAGAGCGGTAAGAAGGAGTGGAACGTCAGCTCTTGACATTTCTCTGCCACTCCACATGAGGTGAACTTGGCTGATGGTGTACCTTTCGGGTTTGTTTTTTATTTTCACCTCTCACTCCTCGCCCATTCTGTTCTTATCTCACCCCCCCCCCTCCCCCTCTCCCCCTCTTTGCCCTCTCTCTGTTCCATTTTCCTCCATCACTTTGTCACAGGTTCATGGTTTCCTTGGAAAGATGACATCACATTAGTCACAGTGTTTAATCAAATGTCATGATCATTTCACAGAACTCTCTTTCTGTGCGTGCGTGTGTTTGTGTGTGCGCGAGTGTGTCAGTAATGTCACTTCCACTCTTGGCAGGAACAGAAGATTTATCCCTATGGGGACTCATCTCACGGCTCTCTGAGAAAATATGAGCAAAGGAGAGAGGGGGGGTTAGAGAAAGCCGAGGAAAGGGAGCTAATAAGAAAGTGTGTGTGTGTGTGTGCATGTGTGTGTGTTTAAGTTTCAGAGAGTAAATGAAAAAAATTTGTAAGGGGTTAAGGGATGATGAGGGTGAAAGAGAGGAAACCAACTTGCAATTATGAAACAAAGGACGAGAAAAAGAAAGGACAAGCTGTGTTACTGGCTGCAGGAGAGACGAGGACAGGAAGTGGAGGGGAGGATGCACAGCAGTGCTGTCCTCGAGGAGTGGGTATAGGGTAGTGGCGGTGGTGGTGGGTGTGAGCCGGGGATAATCCTTGTATCCCATTGTCTCCTGTTTTCAAACCAATTATTGTCATCTGCAGCCCCATGAAAGAGAGTTAATGAGGGGAGCAGAGCTTTGGAGTGTCAGGGCACAGTCAGGGGAATGGAGATAAAAAACAGAGGATGGAGAGAACGAGGGGATACGGGGGAGAAATGTGGCGGTGATGCCAAGGGATAGAATGTAAAATAAGCGAGAGAGAAGAGAAAAAGTCAAGTGTCAGGGAAGCAGGCGGCTCAGTGATGCATTTTGTATGCCCTACACTTTCTTTTCCTTCGTCACTGTCACATACAAATCCTCCTTTTTACCTCCTTTTTACCTTTTGTCTTCAGAAAGAAACTAAAAACTAAGTTTAACTGGTTTCATTTTATGTGTTTATACTCACAAAATCCAACCAAATCAACTTCAAAGAACCATACATCAAATATAACTTAGAGAAAATAAAAGGTGTGCTAGCTTAAGACAGATAAAGGCATCCCAAGTGTTGGCAAGAAACAACGCGACACGTAGCAAAACCACTAGCTGAAATTCATATCCCAGTACCAATCAATAGCTACTTGTCAACCCTGAATGTTAGTGGCTGGAATCAGGAACTTCCCACAACCTCAAAACTTGTCAGAGCTCAAGTGGTTCTTGGGAATGGTCAATGATATGGGCAAATTCATACCAGAGCTCTCTACAATAGGACAACCCCTCTACGAGCTGCTGAAGTTGAAGGTGGAGTGGCTGTGGGGAGCTGCACAGCAGACTGCAGACCACCTTCCAGAAACTTAAGACTGCCTTAGCATCGACACCTGCACTCTCCTTCTGTGAGGGTTGGAGGCAAACTGTGGTATCAGCTGATGCCAGTAGTCACAGGCATGGAGGAGTCCTGTTACAACAGCATGGTGAGGAGTGGAAACCTGTGGCCTACTGACTCAGGGACGCAAAGACCAGGTATGCTCAAATAGAGAAAGAATGCCTGGCTGGTGTATGGGCATGTGAACACTTTGAGAAATACCTGTTTGGACTTGACAGCTTTAAACTGATGACTGACCACCCTTCATAAACAGTAAAGACCTTGATAATGTCTTAATAAATTGCCATAGACTGCGGATGAGCCCGATGTGCTTTAATACAGAGGCCGTGTATGCACCTGGGAAAACTCTAGCAGTAGCTGATGCACTCCCAAGGGGCCCTGTGCAAAGCTACGGGGATGAGACATCCAGTGACGACGTGGCTGCACAAATAGACTTGGTCTTAAGTCACGTCCCAGCTTCACCACAGAGGACGCAAGAGATTAGAGACCACACAGCCACAGACCCCCAGCTCCAGGCAGTAAGGCAGTTCATCCAGTCAGGCTGGCCAGTTCATGAAAAAACAATACCAGAGACAGTCAGGGACTTTTACAAGGTGAGAGGTGAGCTGTCAGGGGTAGATGGGTTAGTGGTCAGCGGTAATCATATCATGATCCCCACCTCTATGAGAACAGAGATACTAGATAGGATTCACTATGGCCAAGAATTTTACAGGACGTAGTAACAAAGGTGACTCAGTGTAAGTTTTGCAGAGAGAATAGAAGCACACAGAGGAAAGAGACATTGATGCCAACTGGTGCTGCTACCTTCCATGCCTTCATGGCAAAAAAGTAGGCGTAGACCTGTGTGAGCACAAGAAGCAGTCACATTCGGTAGTGTCAGACTACTACTCTAGATACTTAGAGATCCTGCAATTACCTGTGACAACTAGCAGCCAGGTCACAGAAAAGCTAAAAGCCACATTTGCAAGGTACAGTATTCCAGAAGTGCTCGTGGGCGATAATGGACCTCTGCTAGTTTCTGAGGAGTTCACACAGTTCAATGAGAATTATGACTTTAGTCATGTAAGATGTAGTCCACATTATGCTCAGAGTAATGGCCAAGCTGAGAGAGCTGTACAGGTAGCAAGAGGTATCCTTAGGCAGGAAGACCCTCTCCTGGCTCTGATGGTCTACAGAGCCACACCCTCTTGTCCACTGGAGTGAGCCCTGCTGAGGTGCTGATGGGACGGACAATCTGGACAACTTTACCCACTCTGTCCGAGAACTTGGACCCAAACTGGCCAGACAGGGAGGAAATCAAACAAGCAGATGCAGCCACCAAGCAGAGCAAAGCATACAACGCTACAACAGAAGGAACGGAGTAAGGAGCCTCTCCCTGCTGAACTCAGGAGACAGTAGTCCCTTTTACACTGGCAGATTTTCGGCGAATATTGGGCCGTTTTGCCAGCAAGCTGCGAGTGTTTAGACGGATTGGTGAATTGATCCAAGGTGCCCAATTTTCCGCCGCGTAGGGGTAAACATCTTGGCGGAACCTTTTTGGTTTAAAAAGAACGAGGCGCCCTTCTGCCACGGGAGGGGCTGTTGATTACGACGCATGTGCAACCAACTGGCAGTGGAATAACAGGAAACAGCTGATAGCAGGAACGAGCAGCTAGTAGCAAGAGGGAAACGCAAACCTGACAGACAATGTAAAGATGAGCAACTGGGGAGACAAGGAATTGCGCGCCCTCCTTGCCCTCGCAAACGAAGAGGCCATTAACCGTCAAATGACCGGAATGGTGACGGACAGGCCAACTTATGAGAGAATCGCCGAAAGACTGACCAGCCGCGGCTTCCCTTGGAGTATGTCACTGTTTACGTCACACACATCTTATATGGTGGACATGGATTAAGGGGGACAGTACGGGAGAAACCGGCGACATCTGTTAAATGTACCTACAGTACCTACACACCCACCTACACCCACGGAGCAGGTTACTGTAGAGGCAACTGAAAATTCTCACACTGAAATAAACACTCATCACACAAATACAGACAATTTGGCTGAAGCAGCTGCCACACGCACACAAATGACAGTTACTGTGACCCGATCAGGTAGAGCTGGATTTGTGAGGAAAAAAAGAAGATGAGAAAAACAGAGATGTGTTACCTGTTAAATGAAACAGACATGTGCTACTTGTTAAGTGTTAAAATTGAGTTGCGAAATTGCTGTGAGAATGGTTAAAAGAAAGGTGACTGTGAAATACACCATGGAGGTAGAAAGAGCGACACATAAGAACTGTAAGTGAAAAAGTTCTTTATTATATTCAGTAATGTTGCAGGCAGAATGTTAATCTCATAAGAGGAAAAGGTGTGTTAAAGGATGTTTAAGGAATTTTCAGAATTAGCCGATTTAATATTGAGAGGAACACATCTTTGAGGGGGAGATGTAATGTTTGGAATTTCCTACAGTAAGTGTACCTTGAAGGCATCAGTACAGATCTGGCGATAGCTGCAGTAACGAGATGTTACGAGATATCCAGGAAGACAATTGATGTTATGTTGTGTTGATAACGTGGTCCCGGGCTTACAAATAAATGCCCCCAAGCGTTGGACACTGGGGGCCTCTTTTCCAATTATTTTTTGGGGGCCCCAAGCACATTGTCTACACATTGTTTGTTTCATAGGAACCCCCTGCATAGTGTATCTTTAATTAATCGATCTGTACATCTAATCCTACCTGTGTCCAGTATGTCAACATTTTGTGTTTCCTGTGTTCACTTGGTCTGTGTTGAGTATTTTCTAACCTGTATATATGCACCATGCTCAAGGCTATGGCCCACGTCTTCTCTCTGCGCAGACCCGACAGGTTGTCTGTTGTGGGCTGCTTTCACCATGGTAACCACACAACATTTTTATCTTCAATCCATTCAGTCAATCCTCAATCTATACAGTCCATGCAGTGTTTGTACATGGCTCCCGACAGTATGTCTCTCCCTCTCATCTTGTCAGTAATGTCTGTCTCTTATTGATATTTCCAGTGCAAAGATGCCACTAATGCAAGATTTACTGAGTCGTGGTTACACATGTGGTTCTATCTTTCAATGTGACGGCCAAACTGTGAGCAAAAATATTAACATTTGGTTAGAGATGACATAAAATGGAAAGATTTATTATGCTGTGTCGTCCAGTGCTCCCTGTAGTATGCTGCCATAGCTTCCAGGATTGTGCCAAGTTAATAAAAATACAGTGTATTATTAAAACTATATCAAATTACCCAAAGCTGGAAACCCTAATATACTAATTTCACATATAAAGGAAAGGAAAGTATCTTTTGAGCATTTTGTGCTTTTTACTTGGAGCCAACAGTAAAAGACGACAGGAAATGAGATGAGACGGATGAGGAATGACATGCAATAAAAGTCATCGAGCAAGTGGGTAATCATTTTGTTGTGGATCTATTTTGTCTTCTTAATAAGGTTGTTTTTGGGACTTCCTTTTTAGATGTCACAGCAGTGAATGGGAAATGTATTTCAACACTTACAGTGAGTAAGCAGCGATGCCTGCTTACATTTATGGCTATGCATTATTCAAAGACATGCGGCATATTATGATGCTTTTCAGATCGGTGAATAAACACTTAATGCTCACATTACCCAGTGTGCACGTGTCCTCTGTGTGTGTACGTGTGTTGTGTTGCTTAAAGCACATGTTGTTTCAGCTGTGACTGGCAAGGCAGGTCACTGTGGGAGCATGAATGCTGCGAGTGACTAGAATTTGCAACTGCCTCCCCCTAGACACAATACACACACAGTCACTCATGTGTGAAAAACACACACACTGAGAGCATGGCCTGAATCTGTTGAATTTTACAGCTTCAGAACTGCACCTACCTCACTTTACCAGCTGCTTTTGTGTGACAAATCCGATCTGTTTTAGGCTCAAACCCTCTTATTACCTGCTCCGACAACTCAGTCACAACTGAAAATGAAATGCAGCGAAAAAGATTGCAGCTGATAAGGTGATAATGACAAATGAGGATGTGATTTTCTTTTGCAGTTTTTTTTTTTTGTTTTTTTTTTTGGTGTGTGTTTATTAGAGTGTGCAAGATGAAGAGAAGGTGGCAGAGAAAGACAAGACAGGAGAGATGTTCTAGCAGTGATGAAGTAAGAAGACAAGAGGAAAAGAACGCTGGGAAGTTTACACTTTCTCTCGAAAATCTCGACGCTGCATTCTTGTCACTCGTTCGCATGATCAATGTGAGGATGTGTGAGGAATGAAGAAGAAGGGGGGAAAAAAGATAGCTCGCTGCTTTTAGTCAGCAGTGAGGGAGACTGCTGTTACTGCCCAAGATCACCCCTTAGTGTATAAGCACTTGCATGCATTCATTACAATATGTGCACATTCATTAGTCTACGTATATTGTTTTAAATCCTATAAGAGCCCACAGATCCACCAAACTCCCCCTCATCAAATCAATGTAAACACAAACTCACCATTAAAACAGGATCACTCAAAGTATAAGAGCAGCATTGTCAGTTGATTACGAGCTAACACAATGAAAAAATTACATATTGGCAGGATTACTGCTAATCTGTAGTTGCAATACATATCATCCTCTGATGTGCATGTAATTGGCAGAGTCATTATTGAGTGTCTTTTCCATATTAAGCATTCACAAAGGAGGATCAAAGCAGATCTGCGACACAGGGAAGGTGTGGAACGGCTTTTTGTCTGTTTTATCTAAATAAAAGAATTTAACTGCACAACTACAGTATGCAAATGTAATCCTATAGTAATAATCCTCACAGTAATCTACTGAGACACATCAACATCATCAAAAACATCTGAACACTTGGCACTGAGTGTATTCATGTAGTCATTTTTGGAATGTCAGGGCATGATAGACAGCTATGATGGAAGGCTTGGCAAAGTGTCAAGTCTCTGCAGATACGGAGGTGTCAGGCAACATATCAGCAAAGAAGGACCTGACCGAGATAAGAAATCAGGACCAGCATCTTACCCCAGTATGCCACATGCACATTTAAACATCGCTGTAAAATTTGTCTACAGGTTTATTTAAAGATGCCAAGCTAGATATCAGTCAAATACAGAGTATTTGAAAAGTAACACCTTATCCAGATAAATATGATCTTACATATATAAAAACAGTAAAAGATGGTCTTGTAAATTTCAGGAAATTGCACTTAAGTTCTTGAAATTAAAAGAAATACACGAGATTTTTGCAAAATTGTCTTTCATATGTGCAAAGACTGACATAGAAACTTTGTGTAGAACTACATAAAGTTGTACCAGAACAAGACTGAGGTTTGGCTCAGACTGCTAGCCCAATATGGTTTTGGGCACATACAGATTTGTGCACATTGATTCTAGAGAGTTTGGACAGCAAAAAAGCACTTGAAACCATTTCTTATGCCTGGAAGTTTCGGGGAGTGCAGCAAAATGATGCCTGCCTACTTTTGTTCATACAGAATGTGCCTTTTTCGGGACAATGGGGGGCATGAGCAAGTAACAAAACGTGTAGCTCAGCGTGTGACGTAAACAGTGACGTGGGAGGGAAGCCGCGGCTGGTCAGTCTTTCAGCGATTCTCTTGTAAGTCGGCCCGTTCTTCGCCGTTCCCGTCATTTGATGGTTAATGGCCTCTTTGTTTGTGAGGACACGGAGGGTGTGCAATTCCTTGTCTCTTCAGTTGCTCATCTTTACTGTGTCTGTCAGGTTTGTGTTTCCCTCTTGCTACTAGCTGCTCATTCCTGCTATCAGCTGTTTCCCTATAGTCCACCGCTAGTGGGTCGCACCTGCTGCGTCATCAACAGCTCCTCCCACAAGTCTTCAACAGCCCCTCCCATTGCAGAAGGGCGCCTTGGTCTGTTTAAACCAAGAAGGTTCCGCCAATATGTCTACCCTACGAGGTGGAAAATTGGGCACCTCGGATCAACTTGCCAATCTGACTCTGTGTGTCTAAACGCTCGCAGCTTGCTGGCAAAACGGTCCAACATTCGCGGAAAATCTGGCAGTGTAAAAGGGGCTATAGAGAACAGCAGTCTGTGGACATATGGCAACAGAGTTCTGTACTGTGACTTGACAGCGCAATCGTTTGGAGGGTAAAAATGATGGACATACATTTCTCATGCTCCCTCATTGGAAAGCCACGTCACCAGCACAGCTCTGGAGTTGACGTTGCCTTTCTTGATACGACAGCAACCCATGCCGATAGATTGGCAATGTCTGGAAACATAAATCTGATGTGATAACTTGCAAATAACAACACAGACAGTGTGTCTTAAAGATCTCTTTTGAGAAACAAATCAGGTTTGCCTGTAGTCTGAACGTAGTCAAAGAGACCACAGCCATGCTAGCTACTCTGTGAGGCTGTACTTAGGCGCAGATGTGCTTTAAGCTAAATGCTAATATTAGCATGCTAAGACTGCAAACCAAAACAAAACACAGCTCCCCCAATCATCTGAACAAGGACAGCCTGTTAACACAGAGTGGGTGTCAATACTGAGAGTTTTGGCAAAAAAACAATCACCATGACATTACATCTAATAGTTTAATATTTATGAGACATTTCACTGAATACGACAAATATCCCAATCACAAAGTCATTAGGATGTATCCTCTGGAAACCATGAGCGCGTGTTCCTAATTTTGTGCCACTCTATTGTGTAGATGTTGAGGTATTTCATTGGATGAGTAAAAACAATACCATCTGGGATACTGGTACCAAGTTTCATCCAATACAATGGTTTCTGAGATATTTCATTAAAGTGGTAACTAACCAGCTGACATCCGGGCACTGAAAGCCGTGCTGTGAGCATGGTTACCCAAGTGGAGTGCTAATATATCATATTTTAGGACTACTTTTAAGACATGACTTTACACTGAATGACTTTTTGTTAACATTTTCTGCAGTGAGGCCCTGTGTTCTCATCATTATCTGGCTTTGCGCAGAGCTCTCCGACTGCCAGCACTAATTTTACACATTTAATTGCCTATCAAGAACCAAAAAACCCCTCAGATGGAGACAAACTTACACAGACTGGCTAAAACTGCTCCCAACTCTATCGCTGGCTAATTATTTCTGAAATTTGTGCCAACATATTTTATCTGCGATGATCCTGAGTGTAGACAGAGAGACAGAATTGGACCTCAGACCTCAGTCTGTGTTGGGACACTCCTCTGCTGCTTTTTGGCCCTGGCATATTTGTGTAGAGAAAGAGATGGGTGTGAATGAATATGTGTGTGTGTGTGTGTGTGTGTGTGTGTGTGTGTGTGTGTGTGTGTGTTCTAACCGATGGGCGCTGGTCATGCAAGCCATGCTGCTGTCTAATTATCCAGATGTGATGGATGGCTTTGATTAAATCATATGAAGGCTGAAGCAGTCATTGCCTCCCTCTACCTCTGATTCCCCCCTCCCTATATCTGTCACACACACACACACACACACACACACACACACACACACACACACACACACACACAGGTTGGAAACCCTTCAATCTCTCCCTCTTCTCACACTGTATGATATGGGACTTGAGTAGTTCAGAACGGATGAGCCCTGCTTTCAACATTGATAAAAGATATCCATAAATCATCTGGAGTGAGCGAGGGAGGGAGAGAGAGACGGAGAGAAAGTGAGTGACACCATGAGTGGAGGAAAAAGGGAAGATGGACAGCCAGAGAGATAGAGATGCAGAGAAACAGACAATCAGAAAGAATATAATATCACAGCCATTTCCAAACTAATAACACTCACTAATTGTTAATTTTCCACACAAAATAGCTAATTCCATCTTCTCATTGAAAGTCGGATACGCAAGAATGTTTCGGGACAATTGTATTTATTATTTTAATCCTTTTCTTTGAACTGGAAAACACAGTCTGTTTTTAAAAGACCTACAGGAGCCCTGTAGCACAAAATAGTGGACACATTTACAACATGCTTTTTTGTTATCTCTTTTATTGTGTCTATTTTCCTGTCAGTAATACAAAGCAGCAGCTTCGGCTTTTGACAGTGACAGATGGCCCTCTGTCTGTGCGGCTTGGAGAAGAAGAGGCAGGAGAGTAAATAACTTTTTGATCTGGAAATTTAAACAATCCTGTAGGGATGATAGCAAAAGCAAAGTTTATTTTCTAGCCGTGAGTGCGATATAAAAAGTACATCAAATAATATGACTCTCATATTAAGTTGTTGAGAACGGGGTTGGCATGCAGGACTGCTACAGAGAAAATGATTCTCAGGCTAATTCTCTTATCTGCGGCTGATAAGCTGCACTGCAGATAATCAGGAAGCACAATTGATAACCTGTTCTCCTGCAGGCTCACTACAGTCTGCGTCTTCTTCACAGCTACACAAGCCAAACTACACACATCCTGATGTGCCTCCTAATGAGATGCTGTCCTTCACTGCTACAAAAAGCTGCTGTTTGAAGTGTAACTCTCGCAGAAACCATATGCTGACAGCAAAGAGACCTGGCACAGAGCACATCCAGCAGCATGGATAGGCAGCGCAGGTCCAGGCCCCCCCCACTGAGTCACTTGCGCCTGTCTTGGATGAGCCTCTGTCCCACAAGTTAGACTAGATAAATTTAATGTATTATATCATTCTTTATTGCGGGGTGAAAGTTTGAAAGAAATGGTTCCGCTTTTGATCATATGAAGTCTAAGTATATCCTCTGCAGTTGATGAGCTCGACTGGTTTTAACTTGTGTTTAACAATAGCCCTTATTACACTGCCTGTTGAAGGCGGGAATGTAACACTGTTATTTTTCCTTGTCATTCCCTACATAAGGTACAGCTGGGAAACGTGGAGGCAGAGTTGTCTCATCTTTAAACCAGCAGTGAAGGTGGTAACAGTGCCAAATCGACATCTGTGTTAAAGGGAAATCCAGAGGATGGGATCATGAATGCACCAGGTTGGTTGTTTTGACATCATTTTATGTGTGTAAAAAGCAGCAAGAAGCAGTTAGCAGCTAACTCAAAAATGTGACAATGAAGTCCAGGAGCTCCTTACCCGCTGGGCAGAGGACGAGATCAGCTGCCTTATACCTGGGATAGTAAATTATTGCCACTTTATGCCTTTATTATTGTCTATAAAGTACTGCCAATGCCTCTGTTATATCAGGCACTGTTGTATTTCAGGTCACCTCTGTCATGCCATTGACTTCCAGGACACTGGTGTGCTATCTGAAATTTCACACTGCGGCAGTATGATGCTGCCGTTGTTTGGTCCTGTGTAAAAAAGCAAGGGTGGCTTAAAGAAGGGACTTCAAAGTGACCCAATCGCACAGTCTGTGTGAAAAGGGCTTTCTGTATGTAAGCGATGCCAACTTGTCAAGAGTTTTGCAAGAGTTTTTTTTTTTTTTTTTTTTTTTCATTTCAGCCAGTGTGTGGCCATTCTCAGAACCCATCGGCTATCGGTCTACCTATGATGAGCCTCTGAGGGAAGCGGGCAATATTTCAGGAGGTGCAGCATATCAAGCAAATGTCAGCTAATCTCTATAAACAGATATCTGCATATGGATGCCTGTACATTTTTCAAAAAAGCTAATAAAAGCTCATGGGTTCGACGATTGCATTTTGGCCAGTGTGTCCACCTGCCTCTCAAATGTGATTGGTCAATACAACTCAGATGACAGACTGACACCAGTAAACTTATGGTACGAAAATCTTGTCCCGTTGCCTACGACCTCTGGATACATATGCAGATATCTCTTTATTGACATTAGCATGTAGCTAGCTTGGTTTAAGTATTAGCAATGTAAGTATTGGTAATGAAACGAAAACTAGCGTTGACGTTACCAAGCTAGCAACCTCAACAGGGACAAGCACAGCCACTACCCTGCCATCTTCTCCCCCTCTCCTTCACCACCATCACTACTGGGACCTGGGTTTTCATTTTTGCCACCAGCAGCTACCAAGTTACCTCAGAACCAGTTGTGCATCTGTTAGAAGCCGCTCTCCCAACGCTCACAGGAAACTCTAAAGTGTGCCGTCTTCTTTCTGAACCATCTCTGCCCTCATCTTGGAGAATTAAGCAGTGTAATTCCAGATGACCTCGGGGTGGATAAACGTAAACAGGTTGCTCTAGATAATTTTCCACTTCTAAGGTAAGAAGCACCAAAACAGACTGTGGCTTAAGTTAGAAGAATTGCGAGATGGATTGGAGAGAGTTTACTGAGGAGATGCCATTCATCTGGGAATCGCCAGCTGCAGCTTTATTAGGTGCAGCCTGAGCCACAAAGTGCAGTAATTAGGCCACAATTATATTACTCATATCTTTTTGTGTAAGTTGTTCTCCTGAATTGTCTCCCAGCTTTTAGGTGGTAAAAATATTGGTCCTCACTGTATGTTTGCCAAAATCGAGTCATCGATCCATGAGAGTAGAATAAAAAGTCCCCTGAGCTGCTCACTGTCTTGGTCTTGCTTATAGTGCTGTCCATGGTGCTGTTGTAACTGTCACAGTGTTTTATCATTTTTTTAGCATGTGAAATAGGGTATGGTGAACGTGCTAGGAAAGGTAGTATTGGCACAGTCACTACCTGGAGCTCGCATAAACGGAGCCTGGGTTTGCTGAAGGTGACGACATGCGCGTGTTCCCTAGCACCCATTTTTCAGGGCATAGATAACCTGAGTTCACCTTTTGGAACGCAGCAGCAGGCATCGCATGTCATGTGATGAAGAGCAACTAATCACAACTGACAGATATCTTTCCCTTTATCCATAAATACCAGTCCGTGGTCAATATGGAGAGGAAGCTGATCGTTTTAGTGCAGGGCTGCCAGAGCTTTACATCTGTCTCACAGACAATAGGCCTACACACAAATAACAACTGAAAGAAGATCAATTCAGCACTCAGGATTTCAGGTAAATAGGCTGTGATACTGTGCTCGTTAAGGTTGCTTAGCACCGTCAGACGCAACCCGCCACCGCACACCGCACACAGAGGCACAAGAGTAGCACCCAGCACCTGACCTCACGTTTTCCAGCATGTGTACGGCCCCTTCAGCCGTACCTGTACAGCCTGTATGGATTATTAGATTTAAAACCATACTTTGCCATTCACATAAATAACAGGCTGTACTATCAGGTCACAATTAATTCATACAGACATCATTAAAATATTCAGTACATGCACATTAATTCATAGCAGTCTTTTAACATATGAACCTACATTATATCGAACTATTCAATATGAATTCATTGTTGCATTAAAAGGTCTGGAAAAAAATTACCAGAACTAAATGCCTGACCAGCTTCTCTCCTCATTCTCCAGGACTGGCATAGAGCCACGAAGCCATATACACATGCAAGCAAGTGAGCACAGATACACACAGACATGAGATAATGTATGCACACCCACACACAGGCACCCATTCAGAAGTGGGACTTGAGTGAAGGGGAAAAATGGAGGGAGGTGACTCATTTCTGCAAACTACAGCTCACATGACATCAATATAAAGGTTTTTGAGGACTTCGCTGTACTGAAAAATGATGTGGAATCACACACGCTGGAACAAACTGCAATAAATCTCAGTTACAGGGAATGACAATTATCAACGGCAATGCTATATATATATACTATACACAACACCATACACTGTGCACAGCATTTATGGAAGCAAATAAACCATGGCCTTTGCAGTCACTAGATCTCAACCCTGTTGAACACTCAATCAATCAATCAATCAATCAATCAATCAATCAATCAATCAATCAATCAATCAATCAATCAATCAATCAAAGCAGCACACACATCACACCACATTCAAGAGTAATATACTGTAGGCACACATTTGAACTCCCGTGTGTTAGTTTAACAGTATCACAACTTAAACAACAGGAGGCAACAAGACCACACAGGTGTTTTCACTTTGCTGATGAGACATTTCCACTCTTCAAAGTGGGAAAACAGGTGTTACTAATGACAATAATGACGGCAACGTTGCATCCAAGTGTCCCGGTGGGTCAAGACAGTGTGACAGTGAGCCAGCAAGCACGGTACCAGGACTCTGAAACTGAAGCAGCTAAACAGAATTCAGACATTATTCAATTATTATTTACACTTTAGTTTTCATACTGTGACTGTCAGAATGTCCTCAAGTGAGAAAGGCCTATTCATTTGTTACCTTTACTGGAACTATTACATCATGTCCAGGATGGAGGGCAGGGTTGGGCTGACATGACTATTTCTCGATTAATACTTAATAAATATGCAACAGCTGTTCTCAGTCACACTGAGTAAAACTCACAGGACAGTTATGGAGATGTCAATCAAGCACAGTTACACGCCCACGTTGTCTTGAGAGCTAATCTGCATTGTAAGTGAAAACACCTGTGCCCAGAGTGTGTAGGGTTTTTAAAACCATATACTGGGACACCATTTTTTTTTCCAAGGATGGTGAAGGAACTACCCACCCCAATATCCCTCTGATTGGCAAGTACTCATGGTTGGTTAGGTTCAAGCATGAGGAGGAGGAGTGAGATTGGTTAGGGTAGGGGTCATGCCTTCGCCATATAGGAAAACCGCTGGGCAGTTGTATGTGTCCATGAACCAGTCAAGTTGCACTTACACTTTACATCCATGTCTGTGAAAACATGGATGCTTCATACACATCTTCCCACCAGCAGCACAGAGGATCTATGCAATCACCACATTTTTAAGGTGCCCCAAGATTAGTGTCGCTAACTTAACATCTGACCAAATGTCTTCCCTTCTGTTCCTGAGTCATACAGAAAAGTGTTTTTGCAGAATGTTATGATGTCATAGTGAAGTTGACCTTTGACCTTTTGGATATAAAACATCATCACTATCATCACTATCATTTTATCCTAACAGAGATTTGTGTGAAATGTGGTCATAATTAGCACATGAATTCTTGAGTTATGACCAAAAACATGTTTTCGTGAGGTCACAGTGATGTTGACCTTTGACCTTCAACCACCTAACTGTAATCGGTTCATTCTTGAGTCCAAGTGGATGTCTGTGCCAAATTTGAAGACATGCCACTCAAGGCTTTCTTGAGATATTGCGTTCACAAAAATGAGACAGACACGGTCACAATGATCTTGACCTTTGAGCTATGACATGTTCGCAAGAATGGGACGAACGTATGTATGGACAGCTCGAAAACATAATGCCTCCAGCCATGGCTATCAGCAAAGCAGAGGTATAAAAAAGGTACTAGGGCACCTCAACTCTCAGACTCTAACGATCATTGTAACCACTTGTAAAAGGTTTTGAGTACATTTAATCAAGAATAGTGCTTAAGTACAATTTTGGAATACTTGTACTGTACATGGATGTTCTGCTATGTTATGGTACATATCAGAGAAAAATATTACTCATTGCTCTTTACTTCACTACATTTTAGGGATGCACTGATCCGATATCTGGATTGAATATTGGCCCTGATGTCATCAAAATAGATGGATCGGGTATCGGAAAATGCAACCTATACCTGAGGCGATCCTTTCCTTTTTAATCTATTGCGACGCGAGCTACGTCATACGTCGTGGAGCGAAGGAGAGAATATGCTGTGTGGAGGTATTTCACACTATTTCAACTTCTGTTGCACAATTGTTTATTTTTGTTAATATAAATAGTTCATCATTGCATTAATCTGTTTCATCTTGTTTCATTTTATCTTAGGAAAGAACTGTGTAGTCATCAATGCCTGATGCCTCTAGTCTTTTCTGTTCTACATGTAAAGGTATATAGCTTGTTAGGTCAACCATGGTATCGGATCAGTATCAGGTATCGGCTGATACGCAATGCCACAGCATCGGGATCGGTATCGAAACTGAAAAAGCTGGATTGGTGCATCTCTACTATATTTATTTGGCAGCTGTAGTATTTTCAGATTACAATCTCCGCAAAAACAATACTGAAATCTGACATACAATGCATAGTGAGAGTTTATACCAGTGGTTTCCAACATTTTGTGCTTGTCATCTTACAAAAAAGTAATGCCTAGTGTCTAGGGCATCTTGTCACATTTCTGTGAGTTGTTTCCTCCCTAAACTTCTCAGATAGTTACATTTAAAATTAATCATTATTTTACAAAAAGCAAAGATTAGAGAAAAGTCTAAGCAATGAATGCAAATGTATATAGTACAACTTTTTTTTTCTATTTGTATTAATCATCTCACCCCCTTCAGATTTATCTTTCTGTAACTGACAAGGTGCCGGCTATTAAATTGCAAGTAACTTGTAAATTGTAAGTTATGCTTCACTGATTAAACCTAATTGATTTGTGAATTCAACTGAATGTGATCTATGGTAAGTGGCTCTTGTATAAGTGCGATGTCTCCATATAGAAACTGATGGACATGGCAGAGGCAACATCTATTATCACCTAGCCCGTGATTTTCATGTATCAGGATGCCTCATCATGTGTGATCTCTTACGTAACCCACACACCTGTCAGAAGCAACTGCTCTGCACTCGCCCTGACGGCAACAACAGGCACGGCATATCACCATAGCAACAGTGCAAAGCCACGTTTAGACTGAAAACTGAGGGTTTCCTGTTCTTACAATTACATTTTGATGATTCTGTTACTACACTTGTAAAGAACGTCACAACCTATCTTGCCCTGCCATCACACCAGAGAGGATGCACACACAATCACACACACACACGGTGCACTTTGTCTCTAAGTGGCCCTCTCTCTGGCTATAAATAAGTCAAAGCTTCAAAGCTCCATGTTTTTCTGATTAATCCAACACTGGACAAAAAAGAGTGATGCATAACTGTATGAGCTGAGGTGGTGATGGATAAAGAAGTGAATAGCAAGGATAAATAAACAAAATGACAAATGGATGGGAGGCAGATGAATGGAAGACAGTTAAGTGGTTTTAGCCAATTAGAGAGGGAGAGGAGATAGATCCAGAGTGCTCCCAGACACCAGATGGACTGAAGAGTGCTGGCGTCACAGCGGTAACAAAAGACTCAGGAGGAAGGAGGGAGGGGAGAGGGAGAAGAGAGTGAGGAAAGGAGGAGACTGAGGCTAAGAATAGTAGTACAACCTCGGGCCAGCACAATCGGTCGGCCCTGCTTGCTATTTTTTACTTTACTACTGTGCCAGCCAGCACTTGTCTGCCATCTCTCCCTCCTCTCTTTTTGTATCACTCTCTCCATCAGTCATTTTCCAAAACGTAAGGCCAACTTCAACATCCATATAAAACAATCAAGCCGCATTCCCAACCCATGCATGATGGTAGGTACACCTCAAACCGTTGTATGGTTGCGAATGTGAACCACAGCTTCTAAAGCACACCATCTACAGAGAGTAACTCAATCAATACCGCTTCACGTGTGAGATCAAACACAAGACACTCGAGGCCAAGGAGAGAGAACAGAGTGAGTGGCACGCTTCTGATCCACACCCGCTTAGAGCTGCTTCACTGACGTGGGTTAATCCTTGAGAGGTTCCACTGGGAACCCTCACTCACTCCTCCAGGGGATGGATTTCAAGGACGTACAAGACAGAAGAAGGATTTATATGTGAGGGTGCAGGTGACAAGCAGCCGCAGGAATTGCATGTGAGTGTGTGTGTGCACGTGCATACTCTCTGCTTACCACAGTCTCATCAGGAAATGGTGCTCCATGCCATCAGGTAGAATCGGCCGGCTAAATAACTCTCAGTCGCTCTGCAGACAGGAAGAGACAACAGGAGAAACATCAGGGAAGCTCAAACAGCAAGATGTTCACATGAGCTGAATTGTGCAAACTCTATACCTGGCAGGAAGCGCTAAGCTTTGTCTCTCTTCCATTTCTCTACAGTACATCCCTCCCTCTGTCACAGGAAATGCACCCCTCCCCATAAGCTCCGACCTGTAAAATAGTCCCCGGCGGTTGCTAAAGATGTAATGTGGTGGAAAATGTGTGGCTGAGCCTGTTGGTCCCGAAACAAGAAACTCCCCTGACTGCCTGGCTAAGGCTACAGCCCCCCTGCTTGGAGCACTGTGGGCCCTGCACGGACCTACGAATGGAGGGACGACGGGAGCACATGCGGAGAACAAGTGAAGAGAATAAAATCAGCGATGGAAATAAACGTTTGGGAGTGGAAAGGAACAGGGAGAGAGACAGAGGACGGGATGACTAAGAGGCTAACAGCTTAATTGAGTGTATGCTGCATCCAATTACCTCCTAAAGGTAGCAGAATGTGTGAAATCACTTGGACTTCAGAAAACAAAAAATACACACACACACACACACACACACACACACTGGGGCTTATACAAAAATAACAGTGTGAGCGTGTCAGGTGATGTCAGAACACGTGTGTATGTAAATGTGTACACACCAATGGGGATAATAAGACAAGAAACAGAACAAAGAGTCTTTCATGTGTTGGAGTGAGCTGAATGCTGAATGCTACAAAGCTAACCGTGGTTGCGTTGGAGGCTGCCACGGGGTTCCACACACTTTATTACCCTTCCATTAGCATTAGCATTAGTCCAGTGATTACTATTAGCTGTTAGCATTAGCTCCCTGGGCTGTTTTCTTTCTGTCGTTTTGTGCCTCATTATAGCTAACGCACATCCTCAGCATGTGTTAGTTTGAGGCTCCATGGCAACAGCGGCTAATGCACAGACCACATTTACACAGTTTGAATCCATGTGAGTCGTCTACAAGATAAGTGGATACATCCTCACAATTCCCAATTGCCACAACCAAGAGTCTGATTTCATTTCAACAGCGCATCACCTGGTAATTATATTTGCTGGGCAAAATAGAGTTGTGTCACACGCATGCAGTCGCATTCAGAGACCAAAGTACATAGTCCATGATCACAGAAGGATTTTAATATGCACTGTGTGACACGAGGCGCTGTATCCTCGCCAGTCCTACACGGAGGATCTGCCGCTGTCGTTCGTCAAGCGGAGCATGGCAGATGCTCTCATGAGCTCCCATTGATTTGCCGAAAAGCGCGTGCGCGCATGTGCTTGTGAGAGTGTGTGTGCGCGCGGGGGTGATGTGTCGCTAGCTAGCTGCAGAGATAATTAGAACACAACTCTTTTGCTGTCCCTGCAGGCCACTGATCCAGCTGCTTTCATCTAATATAGGTCAGCTGTGACAAAGCCCTCAGCATGGACACTGATCAGCTCTGCTCGCTCTCTCATACACAAAATATGCAGTTGATTTACACAAACACACACGCACACGCTGTCTCACATGCATGTTGATGGTACATATGTTGCACATACAAGCGTGCACACTTTGCAGGTGCGTACCCACACTACGGCCTCTACTTTAATGATGGCAGTCACAACGGGTGTGTGAGTTCAGAAAAACTCACTGGCTCACAGCTTCATCTGCCCACCAGTTTCCAGCTGCTGCCCACACACTGCCCAGTTCATGAATACAGCAAATGAGTAACTACAAGCTCTTCACAGCAAAAGAAGATATTGCCAGACGAAGTCAATGCAAATTTGCTCACTCGCTCCAAAATCAATACCAGACTGGAAATAATCTTTAGTTTCTTTGACAGTAAGTTTGTGTGTATAATACTCTGTGGAGCCAGAATTGCATTAGTTTATAGTTTAGTGTGGTGCTGAGATGTAATGGCTGTATCACAAACACTAAATTAAAATTGGATGCAGAAAAAAGATGTAATAACTGAACCCATTTGAATTCTGATTATATTTTGATTGTTTTCTAATGATATGTGACGTTGCTTGGTGACTCTCTCGAACGCATCAAGGTTGTCACATTTCATATCATGTAATACTTTCCGTTACATAAAGCTTCACGGTTACACAGTATAACAGGCTGTTTAGACTCTGAAGGATTCTGAGGATTCTCATAATTTAGCAGACTTTTGTTTACCAGTAAATGCCTGGAAATCTTGTTCTTTTGCTTAGCTTTTCTGTAAGTTTATCCTCTCTCTCTCTCTCTCTCTTTTTTTCTTTCAACATAGCTGGAAGAGCAAATTTATCTGAACACTTTGTTCTCTGGCAACAACTGTGGGATTCAAAGTTCTCCTCTGCATATAACCTCTAAAAATGCAGAGAGGGCTACAGCTTAGTTAACAGCAAATCCTCCATATCCTCACAGACACTTTCTCAAATGGCTGCACAATATGTCTTTTCAGCATCAACGCTGCGATGTACATATGCACAATGGCTGCACAGCAGGATGCGCAATGTCAAGTAAAGCAAATCAGCTCAAACATATCAGGGCACGGTCAAACATGAGCAAAATTAACAAAGGCAATTTTTCACCCACTGTCCACTTCCATTCAGTCCAAGCAGAGAGGTGAATAAAACATTAGCTTTCTGTGGCAAAGCAAATTTGCATTGTGGCCTACGCATCACATGGAGTTCAACTTTCGTAAACTCTGAGCGGTAAGTTGCTGCCTCAGCCAACAGCAAAGAAGAGAGACTGATATTGCCGTGTTTAACCACACCATGAAAAATACAAACATGAAAGATGCTGCCTGGCTGGTTGCGAGTCTAGAGACAGGCATGGAACGTAAGAAAAAGGAAAATGTATCACTAATTTTGCGATATTTATCACTACCGCACACTGGTGTGGTGGTTATCACTGTTGCCTCACAGCAAGAGGGTATCTGGATCGTTCTCAGGAGAGAGCCCTTCTGTATGGAGTTTGCATGTTCTCCCAGTGTCAGCGTGGGTTGTCTCCGGGTACTCCGGCTTCCTCCCACAGTCCAAAGACATGCAGGTTAATTGGTGACTGTGATGTGAGTGTGAATGGTTGTCTGTCTCTATGGGGCAACCCTGTGATAGTCTGGCGACCTGTCCAGGGTGTACTCCACCTCTTGCCCAATGTCAACCGCGACCCTCAAGAGGATAAGCGGTGAAGCAGTTACGAAAATGGATGGATTCAAACCCAGTAAACACAGTTAAGCGTCTGAAGCTACAGTATTCTGCAGTGTGTGTCTGTTGTGATTGCTGCACGGAAAATTCTTCACCACAAAGTTGCAGGACTGTAAAGGCTAGTTACCAGCTACAAGCCAGGCTAAAGCTAACTGAGTTAGCCTAAAGAAACCAGAAGTCTCCCAACTACGGTCTGGAGCCACAAGGCAGGAAAGGTAATGTTAACACTAACATTAATCAGCAAGAGAAGTTAGGCTTATAAACAACCGAAGCATGCCCCGCTACTAGTCGACCACAACCTGAAAATGAGCGAGGAATATGACGGGAGAAACATAAGGGGTTCCCTTATTTTAGGGAAAGTGACATGCATTATTAATATGACATGTTAGATCATTGATTAGCCTGGATTTATAGAAGAGTATTATATGAATACAATGGTGTCATGGTGAGTTTCCCCCTCCTCCCCCTCAGAAAAGCCTACAGAATAAAAAGTCATTTTCAGCTTTTATAATTATCTTTATTTTCTATGCAGATGCACTCCCCAAGTCATCTGGTGAAAATGCCTGTATTTTTTCATTTCATATTATTTTATATTATATTTATTATATATATTTATATATTATACTGAGGGAAAATCGGGAAAATCACTTTGTCAGTTTTTTTCAGTATTGTGCAACCCTACTATACATACACATGCAAACCTTTTTGCATGCTCAGACCCATTTTCTGTACTTCTTCCACACCAACGTTTAAGTATCACATATAGTCCAGCCACTACCTGCTTCCACGGGGTCACCAGGGGTCACCTCACTGAGAGTGCAGTGGTCAAGACTGCTGAGCTTGATGGGATGTAACCGAAAGAGAAGCTCAGATGAAGAGGAGTGAGGTAAGAGCGGAGAAAAGCAATTATTTTCTCCATTTTTTTTTTCTTTATGCACTGGACTCTGTTGCCCCTCTTATTTCAAAGGCCAAATTCATTTAGTCCCACCACTGGAGTACAGGGTGCGAGTAACACTGACTGCTCCACGTCCTCAGGTGTTTTGTTCAACCTACTGTATTGATGACCAACTCAACAGAAGAGCATCATTATCTTCTGTCTGCTTTACTACAGAGATCTCACTAATGGGGCAATAATTGGTGCAAATTACAAAGTGAACAAGTAGTGGCGTAGCCTTTGGGATGGCTTGATTGAGAGGCCTACGCTATGTCGCATTGCAGGAGATGCATGCATTCTCTTGACTCTAATCACCACTTTTCTTCCTCGTTCAGCCTCTCTTTATTTTTTCTCCCTACGCATGCCCGGAGAGTGCAAAGCGAGCAAGTGGGATCATGCAGGGCTTTTAACAACTGCGGCTATTTATGCAAATACAATCAATATTTGATAGTCCTCTTCTCTACCGACGCTCTCCTCCCCTCTCACTTCCTCTCTCCATCTCCCTCTCTAACAAGAGACTGCAGTAGGGGCATTAATTAGGGCCAGACATGCGCCAAGGATTCCCCACAGGGATGAGCAGTAAGGCCAGTTCATACCAGGCCAGGAGAGGACAGGTTTGGCCTGCCCACTGCAATCAGGAAACAATGAGAGACCACAGAGACAGCAGTTGCTGCACAGCGATCCACAGCAGCCCTGCTTAACTTTAACAGCTCTATTGAACTGGCTACTGTAATATCTGTTATAAACAGCTTTTCATTTGTTTTAACTTGGCAGTATTTTGTAAGGTGATGAATTGTTTAGTGAACTGACAGTTGGCTTAGGCCCGTCCCCTTTAGTTATTGTTGTTATGACTGCGAAACTTTCTGTCTTCACAGGGCAGTTTAGAGTGATAACACAGGCAGATTTTACACTAGAAACTCATAGTATTTTTTGAAATAACAGGTAAAGGTAAGTCGCCAATACTGTAAACCTTTTCACTACATCTGTAAAATTTTTAGGTAAACAACCTGCATGTATCTGCTATCACAAAGTACCCAACGTTTCTCAAGAGAGAAAACAAGTCATTAGGAATTAAACCAAAGGTGTAACGATGAATGATGTGTAACGATGAATGATGTGCACTAACTCCCGGAGAGTCAAAAGTGTAGCAAGCCACTAAGCTTTACAGTCAATGCTATACCCACAAATTCCATTTATTTTTGTAGTTTTATTGACAAAACTAGAATTACTGTCTCTGCTACTCAGTGAAGTTGCGGTTACAATATGTAGCCACGACAGTAGACAATGCTTCAGATATGGATGTTGCTGCAAAGAAGCTACATATTCTAAAACATGGATGCTTCACACCCACCACACAGCACAGTTTCAAGATTAGCACCCAAGATTAGTGTCACCAATTCAGTGTCTGACCAAATGTCTCCCCTTAATTACTGAGGTATGGCGTTGAATAATGACGAGGAAAGTGTTTGTGCAGAATATTATGATGTCACAGTGAAGGTGACCTTTGACCTTTTGGATATGAAATGCCATCACTTCATCATTATATCCCTCTAGACATTTTTGTGAAATTTTGTCACAACTAGTGTGTGAATTCTTGAGTTATGGCCAAAAAAATGTTTTGTTAGGTCACAGTGATGTTGACCTTTGACCTTCAACCACCAAATTCTGATCAGTTCGTCCTTCAGTCCAAATGGATATTTGTACAAAACTTCAGGAAACTCCCTCAAGGCTATCTTGAGATACTGAGTTCATGAAAATGAGACATATGCAAGGCCACAGTGACATTGACCTCTGAACAACAAATTCAAATCAGTTAATCATTGAGTCCAAGTGAACGTGTTTTTCAAATTTGAGGAAATTCCTTCAAGTCCCTCTTGAGATATTAAGTTCATGAGAATGAGACGGATGCAAGGCCACAATGACATTGACCTTGACCACCCAATTCTAATCATATCATTGTTAAGTCCAAGTGAACGTGTTTGCCAAATTTGAGGAAATTTCAAGGCCCTCTTGAGATATTGAGTTCATGAGAATGAGACGGATGCAAGGCCACAGTGACATTGACCTTGACCACCCAATTCTAATCATATCATCGTTAAGTCCAAGTGAACGTGTTTGCCAAATTTGAGGAAATTCCTTCAAGGCCCTCTTGAGATATTGAGTTCATGAGAATGAGACGGACACAAAGCCACAGTGACATTGACCTTTGACCACCAAATTCAAATCAGTAAATCATTGAGTTGTTCATAAGAATGGCACAGATGTATGTACATACGCATAGAGAACCCAAAAACATGATGCTTCCAGCCATGGCTATTGCCCCCATGGAGGCATAAAAACAAATATACAAGTTATGTATACACTGTTGTATTCATATAAACATTAATCAATCAGGCTGTGCTGACAAATCTAGTCAGTTACAAATGTAATGTGTTCTGGTTGCATCTATTCTTTGGCATTCCTTGCAAACCAGAACTAGCCTGTAACGTGAAAACTACGCTAACTAAAAAAAGGACAGATATATGAGGACAACTGAGTGGATTTGAGATCCATGATATACAAATTCAACTTTATATTAAGAAAAATACCCCTGCATCTTAATTTTTACTTAGTTTGTGCTTAACTGGTTTTCCAGCTGTTGTTCCCTGCAGCGTGGACGAACGAACGACTCTGCAAACATGATAATGTGCTAACAGATCGATGCCCATGGTGAATATCCCAGGCAAAGAGTCAGTATTCTTTGAAGACTGCCGTTCTTGTTTTGCAGTAAGCAAGTCAGTCTTTCTTTTACCTATTCTTAGTATGATAAGGAAGAATGTAAGATCAGGCATTAGTAATTCTAACAAAGCCTGCTGTGATGCTGCTTAGCTTATCTACTTTTTGATGTACATGTTTTTACTGTTATCAGTAATGGGACAAAGCTTTTAAGATAATCATGGCAAATGTAATGCTAATGTACCTGATTATTCTGACATATTGTATATAAACGGCAAACAACAATGTTGATGTTATTATTCCAAAATGTCCTTTCCACTGTTTGTTTTGATGTTTGTTCCTTTGCATTTTAGGTCCATGTAAATTACTGTACATAACAACATTAATTTGGCACTATAACAGGAAGACTGTTGACCTTACAGACGACAAGACTTACGTATTTCCAACCATATACCACACAAATTCCCCTTAACTTTCAAGAGCTGTAATGAGAACATAACTGGAATTGGTTAAAATATCCATCCTGTGGACAGAAGTAACTGTGAATAACTGACTGGTGCTGTGATGACCTGGACATATACCTCAACAAACTACTATTTTTCCCCCATTAAAAATCCTGTGTAAAGAGCATTGTATTACTGTATTCTCAACATTGGGGAAACTGCTAAAACCCAAAGAGTCCGAAGGCTTAGTTCCGTTTGCAAACCACTGTCCTACATTTAGGACATAGCACATAGATTCTTATTAACTTCTTAGGGATTTCCACAGGATTAGGTTCAGACAACCCAAGCAACTTCCTTAACACCAGCCATTTCCAATTAGATCCTATTAACAGAACACTGACTTCAGCTCTGCAAACACCCTATAGGGGATTTCCGTCAGCTTAACAGGGGGGAAAAAGTTTAATAACAGTTGCTTGTATTCCTTCCATATAGCTAGTGTGTGCTGTGCAGATTTTCATTCCACACCATGAAGTAACCCCCGGATCCCACGGATGCATATCTTCTTCAGTAAGACATACAGTTAAGTATCATGCCTATCACACATACACACTCTAAGGATCATGCTAAGAACATTTCTAGGAGATCATGTATACTGTAAATGCCTTATGCACCCTGCCTGCTGAAAGGATCTCTATTAAGCTGCGGGAGATGACAGAGCTTTAGAGACTGCATGGGTCAGGCTTTCTCAGAAAGTGAAGAAAAAGAGATGAGGAGAGAAGAAAGCAAGGACAGGTCAAATGCTTCAGATGTAGCAGATGGATGACAAAAAGCAATAGAAGAGGAAAGGTTAATAGCATGAAACAGGGACGGTTGAACTATTTTGCTGCTTTTTCCAAACAGAGATCAGTCTAAGGGCTAAGCTTATAAATGCACCTGCATTTATAACAACAAAAATCATTGCATTTTATCAGAATTAAGAGATGTGCAAGCATTCACTCATGGGGGTAAAGTGACAACACAAATGTGTGCCCTGGTCTGAAATGCAAACCATTTTGACAGTGCTGACCTTTGAGAGGACTGGACAGTCCAAAATGGAGGAAGTTATCATATAAGCTATGTCATACCATGCAGGTTTATGTAACTCTTGTTTTTTTTTTAGCATAAACTGCTCCACAAAAGAGCTGTGGCATTGTTTACAGTCACCCACGCCACACAAGAGAGAACAAGAGGTAGATGAGACGTAGAGTTCCATCGTTCCATCCATCCATCCATCCATCCATCCATCCATTTTCTAACCACTTCATCCTCTTGAGGGTCGCGGGGGGGCTGGAGCCTATCCCAGCTGACATTGGGTGAGAGGCAGGGTACACCCTGGACAGGTCGCCAGACTATCGCAGGGCTGACATGTAGAGACAGACAACCATTCACACTCACATTCACACCTACAGACAATTTAGAGTCACCATTAACCTGCATGTCTTTGGACTGTGGGAGGAAGCTCACCTGGAGGAAACCCATGCTGACACGGGGAGAACATGCAAACTCTATACAGAAGGGCTCCCGCACCCGGGATCAAACCAGGAACCCTCTTGCTGTGAGGCGACAGTGCTAACCACCACACCACCCCATGTGCCGCCCACGTACCGTGCAGAGGTAGATTTGTGGATGGTAAAATTGGAATTAACTGTAACTTGATGTCCAGTTAAAGGGATATTTTGCTGATTTTCAACCAGTTTTGTGTCGTAACCATGTGGGCCGTATGTGTAAATGTAAGATGAAACCTCACTCCATCTAACCAGTGCCCTGATATTCCTGATCATCTCTCAGCTCAGGGCCCGTGACATTCTGTCTGATGATACGGATTTTCACGGACTCTAGGGATGTTGCTCAAACTACAGATTGTACTTTTGCATTTCTGTATGCCCACTACCGTGTACACAAAGAGCATAGAAGCAGATCGAGAGAATCAGACCAAGCTCTCAAACTCAGACCAAACTCCAATCAAGCTGTGTCAATTAAATATGAACCAAGAATCTGTTACTGTGTTGCCTATTTCTCACATAAAATATTTTAGAAACATTTTTAGAAAAATTCAAGATGTTTTGTTAAAAGCCGGCCGCCATTTTGTTTCCTGTGCCAAAACAGTCAAGCTTGCATTACGTTACCTACCAGCAGGAGCATTTATTGTTCCAGTGCGGCAGAGTGCATTCTGGTAATTGTAGGTTTTCTATTTCTTGGGCAACTACTACTTCTTGTTTTCTCTAGTCATTTACCACCAGTGTCAAAATTATGTGCATCTTTCGACTGCACAGGCAGCCCAGTTTCATGACTTCCAGCAGTAAAATACTTTTGTAAGTATCAAGATTTAAGATGGGTGTAAAGTTGAGGCAAGGGGTTAACAGGTTTGAATTCAATTTTGGATAGATATATGTATCGTGTGTGATCAGCTCATATTATGTCTTTGATTTTATTATTCACAGTAACTTTACATTTTTTATTAACCAGGAACGCCCGCCTTTTCTCATTAATGCAGTCGACATACCGATGTAAGTTTATTCTGGATTAGATAGCGGTGATTGCGGTGACCATTTGCAGTGGAGATGGCTTTGCTAGATGTCTGTTTCAGGAAAGGAGAAGCCACCTGATCCTTTTACCTTGAACTACAATTAAATGCTAATAGTGTAACAAAACGGTAACACAGAACTGTTGTTTGCACTTGCACACTGTACTTTGAAACTCTTTTGTATGAAACCAACATTAAATGTATCAGCATAGAAATGTCACACTTTTGGCCTCCACATGACCTGCTCCATCACCAGGACTGTCACCTTGCCAAATCCTCTCCACATGAACAGCTGGACAAAGATCTTGTAAGTACACACACACCGACACACACACACAGGCAGCTGGATGCAAAACAAGCACCCCTCATCTCCTGTCTTAATGGGTTTTAGACTCTGTTCTGACTGTACACAAATCAAATGAATGTACCAGCTCGGGGCACGCCTGCAGACACGCTGCACATTAGAGCGAGGTGGTGGTGATATGGTGCTCTTAAGCTGGCACAGAACTGCATGCATAAATCAGAGGGAGCACTGCTGAGCCGAACAGAGGAAGTAAACGGAGAGAAGGGCATGGGATGGTTGAAAGGAAGGTAAAAAAGTATGAGAAGGACATGTGGGGAAAGGTTGAGATGGATCAGAAAAATGAACATGCAGCAGAAAAGCGACAAAAGTCTTTTTTCTGCTTCACTGGGTTTCATACAAGTGAGCCATGTGTTATTGTTACATCTGTGCATGTACTGTAAATATGTATGTGTGTGCTTATATGAAAGTGAATGTGTGTGCACAGACACAGCTGTGCTTTGCTTTACACTCCACTCACACATATTCTCTGTGGTCAGGGCAAAACACTTAAAGCCCAGCTCCCTCTCCAGTACTCAGCTGACAGCTCACCATTTTTCATAGCATTTCTACTGCTCTCTTTCTCCCTCTCTTCCTCTCCCTCGACTCTTAAGGATCCCTCGGTTCTCATTAGGCGATTCCTTGGCAGCAGCTGGATACAGTAAGTGAGTGTTTCTTCTCCCTTCAATCAATCTTTCACCCTCTCCTACTCACTCCTCTTACCCTCTCACTGCACTTCCACTTGTACATCTTAAAAACCTCTCCTTGCTTGCTTCCTCTCTCCTCACCCGCAACCTGAGCCGGGCCTTTTCATTTACTGCTATTCTTCCATCCCGCCCTTATTGTCGCTAAATTGCTTGGCTCTCCTAGGACACGACGGATGATGAGGAACAACAGAGCAAAACAAGGCAACGACATTTCAACAACAACCTGAAAACAAATTTGCAGAGCTCACGGTGGCCCCACATTACCTCGCGTTATTCGCGAGTCACAAGCGGGCAATTTGGAGAATGACTAAAGTTATGATTAATTCATTCCACCGCTGCTGGTGAATATAGCAGTAGCAATGATGCCCCTGAGTATCCAAACAATCAGTATCTTTCTCATTATTCTCAGTCAGAGCTGCAAGAGATTTTTTTCTGTACGTGTGTGGGTGTTGGTACATATCTGAAATGTATGCACATGTGTGAATCGTTAAATGTAATTTTTCATCTGTGTCCCTTCACCCGAAACTCAATTCTAAGCTTGCTAATGCATTATGGATCATTAGACAAATATACTGACGGCGCACTGATTACTGAAATGAATGATGCATGCTGTTTTGCCCCATTGTGGGTGCATAAATGTGTGCACTCGCAATTGTGTGTGTACAGATGCAGACTCAAGGCAATGAATAGGATGTCCATTAGTGGCAGACTATTGGTAATATGACACAGGGGTTACAGCTACAGCATCATCCTAAGCCACGTCATCAGGTTCCAATCAAGGTCACCTGTAATTTAACATTGAGAGTGAGAGTGGGAGGTTTTGCACCAACATGTAAAAAAAAGACCAACATATTTACGAGCAAATTTAAATGAAAACCAAATTTGTAAAAGTGTGGTTTGGTCATTTTAGTTTTTATTGTTTCAAAATGTTAAGTTTTATTTCATTTTTATTAGTTTCAGTATTAGTTTCAGTTTTTTTTATTTATAATATGGGGGTTACTTGTTCTGAGAGAATATAATATTTATTTACATAAGCACATACGTATGAGAAATGTGAGAAGTCTTTGGCAATAGATCCCATTGTGATGTCATCTATTCCAGGAGGGTGGTAAAGACATACTAGATTAGGGAACACCCCTTTTTGTTGGGTATCGGCATTCTCCTCCCTCTTCCCTCATGTTTCTTGAGTTTTCCCCTCTCCCTAGTGTTTCTTGTCTGTCTGTGTTTGTCTCTCCCGTGCTGCAGGGCGTGGCTGGTCACTCTCCCACTCCTGTTCGTCCCTGCCTCCACTGCCTCCACTGCACACCTGCCGTTAATCAGCCTATCAAGAACTCACCTGCCTGCTCACTATAAAGACTCTGAAGAATCTTCGTGAATGTTTCGCTACCTGTTTTTGCCTTTTTGTTGCCACGTTTTCCCTGACTGCTGCTCATCTCCAGTTGTGAGCCAGCCTTGCCCTGCTTTGTGTCTGTCCCTGTTGTGGATTGTGTTGAGTTTTTGTTTGGTGATATTTCTACTTGGAGTATTCCATTAAATTTTTGTTATCTTTTGACTTTTTGTCTCCGAGTCTGAATTGTTGCATTGTGGGTCCTATTCAGTACTTAAACTCAACACTCAACACTATGGAGTCTAGACGCTGGTGGTGGTGGTGATGAGACGAGATGAAGAGGGAGCTGAGGAGCTGGATGTGAAGATGAGTGGGCTTGTGATGAGCTCATCCTAGGCTCTGGATAAGGTGACTGGAGGTGAATGGGGTGGGGGAGGGCGAGACGATTCTGCGTAAAATGACAGCTGATAGTAGCAGAGAGGAGAGCAGATTTAAAGTTAAACAGCAGCAACATGATTGGCTGAAGGAGATGGTGGCAAAGTTTAACTAGCCGCCCATAATCAGCTGACTGGAGGAAGCGGTGGAAGAGGGGATAGAGAGAGACAGTTGTGGATGGATGTAGCATAAAGATTCCTGATTGAACACTTTGCGAAAACAGTTGACTCACAGCCATAAACATCCCAGTCTCAGTAAACATATGCATCAGTGCCTCCTCATGCTTGTTGTTTTGACAGCTATGACCGACTTGGCAGAGACTAAAAGGAAAGACATTTCCTGTGTATTATTATTCCAGTAGTTTTGTAAGTACACACTATCTTTCCACTTAGTCTTTTTTCTCAGTTGACCACATTTTTTTCCCACAAGTTTCAGTTTTTAGTTACGTTTTAGCAGTGTCAGGGAGTAACTAGTTACATGTAATGGAATGAAAATACTAAAAAATAAAAAACTGAAATAAAATTTTATATGTAGATTCATTCTGTTGCTTTGCACCGTTGGGACAAATTTGGGTGCAACATTTCTGAAATCATGTTTTTAGGTCTTTTAAGCTTTATTGCTCAGTTTAAACATTTGTTAAAATAATTAAAGTAAAAATGTAATCAAATGTAATAATTTACATTACTTTGAAGTACATAAAATAGTTTCATATTTGTAATATATTACATTTCAAAAGTAACTCTGATAACCTGGGACTCTTGCCTTAAAGGGATAGTGCACCCAAAAATGAAAATTCAGCCATTATCTACTCACCCATATGCAGAAGGAGGTTCAGGTGAAGTTTTAGAGTCCTCACATCACTTGCAGAGATCCAAGGGGAGAGGGGGTAGCAACACAACTCCACCCAATGGAGGCTTACGGTGCCCCAGATTCAAACATCCAAAAACACATAACTGAAACTACAAAATATCTCCATACTGCTCATCCGCAGTGATCCAAGTGTCCTGAAGCCCCGACATAAAAAGTTGTTTGGAAAAACGTCATTTGAACTGTTTTTAGTCTCACTGTAGCCTGTAGCTATAACTACTTCTGTGTACACCGAGCTCACGCGTGCACGCTTGCGTGAGACCGTGTGACATGGGCACCACGTTCATGTGTGTTCATGTGCTTTCGCTGGTCTCGCACGCAAGACCATAAAACAATTACGTGTTTTTGGACGTTTGAATCTGGGGCGCTTCACCTGAGCTTCCCTCGGCATGTGTATGAGAATGGCTGAATTTTCATTTTTGGGTGCACTATCCCTTTAAGAAATGCGTAGTCATATTCTTGTACTTATACCATGCAAATGTTTTAATTACCTGTGACATTTCCAGTGTTGTGCAAGTTCACAATTAACAAGAGTTAGCTCAAAATTAACTTTACACAGATTAAAATGAACTAGTTTGTGTTCATAGTACATAATTTGAATTTTGAATTAAGTTCAGGTTAATTTCTTATGTATTTTTCAACTTGATGAGTCATTTCAAATTCATTGCAGATGTGGCTTTCTCTCTGACTTGTTTTTTAAGACCAGGCACGCACAATTAGCATAAAATGCTTAGCGTGCCTTGGTTCATAGTTAGGTAGGGGGAAACACATTGAAAGGGAAACTGTCGTCGACACACCGGCATGCCTGGTGCCACTTATCCTCAGGTGCCATAAAACACAGTGTGTGAGCACTGGTAACTCTCACGAGAGCACAATCATGTCTATGCACAACACCAGGTGCTTCGACTTCAACTTCAGCTTCAACAGAAAAGCCACTGCTCATCAACTGACACTTACATTTTTTATGGACTACTCAAATACTCAAACTTACTTTTAAACTGTAAAACTAGTTTCGCGTAGCCAGAGCTATCTCGCACTGTGCCAGCATTGGAGAAAGGTCTTGCTGAACCCATCATAATTCCACACAAAGGAATGACAGTGGAATAGCAGATAGTGGAAGGAAACGAGAATTCCGTCTGTAATAGGCGGGCAGTGGCAGGCTTATGCACACAGTCTACATCTTGTGAGCCAAACTATTCAGTCTGAAATTTCAGCTATTTAAAGTGTATTTAAACCATCCCTGATGCTTCAACTTCAACTAAAATTTTAATTGCCTCTATCGTTTCAACTGTAATTTCAATTGCTTTCCTTTCTTACCCTTTAAACTGGAAAATAAAAAATTGAGCTGCTTTTGTTTCTTACACATCAAAAAACGTCAGCTGACATTTTAACTGCTTTAAGCGCTTCGGTTTAAATCGCAACTCCCATTCAACATCTCAGATGCAGGCAATTGACAGTTTCAGATATGTGTTTACAGTGTCATATGTTTTCACCGTGAGCAAGCGCAACTAAATTTCCCTTTTGCCTTTTTCTCGTTACTCTAATGGGTCCTTGTTGCATGAAAACAAGTGGGACCTCTATGTTGGCCCCATTTGTACCACTCAGATAAAAGGACACCTTCATGAGCATATTGGATCATTTCAGCCGTCTTTCAACAGCCATTAACAGTTCATTTACATGAAATGCAGCTTATTGATTTAAGGCCCTTGCATCATTTTCAAGAGTGCTTTGGATTTCTTTTTCACCACAGAGCATCAGCTGTTTCTGCTATTCTCTCAGTTGACTAAAGTGCAGCTAAATAAGTGTGCCGACACCAGTCTTCCCCATCTCACTTCATCTGATGCAGTGATGATCAGCCAATCAGAAGTGTAGATTTCCACCAAAGGAGGGGGTCGAATGAATCAGAGCAAAGTGTAGGGGTCAAATGAAGGTCACAGATGATGTCACGGTGGAGCGAGTCTATTCGTGTGAAGTCATCAAAGCCTCATTATTCCTTTCACTCAGGCTCGCTCGGCCAAATTAGCTCCACCACTCAGGTGCGTGTGCATGGATGTGTGTGTGAGTGTGTGTTTCTCAGTCTCATTTGTGCCAGTGCCCAGTGTGAGTGCAAACCGAGCTGGCTTTTGTGCGCTTGTGCATGAGCGTACAGTATATGTGTGTGTATCTGGGTGCACAGGTGCTAATTGAGTTTAAAATTCAGCTGTTCAAAGAAACACACAGCACTTGTGGTCAGATGCTGTTCATGGAAAAGGACACATCATCAAAAAGTGCACCATCAAACAACCCCATTACAATGACAAGTATTACGGAGGAGGCAGAGAGAGACAGAGAGGGAAGCATCCGAACAGAGGAAGGACGAATATCTCTCCTCCTTTTACCTGCTCAGCTATCCTCACTATTTCCATCTGAAACATCTTTTTAATCAAAGTGAAAGACAGACAGAGAATGATAAACAAACAAGAAAGGAGTTTATATATCTTATCATCATCCCGGAGATGCGCGCACCAGCGGAACCAACAGGCACAACACTCGTCACTGACTGGCTGCCTCCGCTGCAATTTGCATACTCCTGCTTGCATAATACGCATAGGTTTGTGTGTCTAATTACAGTATAACGAGCATCAAAATTGATTGCTTGCATATCTCCTCTGTTTGGGGAGTCATTCTCGATCTAAACAGTCATTTGCAGTGTGTGAGTGAGTGTGTGTGTGTCTGTGTTTATTTGCATGTCTTGTAAAAGCAAATGATCCTGTGACCTTTACGTGAGGGAGGGGAGGAGGATCGTCGGTGATTCACACACCGCAGCAACCACACACTGAATGTCACATTAGGTTAATGCATTGCTTTTGCAGACTGAAGATTCACCTTATCATTGGACGATGTAAAACCCTCCATCACATGAAGCTTTGCTAAAGGCCAGCACTGTCACAGCTGCTTTGTGAGTCCCCAGGTAACTGCTGCACATGTTAGCCACATACATATGGACGAGGGATGTCGTTTTTGGCTAGTTTGCTTTTAATAGCCCGACTCATTAACCAGTTAGTATAGACATTCTTTCCAGCAAGCACGCTGGCATGGAAACCAAAACATCCAGTGTATCTGTCTCATGCATCAGACGCAGGCACGACTCAGTTTTCCTCTGATAATGAATGTGTTTTTTACATCAAACTGCCCTTACGTCTGTATACATGTCCTGTGATGTAAAACACAGCAGTGACAAAGCCCATTTGGAAACCATGCCTGAATTTAAACAACCATTTTCTGACACCAAGTATATTCAGCTTATACCAATTAGAAGGGGAAAAGGGCTGCAAAGACTAAAATTGCACTGTAGATGTCAGCTGGGCCTACGTGCACACCCAGCAGAGAGTGAAAGTGAGGGACATCTAGACACTAATTAGCGCATGGGAGCAAAGTGGCGCTAAGAGTTTTGACAATGAGGAATGTCGTAATTCTGAATCTTCCTTTCTCCCTCCTCTCCCATCCTGTCCCTCTCATTAATTGGCTGTCACGCTTGTGAGCGTCTTGATGTATGCCTGGTATGTGTGTGTGCGAGCGTGGTGATTGTCAACATCAGAGTGCCGTGGGCTGCGGTTGCCCCCGGCGATGAGCGGCCACATCATTAGAGGGAGGTGATTATCTTATTCCGTGTGACGATGCTGACTTCATTGGTGACCTACACACACACGCACACACTCTCTGTTTCTCATTCTTCGGCAGTTTCTGTCACACTGTTTCCATCAATCTGTCAATTTTCAGACTTTTTATTAAGCGCTCAATTCTTTCTTTCTCCTCTCCTGATTTCTATCTTTGCTGCCTCTCACTTTAGACCCATGCTTGAACACACACACACAAGTCAGGCCATGTTACAATAAGAGGAAGAATGAGGAAAATGACACCCAAGTGATGATGAAGGAAAGAAATGTGCATAGTGTCCCCATGTGTGTGTTTATGTTCACATAGTAGAAAAGTTTAGAAGACCCAAAAAGAAAGAGAGTCGAGGCGAAAGGAACAGAAATAGAAAAAAAAACTAAAAAGAGAGATAACTCATTTTCTCTCCTACTGAGATTCATCTACGGGCTGTGGAATTGTGCAACGCCATCTTTACTGCTTGGCTTGTAGCCCTTAAGCAATACAGGGATTAGCGTAGAATTTGTTCTGTGAAGCTCCTGCTGTACTATGTGGCTGTGATCTAAAAGAATCTATCTCAATGCATTAAGACCTGAGGGAGAGCTCTGTTAAGAGCGAGGAAAAACAAAGAGATGAGGGTGTTCGGTACAAACAGTGGCTACAGGATTCGGCCTGTTAAGTCACGGCGTAAGATCTCTTTCAGCCTCTGCAGAATGTCAAACAATTGGTGAATAATAAAGGGATGCTGCTACCTTCATGTTACCTGGCAACTTGGGGAAGCAACACGACTCACTTCAACTATTACCTTTAACTACTTTATGTTTGAGAGGGCGCATTCTATGGTAATTAATTTGCTGTATAATGATTTGCTGTTATTATGCAGAGGCTGACTGAAAGCATATTTTCTGTCCGACACTGCTGGATGCTTGATCTGACTCCAGCCTTGTTACTTAGTAACATGGAAGTTTTGCTGCTGTTTCCTCGTAATGTGTTTATGAGGTAATTTTCTATTTCCATTGCCTGTGTTTGTTATTTCCTGTTCTTCATATCACTGATTATGATGCTTTAAGAATGAAAGACAAGTTGAAAGATGATATGAGAGATAGAAACACTTTACTTTCCTGGCCTGCATTTCAATCTGGAACAAATGAAGCTGCAATCTATACAGGAAAAACAGCAGGTTTTAATGTGTTTGCAGTTATCTGTTTTGGTTTGTTGTTTGTTTTTTATGCTTTTATGCAGCTCATATCAGATATGACTGGATTTGGGATACATGACTGTACTAAATATGGCTGTCACAGCTCAGCCAATCAATGTGACTGGAGATCAACCACGGACTTTGTATTTCCATGATTTTCTGCTGCAGAACTAGCTTGAAAGAATAGTTCAACATTTTGGGGAAAACATGTATTTCCTACCCCAAAAAAGTTACATGTGAAGGTCAATAGGCTATCACTGTCATGCCTTGGCACTATAGGAAGGTAGAACCAGTGGGTGATGAGCTTAGCCTGTTTCTATTCAAAGTTTTACAAGAGTAAGAGTCTACAGTCATGCTAGCGGCTTTGTGGTCTAGATACTAGAGACAAGACTTTGTCAGACAGTGCCTCATGTTGTTGGGTGGTGCTCTCGCTACGAACTGATGTCTGTTGCTGGGCTCCTCCTTTGTTTTGCCTCTCAACGACAATGCAAACAAGATGATACTTGGCAAGTTTGTAGCCAGCAGAACTCAGGACAGGACTCCAGGAAGTCACAGTCTCTGGAGATTATAGTTGCAGCACAAATCTGTCTCTAAGATCACAAACTGTTAGCCTATTTTTTACATTACTCTTGGTGCACAGATTAAACAAAGATACAGTGTAATGAGCTTTTGTGGAGAGGTCTTTGTTTTGATCTCAACGATCTGTCTCCCTGCCGGCAATCTATATGCTAAAGTAAAATAATCTAGCCTGGTGAGACCATCCTCTCTTGCTCTCTCTATCAGTCTGGACTCGCTGCTGCCCCAAACACTTTCAGTGGGTGGGAGAACTCCCCTTGAGAGACAGTCCCTCAGCCAATCAGCATAATAAAACATCCGTTAACATCTTCTTCATCACCAGCTGAGCCAATTGATTTATCAAGCTTTTGCCAAATCCAGTCTCGAGAACAGGAAAAACATCTTTTTCTCCAAGAAACTCTGTGAGTGGATACTTGTGTTGTTGACTCTGTTTCAGCAATAACTTCACTTATTACTGTGTTTACTCTACTGACCTTAGTGTTAGCACTTGTTGCTTTGGGAGCTGTCATTACTGCTCTGCAAGCGGTGGCCTGCATGTTATGTCATCAATTACATCACAATCCCTGATTGGCTGCTTATGTTGTCAACTGTTCGGATTTTAGTTTCTGAATATATGAGATATAAGTCCAAACTGATACAGAGCGCAAAACAGAATGTTAAGCTCACTTCATCAGGATGATCTTACAAGGCCAAAGCTAATCGATTTAGCCTCTAGCTAAATAGCCTATTTAATGGACAAACGTGATGGCAAGAAAATGAATAGTTCCCAAAATGCCAAGCTGTTCCTTGAAATACTGAACCCCTTCATTTAGTTTTGTGCTAAGCAAGACTGAATTCGAAACATGGGACAAGCTAAGATCTAAATCATGCCACAGAGAGGATGGTAGGAGTGCAACAATTGAATTAGTTGCTCACCGAAATGTGGAGATTCAGTAAGTCAGCAACTCTCCCACAATTGTCCAAATTTGATTTATAAATTCTGAAAATAGCTTGGCTCACTAACGAAGACTTACTATGTTTTGGACACTTGCTGCGGTAAATTTGCTTTGCTGCTTCAATACATTTAGACATAAGCATGATTTCTCATCTTATCTCTGTAGTAGGGTCGTAAGAGTCAAAATGACTTTGACTGACACCTTTTGAATAGACTTGCACCGATTAATCGGCAGTGTTCGGAATTGGGCCGGTTTTCACATCGTGACCCGCCGTGACCTGTGACCGGCCGGGCAGTCTAAAACATGACGATTTAAAACGCCGGTCACATTCCCGGTGTGCCGCATGGTTGACATCGTGTAACATCAGAATCGGCCAAAATCAGAATCAGCCATCCAAACACTCTGCAAATCGGAAATCGGCCCAAAAAATTCGGTGCAAGTCTATTTTTGAAGCAATCATTCGAGATCATTTCCCTCCCCACCTGTCATGTTCAGTTTCTCAAATGAATAAAGTAGATGCTTTTTGGATAGTCAAGAGATAAAAAGGAAAGGAAATGATGATACAGATATATATTAGAATTGTGACATGGAAGTATTTATTTCAATAATTTACATCAAAGGGCCAAGTGTCTGGAGTACTGTGATGTCGATATACAGTGAATCTGATGACAAAATGGAGGTGGTGCAGGAAAGGCACAATGAAAACAGATTTTCAGCAGTTTTGAAGCGTTACACAGGTGACAGGTGCCTCTAATGGTAAGTCAGTTCACTCAAAAGGAACTGAAATGTATGTTATGATTATGCAAAGCCAGCCGGTAACTGTTCTATCTGCTTAGCTTTCCTTTCGGACCACAAGCAGGTTATGGAAACACAAGTTAGTCTGATGTGCAGCCGAACTAGCAGGGTGCTGAAAATTTGAACAACTGTTTTGGCACTCTAAGTCTCTTCCTGCGATGCTGTTTCTCATTATCTTCCTGTGTTAATCCTAAGATCTGCTCATTAAGCAGAGCAAGAACATCCACACACTGTCAGCAACTCCACAGGAGCAAAGTGCCAACACACAGGGACGTGTTCATGCACAAAGAGACACACACTATAACTCACTCCCTCTCCATATGTGTCAGTCACATGATGGAGCCATATCTGCTTTCATAACAAGCTGAACCGCCTCAGATTTCCAATATGATGACATGTGGCATTTCACGTCGCAATTATTCATATATGACAGTCTTTATAAATACACTGAAGGCCAAGATTTTCACAGCTGTTCATGCTGGTCTGCCAAGTTGGTCTGTTTTTTTTACGTGGGTTGGAGTCTGTTTGGGATATGAATTATCCCCCCAAACATAAACAAATACAATATGTATATTTGGCCAAAGAAATCTGTCAGACCTGATCTTCGTCCGTGCCCGCTGTGTGCATCTGTGCATGGTGCTGCCTATTTTAAATTCATACAATTCTCATTCGCAGACCAAACTCCTCTGGAACAGCTCACAACAAAAATGACAGTGTATTCCTTAAACCACATACTGTAAAACAGTTTCACACAAGATGCAGCCTTGCATAACATAACTGCGGTTTTGCTTTGCTGCCCATCCCCGCACGCTCCCTTCTAGTCCACTCGGAACACACAGTGACATCCATATTGCATGAGAATATTGCTGGGTAGCCCACTAGTCAAACATGCAGACAAGTATGCATACAACCTCACACAGAAACATGCAGACACAGAACGCACATACAGCACGCGTGCACGCACACAGGGACACTCATTATAAATTATGAGTTCATGCTTGGAGCCTGCAGCCCAGATATAGCACCTCTGTTTCTTGTAGTTTTATTAATTCATCGAATGGGAGCTGTGTGCACCGCAAGCCTCACCGACCATCATTTACCATGCAGTGCACTAACAGCTGGAGCGTATCTCAAATAGAGTACAGTTGCATTTCCCCCACTGTCCTTTACATGACAACAAAGCTAGCAGCGGAGTTATTTTTGATCCGATGAAAAGCGCAGGAGAGGAGCGCTGCAGTCAGACAGAGTCAGAGAGAGAATCTGCCTAAACTCAGTAAACTCAGTGTGCTTGTGATGTTTATCAGCGAGCAGAAAAGACGGGGCTTAAATAAAGGAGGAGATAATTATTGCCAGTTAGGGAAAAGAAAAGACAGAGTTGTTAGCTACGGATTAAAAATAAACAGCATGTAGCATACTACACAGTTTCTCAGAGTACATACTTGGTTATGAAATTTCTCCACTTTTCTGTTTTTCACACTTTGGGTTAACCTTACCGTCTCTCTCTGCTTCCTTTTGCTGGATTTCTCTCCTCTCATGCCCTGAGGTTGTGGGCAGAGTGCCAGCAGAGAGAGTGTGTTTGTGGGTCTCAGTAGAGTGTGTGTAAACTCGACCCCTCGCCCACCCTTGAGATATCCGGACCATCAAATATGCATATGGCAGCTGGAGCAGCTATATGGTTTTTGTGCAGTGAACTTTGCACCAGGACTAGGAATGTCAGGTTTGGGTTAATTTTGCTTTCCACAGCTCGACACCCATTAACCTGTAACTTACAGGCTCATTACAAAAGCAAAGTTATATCACATAGAAGACTTTCCTTTTAGTCCGGGGCTCTGTTGACTCAGTGAGCTTTAGCACCACATTTCAAAGTGCTTTCCATTAAGAGTGGGTGAAATTTTATGTTTTGGGCTGTAAATGCCTTTTTATTTCATTTTCTGTTGGCTGCACTGACAGCCATGTTAACATGTGGAATCATACTGCCCAACGTTCACCCTCCAGTCTCCACTGGTCACCTCCCCAGTCAGGTGGGAGCCAGCTAACAGCCCCGACCTTTGGAGATTAGTGCTTGTCACACGGTGGCAGGCCGGTGTTGCTGCAGAAACGTGGTACCCACCTTCCATTCTTGCCACCTTATGGCCCCGTTGAGTGAGCGGCTTAGCCAGACCTTAACCACAGGGCATCATGATGATTTTGGAACAACGGGACTTCAGAACAATGGGTTTCATATGGTCGGACCAATGGGATGTCGGACCAATGGGCTGTCGGACTAATGGGCAGTTCCCCCCACCAGGTTGGGCACAATGTTTCCGAAGCAATGCTTTTGGGTTGGGATACATTGCTAACAGTAACCGCCAGATGAGCAGTGCAGCTAGTCAGCTCCCACCAGGCCCACTTCGACCCCGATCACACAGAAAACGTTTGCCAGGGCAGACGTTGCACTAGACTTTTTCGTCGCTGGTCATTTTGACCGACAGGGTCATAAAAATCCGATCTCAATCTATTTTTACCCGTCATTTTAATTTTCGTTTTTAAATGATAATAAAGATATTCAAAGACATTTAGTTTTCAGTCATTCATTTTTAATAAATCCAACAAGCAAGTTATAAAGTGTGCATTAATAAGGACATGAACGAAAAGATGAACAGACATCCACACACCCGTGCCATTAGCCTTCTTATGTCAACAACGCTACATGAAGCAGATGAATGACTTTTTCTCTGCAGTGTGAAAATGGCAGGCACTTAAACCACTGACTGTGCATAATATATTAACAAAGCAATTTAACAAAATTAAACAATTACAAATAAAATCTGAACAAAAAATTGCAAGAAATCAGTTGACTTGAACGTAGTTCACCTGCGGCCTGAACTCTCAGTCACCTTCCTCCTCTTGCACATGGACTGGAACTCTGTGCCGGCTTGTGTGTAATCAAACGCATCAAGGGAGGTTGCTGCGGAGGTAACTGTCATTAAGTTTTGTACTTTTGCCTCGGACGGACGACTTCTCGTGACTGTTTTGATGTTGATGTTCTGAAGGCTAAATCCGTGCTCTGCTGCCGCACTGGAAACTGGAATTACCAGCGCCACTTAAGCCACAGTTTTAAAGTCGGGGAACATTTCTCTCAAAGAAGTTCATCAGAAGTCGGCAAGACTCTCTGAGTGAGGGGTTTCCTGATCCTGCAAGCACTCGCTTCACCGGGAGGAAATCCCACAGCATGCACTCCTTCTGCACCAGTGGTTCAGCTGCACCAGTGTGTGAGCTGTAGTGGTCACAGACGCGCTCCAAAGCCTCCTGTCCACAGCTCTTCAGTGCGCACTCCGCTGCCAAGTGGGCAAGGGTGGTAATTGCAACCGGTCAAAATGACCGACGGCCTTCAGATTTTCCGGTCATTGTTGTAAAAAACCGGTCAATGACCGAGAATATCCAGTTAACAGAAGATCTGTGTAGGCACATGAGAGATTATGGTAACTGCGGTAACTGCGGTAACTGCGGTTTGTACAGCTGTATCGCTCTGAGTATCCAGCAACCTCTTCCACCAGTTTCTCCTCCATCGTTTACAAACTGTAAACTTATTGTTGTGACCACCGCAGGAGGCCCACCTCTCAAATCATCCAACTAGACAATGGGGAAAAAAAGCAGAGATGACAACCAGCAAAAAGGCCAGGTGCCTATAGAGCGCAGAAATGCGAGGCACCTAGCGACACAAAAACTGTGTTCAAGAAGCTTCATTCTCATTAAAACAATTACAAACAGGCACCCCCAGCCCTAAAAATGCTTTCTTTGTGATTGGGGTCTTAGTGTGGAGTGCAGCACACTGAAGAACAGCAAAACTGACCTATGTGTACCCAATCAAAAATAACCAAATAATGCCTGACTGTTGATATTTCTAAGACTATACTGTATCTAGGAGATAAAGCACAGCTACTGTATGCAACATCCCTCCACTTAACGCCCTCTCTGAAGCCGATGCCAAAGGTGAAACTTCCTCATTCTTGTTGCAGACCCCTTCCTCTGCTCTTGCCGCCTGCCTTTTTTATCTTGATATTTTTTTTTTCTAGCTTAGCATCAGCGATTTCCTCTCCTTTCACCAGCACGAGTTTCAAGCTGAGACAAGGTTGCGCCTGATGAGAGAGGTTCACACAAAAGAGTGGGAGCGTGATGAAACAAGGATTTGCCTCACATTTACTGAGCGTGCACTACAGTTCCAGTCTGTTCACCTGGAAAAGTATGAGACAATGGGAGAGAGTCAATCCCAAAATGCCACCCACAGTCCTCACTCTGGCCACGGCTTCACACTGTTTCAAAAGGGATTGTTAACATCCAGCCAGGATGTATTTGTTGGCAGCTATGTGCTGTCAAACACTATGAACTGTAATCCAATGAGCCACATCTCATCTCGAGGAGGCCTGGTTGCCACTTTAAGGAATTTCTATATAAAGCTGGACACAATCCTGTCATAATGGGCTCAATCACATCCTCTCATAAAGAGGAATCCAACCCAAAAATGACTGACCTTGTACTGCTGGGCTTATTGTATTGTTCAGTGTTTTCCACCTCCTCTATCTCTTCAAATGGTTTCCAGAGTTTATAGCTGTGCCCTCAAAAGACCAAAGACAGCAGCCTGTCAATATAGCATACAATGTTGTGACCACAAGAGAGTCTGTATTTTTGAGCCTAGAGACTCTCCTTGGCTGGATAAGTTCTCACATAAAACTCAAGTTGAAATAGTCAAGGCATTTTAAAGGTAAATTGGGTGCACCAAAAAAGTAAATTGCAACACTTGGAATGTGTTATATGTACATTTTGAGATAATGTTTTGCAAGTGTGTACTTTTTTTTTTGCTCTGAAGTGCTGTGCATTAGTGCTTTCATCTGTCCGCCCTTGAATTAAGCTTGGTAATGGATATGCTGCTGCCTCTAACACACAGTATGGATTTCAAGTGATGAATATGTAAATCAAAGCATGTCCGCCTTTCGCAAAAAATGTGCAGATTCTGGTCGTTTTTAAGCTCCTGCACCTAAAACTATGCAACAGCAGGTACACATCGGTCAATTAATCTGAAGCACAAGAAATGCATACTGATCAAGACCCAATACATGGAAGAAATTGGAAATTCCTGGCCATGCTGGGGGGCATGGCTCTGTAGGGTGGTAATACTGGTCTGTCAGTTGTTCCATCAGGGTGAAATATATCAACAATTGCCATGAAGAAATTCATGTATCCCACAGGATGAATCCCACTGACTATGGTAATCCCTTGCATTTTCCTCTTGCACCAGTTTTAATTTGTAGTTACATGCCTCAATAACTAGTGGGTGGATTATTTCAGATTTGGTGCAGACAATCATGTTCTCCTCTGGATGGATGATTTATTATCTCTTTGGTGATTCCTTAACTTTTCATCTAGCACTGTCTGCAGTGACTTTAATTTATGGTCAAATACCTGCAAGACTAATGACATTCCCATCAACCTCAGCCGTACTTTAAGGTGCAAATTAGCATACGTTAGCATGCTAAAATTCGAACCTAAGATGCTGACAATGGGAAACATTATATACCTGCTAATGCATGTTTCCACACTTACATTAGCATTTTGCTCAAAGCACCACAGTATGGCCTCACAGAGCTGTATGTAAAGATGGACGACATGTCTCCACTCCTGTAAAGAAGTGAAGCGAAAATATCCCAGATACTGCCACTGCCATCTTCCTTTGGTGAAATTATTTGAACCCAGTTTCCTGTCCATACACCTGTCTGACCAATCGCGAGCAGCTCCACTGAATGTGAGCTCACCAATTGGCTAACACTGTTGTCAATCATGTTGTAAAATCTCTGTTTTATAGCATTAACAAACTAATTAAGACCAAAGTTATCAGAAAAACAAACACTTAAACACAGAGTAGCATGACAAAAAACTACCTTTAACGACAGAAACCATCTTTGAGTTTTTAGTTTGGATCATACTATTACTATTGGGTGAGCTGTCATGTCATCCATCTTTATATACAGTCTATGATTTCTGGGGCATTATGTGAAATTGAGAGCTTATAAATGGTCTGGACACAGATCAGAACATGGAGGTGGCTGAGCCAGAAGCTAACAGCTAACAGTGCTAACTCCACAAACAGCGCTAACAATGGCAACAGTGCTGACAGAGCTAACAATGTTAACCAGGGTGGAAGCGGAGGGTGGGCACTATGTGCTTCCACGACGTGTAAAGCGGCGGCAATTTGGTAATCATGCACACAAGGCCAGACCAGCTTACCACAACAAACCACAATGAAATTCGGATTGCAACACTACAGAGGTAGCGTGACTCTCTCTGCTTGGGATGCCATTACTCCACCGTATTTCTACATAGCAAATAGTAGTTTGCTGCTATATTAATGCTCTGAATATTGCACACAGAACCTTTAAACCGCACTGAAAAATGAGTCTCTGCAACGCTGCCAATTCCTCAAGACAACTGAACTGATATTTAAAACAGACAGATGATTCTCTACGCCTAAGCAGTCATGATGAAGTCTGAACCACAGTGAATGGGCATATCAGTCATGCACAGAGACAAAGCTGGTGAGCAGGACAAGGTATTATGGATAGATATTTAAATAAATATATTCCTGCAAGATGGATAACTGACATTTTCAGGCCATGTGTGGCTGCCCGGAGATGTGGCCTCATAACACAGAGGATCAGATCTCAAAAGTCCCATTGAGATGATGAGTGGAACGAACTTACTCCTGTGTTGAAGTGCAAGAGACTGATACAGCCATGCATGGATGGTCACAGTGACACACACACACAAAGACACACACACACACTTAAGTCCAGTGACATACTCATAGTCTCTAATTAGCACTGATACTTTGTTGTAAAGGGCAAAGCTGTCTGCTGGCTTTTGGGCATGACACTCCAACGATAACCTTCCAGTCATCAGGAGGAGGAAGGGTGAGGAGATGAGAAAGAGAGATTGTATCACACACACACACACACACACACACACACACACTATAACAGCAGATAAACACTCAAAATGGCACTGTGATATGTCGCTTGTGACTTTCCAAGGCTGCTTTTGTGTGCGTGTGTCATATAGTTGATCATTTGATAATGTCATTGTGAGTATGTGTGAGTCATCTCTGCAAGGGGATTCGAAACGCGGCAGACGTTATGGAGCAAAAAGCACAAACAGTTTGACTCTTTATCAGTCCCTCTCCCTCTGAGGAGGTGTATGCAGAAACCTGTGATTCCTCTCACCTGAACCAAACTCCCCAGTAAGCAACAAAAGAGAAGATATGAAAAGATCGATGGCAATTGTGTTTAGAGTGGCTATCGTGGTGTGAAGGGAGAATGGCAGGGCATGTAATAGAGACGAAGGGAGGCAGTTAGGGGTCACATGTGCGCGAGGAGGCGCGGACAAGAGAGTCAGAGAAAATTGACTATGTGGCACTGCGACATTCAATGAGAGAAGAAAACAGCGGCAAATTGATTTTGGATCAACTTCTGAGTAGAGATTTATGTGCGACTATGGACTCATGCAGTCAAGATATTACCATACTTGAAATGATCTGCATGCTCTGCTTAAGTAATTCAAGTAGCATAGGTCGAGGAGGTGTCTCATACAGTAGACTCTCCCTCAGTCGCTCAGAAATCCATCCAGGTGTCAGTGGAGCGTATACAGTAGGTGAGCTGAACGCTGCGATGGGCTTGAAGCTCAATGAACCATGAGTCCTCCACTCTCTCTGTCTCATGTCGGAACAGATGGCAACACTGCCAAGCCTCACACTCATCCATCATTCGCCATTCATTTAGCCAGGCAGTACATAGGTGTGTGTGTGTGTGTGTGTGTGTGTGTGTTTGTTCACAGTGTACTCTGAGGTGAAGCAACACTGAGGAGATTGGCTGTCAAACAGGCCCACACGCTGAAGCTCAGCTGCAGGATTTCAGGTCATTTCTGTTTGAGTTGCCCCCCCCACAAACACTGAGCTACATTTTAAAAATATGCATGTGTCTCAAAGTCGCAGCAGTACATCTGTCTGACAGAAAAAAAGGAGAATATCCAATACGTTGAGCAAAACGTAAAATAAAATGGTATTGGTAAAACATATCATGAGATGATGGATGCCATGTGTCAACTGTGATTGCTCTGAACACGGAGGCTACTGAATGTGGCACAGTGTTGGTGATGCCTGTCAAAACCCCTCCGGTTTTCTCCCTCCCCTCTCCGAAGCACTGGAGGAGAGGAAGTGCAGATGTGTAGTTAGTGTTCAACTCATCATCTCTCTCCATCCCTCTCTCCCTCCTTGTAGTGATTTGTGTGAGGATGGAGCGCCTTGGGCAAAAACGCTGAAACCATCTGCTCTGCTAAGCCTGCCTCTCTATCAGCTTTTTGCTTAGAGTTTCTCCAGCCTTTTTCTTTGGTCTTTCTTCTTCTCCTTGCCCTTCATAACGCTGTGCGATTTCCTCCCCCTTTGCTCCACTGATCATTAATTGTGCTTTGTTTAGTTTGTGCAGAGTAGCTCAACAATGAATTCAAAGCATGGTCATGAATTTCCATGCTTATCATCAGAAAATTAGGCTGTTTTAATACTGCCTGCAATTAAAATGCTTAAACTCAATGTTATTTTATTATTTAACTGAACAAATAGCTGGAGCTCCGGAGCTTAGCTGCTGGTTTTGATCAAGGAGCTTTTCACGGCAGGTATGATAGATGCTTTTTTTTGAAACTTTTTTTTTTAACCCATCTCAAATACTGCTGAGCCTTTGTTTTCTCAACCATCTGCTCACAGGAGATGAGCACAAACGCCTGGCTTCTGAAAAGACAGCAAACTCTCTCAGTTCTTGTTTTAAAATCAGCTTAGCAGATAACACATGATGCTACGCGTTTCTTATGGCACACGCCTTCTGTCAACCTAAAGAAGAACAGCTGGTTAAATTTGAATGCTAACAGGCCTGTGCAACAGAGAGCTTCGTGGTTTCACACCTGACAATGTTTTCCAACCTTCAGTCTTCAGAGTCTAATAACTTCCTGTTACCCCTCCAGACCTAAGGCCCTGGTCTCATGGCAGGTGTGCTCTGACTCTGTTGACAGAACATAACAGACAGAGAAAATGAGTGTAGTGTTAATACTGTTCCTGGCATCACTACAGGTTCTTTAAGTTCCCTCACCCCCGTAGTGTGACAGCCAACTCTGTCCGATCAACTAAGGAAAGTGAGCTTCACTGGGTTGTAAATGTATTCCGGTCTTGCTGCTAAAAGACCATCTAGTGATCTACTGGTTACTCTCCGTTCACCTGTTTGAAACAGCTTTGCTGTATTTTCCTCGCAAAGCCCCAGCCCACTTTATTATTACTTTTGTGCCTATGAAGCTTTTTGTTGATGCATTACACCTCTGCAGTTTACAGTGGTGGTGGCAGATTTACCTCTCAAATCATCATAATATTTCAAACAACAGCTGCTTAATTTCAGGCAGAAGCAAAAGCAAAAGCAGCCTACTCATCTCCATCTGGAAATTGTCAGTCTTGCAGCTGAACTGACGATTGTCATGAGGTGATTTTCCATCCACCTTTTTTTGTGCATTCTCAGTTTGCACAACAAGACCTGCTTGGAAACACAAAAAAATCTCACAATTTTGCAAAAATGTTTCTACTCTTGGAGGTGGTGATAAAGTTGGTGTAACAATAAAAGGTGCGACCAAGTGCAATGGAAACAAATGCAGAGCGTAAATGATGACATACAGTCATGACGTACTGCCATTACACAGACGATTTCACGCTCTCTTTGCTGTCTCTGGATGGCTTTAACACCATTTATGTATGCACCACAGGCCTGTTAGCAGAACTCTTCCAAGAGCACATAGCTCTGATATTAGTTGTTTAAAATTCTCTGTTGTCATTGTTCATTGTGCTCTATGTTGTAATACATACTTTGTTTTCCTTCGTTTGAGGTTTGACTGGTGCTCTTTCAAAGCTAGCTACTTAGGCTAACATTAGGTACATGAGTTAAGCTGGTTTGCTTAGGAGTTCTCTACGCAGCAAAACAATTTGCTATGTAAAGATACAGTGGAGTAATGGCATCCTGAGCCAAGAATTCAGTCACACTACCTCTGTGTGTGTTGTAATCAGAGCTTCTCTGTGGTTTGTTGTGGTAGATGGTCCAGCTGTGTGTGCATGTTAGTGCATCAGTGTATCCCACTGGCTAGCTAATTGCCATCAATATGCACTGTGCTCATACAGCTCTATTTCCTCCCTGGTTAACACTGTTAGCTCTGTCAGCACTGTTGTTGTTCTTAGCGCTGCTTATGGAGTTAGCACAGTTAGCTGCTAACCTCCGACTCAGCCATACACTCTAAATATTGTATAGAGACACTTAAAGGGCCAGTGGCTTCCTGCAGTGGTGAAGCTGTGATAGGACCTTGACTCCCAAGGTAACAGGAGTGCACAAAATATCGGTGGCTTGAAAAATAGAAATGAATCTGATGTCAGACGGAAGGAAAAGCCGCGGATGAAAAGAGAGAACATGCTGGGAGTCAGGACAATCCCTCAGACTTTAAAGATGGCTTTAAAAGTCTGGAAACACTCTCTGTTGTGCTCCCTGGCTTGCATCTTTTCTTTTCAACTTCTGCATTTTATCTGTCATTCAGTTTGTATCCAGTAAAATATAAACCAGCGGGGAACACTGCTTGATTCATTGCAACAAGGGGAGCCGCTCTCCAGTAAACTGCTGCTTTCTAAACGTGATCAAGTCAAACAACCCTGCGTCCAACCCATTCCACCAGTCTATTCATTAGCTAATTAAGATAAATGGCCACTTAGCCAAATCAATTCGATGAAGACTGCTGCACTACCAAAGTCCAGCCCTCTACCAATTGAGAAAGCCCGGTGAAGCAGTGAGGCTGACAGAGAGCTGCCTGAACCCAGGAGCTCAGCCTGGGTAAACATAGTTGGGTGACCTTCCTTTTATTCCTCATGCTCTGGTGTATTTTTATGTGCATTTATAAAAGGTCTAAGGTTTGAATGCCTGGTGTAGGTGTAACACACAATCGCAGAGAGAAAAGATAATAATGTATTCATAAAATATATTGCATTCTGGACTATGAACAGTATCACAGGCCTCTGTAAACAAACAGGCAGCGATCTGACAATGCTTCAACCAATAAATTATTCTGTTTAAATTATGCTTTTATTATGCTGTTGGAGGTATTTGCATGACCGGAGAGCAGATCTGTGTGTTCGTGTGTGTATGTGTGTGTGTGTGTGTGTGTGTGTGTGTGTCAATTCAACAATACTAGCCATTCAATTTAGTCCATAACAGTCCTAAATTTTTAAATGAGGACACAGAACAAAAGGGTGGGTGTGTGAGGGAAAATGAACTATTAGAAAAACCTGTGGACAATGAGCCAGGGGAAAACTTTTTAGGGTTTTGATCATTTGAGACACAAACTAGACAATACATCCATTCCACACTTGGGCTACTGCTGGCAAAGCAAAGTCCATTCAGTAATTATGCTGCTTCAGCTTTCACAGCAATGAGGAAGTCACTTACTATTGTCAGATATGTCACTGGTCCAAATGATTCATAGGACACTTCTTGTTTCCGATTGAATGGTGTTAGTAAGTTTGTGAATTTAGCTTGTCTAGATTCTGATGCTGCTTGATTTGGGGTGTAGCTGCCGAGCCACAGCAGAATCCCTCTGCTGTTATCTAACGCAACAGTTCCAGATTTGTGGAACATTTCGTACTGGGCTGCAAGGAAACAATATGCACTTGATCTGCATGTGCAGATTTCCTGTTATGGTTGCAAATGGCTAGCTGAGTAGAAAATAAAAACACAGAGTTTAATGAAGCTTGAGAGTTTCTTCGGAGGATGTAGTGGAGAATAAAAGCTGTAACGTGTGTGGTACTGTATAATATGTTATCCAAATGTAACAACTTTTTCAACTTTAAAGGCATAGTTCGGATTTTTTGAAGTAGGGTTGTATGCGGGACTTATCCACAGTAAGGTTGTCATTAGTCTCGCCACCAGACAATCAGACATCTCCGCCTTCTGATAGTCTGGGGACACTCCTTTCTAAAGTGTGTTTAACACACCGGCGAAAACGGCCGGCAACAAAGCAGCGCCTCTTGCATTTTTGAAAAGGACACGCCCTCCCGGAAATGTGCACTCCCCTTTTCTCGTCCGCAAGGAAACAAACACACAGAGAACTTGAAAATGGATGCCGAGAGATTTAACTCCGTTTTATCAAACGTGTGCTCAGTCCACAAGATTGTGGAAATGAAGGACTTACAGCGACTTGAGCCATTTTGTACCGCTACACGTGTTTCTAGTCGGACTATGTTTACGAGCAGAAGAGTTCAGCGAGCCACCGAAGGACCGCCCTGCGGATTTACTACTGGTTCTGCAACGTAGGGAGTTTTTTTAAACTCTGAAATTGTGGGAGAAAGTCATCAGTCTTCATTCAAGCAAAGTGTCTAAAGACTGACTTGTGACTCTAGGTTGTCATGAGAACCGATACTTTGGAACCAAGTCGATGCCAACATGCAAAAAATACGTTGGTGCCTGGTTTTTTTTTTCGGTAACGTAAGTACCGGACACAACTTTGCCCTCAGCGGGCCGCGTCGATTCCTGTTGGAACTGACGGGGGCAGTATACGTGCAGCAGTCTGTGCCGAGGACAAGTGCCGAAGAAGAACGCCTGTTTGCTAGAAACAATGGCTTCTACAAGTGTTGCTGGAGCCACAACACCTCGGTTTGTCGTTAACAATATCATCTGTAACATTACTTAACGTTGCGTTTCACATACATGAGTTCTGTTTTTTTTTATGTCTATCATATGAGTATCGAGAATCGTGGAAATTCGCTGGTATTGGTATCGACTACTGAAATTCTGGTATCGTGACAAGCCTAATCCATAGTCAGTGCATCACCTACAGTAGATATGAGTTAGCACTCTCCCAGTATGGAGAAGCAGGCAGGAGTGCAGTCATGGAAGCTAAGCAATGCACCGCTGAGCACAGGGCAACAGCAAAATATATTTTAGTCACCTAAAAACCCACCTTGCTGCCGGATATTGATTTCCAACCAGGAACTGAAGCCATTATATTGCTCTCTTCAAAGCCAGACTCCACTGACAAATCCACTTATTTAACATTGCTGACAAAGAAAGCTGCTGATCTACATCTACCTTCATCAGTTAGTGTGTGTTTGTTATTATGTAGATTCTGCATTTAAGTGTTGATTTGGATTCAGCAAAGTCACATACTAACACAAACTAATTAATTGATTGAGGTCGTGGTAGACCTGCTCTGGTGGCTTTGACGAGAGCATAGATGGGTAACTGAATCTGTTAACAGCTTCCCCCGTTTGAAAGGGCTAACAGCAAAATAAATTGGTGAAAATGTTCCCAGTATAGCGCACACTAAAACTGTTATTGAGTTTTTTTTAGGGGTTTTGTTAGGTGGTTAAAATACATTTTGCTGCTGCCCTTTCGGCCACAGCAGCACATCACTTAGTTTCCATGTCAGCACCCCAGCGTGCCTCTATCCCTTTAAAGGCTCAAGTTTGAGTTCAAGTTGGGTGTCCAACTTCACAACTTCGAGGAAAGAACATGTGATGGACTCGACTGTGACATCAGTCTGTCTGACACCCTCTCTGTCCAGTTGCATTAACGGTGCAGGTGGGAAGAGACTCGATGGGTCTCAGTGGTCTTTCTGTCTCTCACCGTCCCTCTCCATCAGCTGCACCTTTTTCTGTCTTCTTCCACCAATCTTTCTTCTGTCCCTGTACTCACAGATATAAAGCAAAGTGTCTAGTCAGACGAGAGATAAACTCGAGGTCTGGCGAATCTGCAACAGATGGATGATGATGAGTGAGTGTCTTTTACTGTACCACCCAAGGTTTAGCTATGGATCTTTTGTGGATTCGGTGTGATCCGCTGGTGGGATGAGCAGCTATCATAACTGAGAACAGGCTTAACTAGTGATCACAGCTCTATTATCACAGACAGCATGTGTATTATAGGAAGGAGTTTTTTAAGAAGGACTTCCCTGTATTTTAGCTTCTTATACTCCCTGTCCATGTGCATCTTGAAATGGCAGTTATAAAATTAAACAAAATGTCATAAGAACTATAGAGGACATCACAGATCACTAGTTTCATGCATATTACACAATCTAATAATGAAACGAGCGTCTTGGACCACCCTAATCTGAAGCAAAATATACAAAAGGTCACACATTAGAAATGCATCAAGGGTTTTTCTACGGTTTTAAAGGCTCTGTAAATGGCAACAGTGTCAAGGACAGCAGGCTGATGCATTTGATTCAGACTAGTTTTATCTCCTGTGTTGCTACGCTGCACATCTCCGTGCAGATATAGTGCAATCTGTTTTCCCAACTGAGCAAACAGGCCAAACCAGTGCACACATGTACACATGCATATTAATAAAACACCCATGTGCACAAATGCGCACACACATGTACAGAAATAAATGAAATAGAGGCATAAACACACATGTGCATGCATAAGCACATCATGCACGCACTAGATAAACAAAGCAGAGAGCATTTGAACTCCTCTCGCACAGTCCAAACTGTAGCAGGGGAGCTGTATCAGGCAGAGATTGGTAATAAAACTTTGCCTTAGTCAATGCAGTCTGTGAGAGTGTGTGCTTGTGTGTGTGTGAGTGTGTACTATTTGCTGCTCTCAGCGGTGTGGGAGGTGTGATTTGTAGCTGTAATATCGACAGGCAAGGCCTTGGAATGAGGTCTTTCCTTCAGGGAGTCCTCCTACCCTTTCGTGCCTGCACAGAAATGCTCACACAAATCTCCACCACCTAACCTTAATACCACTCACCACTATGTGCACAACTTTACCTTAAAGGACGAGTCACATCAGCCTTTGAAAGGGCGAATCTCTTGGAAAAATTAATTCCAGTGGAATTACTGCAACCACTGGCTTAGCTCGTGGGTTAAAGAATGTGTTGAGTTTTGTTGAAAGGTGACATGCAAATTCACGCCATTGATCAATGGCTAGTCTCTATATACAGACTCTACATTCAGTGAATGTAGAGTCTGTAGGCAAACTTCGGAGATCTTGCCTCTGGTTTCCGGTGCTAGGCTGTTTGTAGTTCGCGTGATATTGATCAATCACGTGTGAGCCGGCTACAGTTGTTGCCAGGTTAAACGCTCCGTGCGGTGAACTAACGAGGCGGAACGTAATTGGCGTCACTGCAAACAGAAGTCAGAAATGGAAATTCGCCTCCTCCGCTCAAATCAAACTGGCATGCCAAAGAATCGGGGGTCTGCCCCCAGAGGCTGTATCGCCATCTGCCAGAAGTCAGACGTCGAATACAGCCAATGGGTTCCGAGAATGACCAATGGCTAATCTGGCTCACAGGCCATGCACTGTGGGTATAAGCCACCTATCTCAGATGGCAACCCACTTCCTGAAAGTCATCATTTTCAAAACACCTGTTGCTATGTGAAACTAGTCTTGCAAACCTATCTCCAACCTTTTTGTAGCGCTTTGTGTGAAACAATTTCCAAGGTAGCAACCAACATACTAAAACAGGGGATTTAGCAATTGTAATACCAGCTTTCGTCCCTCCACAAAAACAAGTTCCCTCCCCTAAACTATTTTGCAAGGGCACCGTTGCTGCATCCTGGGCTTAGCCCCACCAAAGACAAATGATTGGTTTGAAGAACTATAAACAACACATAAAGTTTTCTTTCCGTACTGCAGAATTATGACGGGTTCAGCCAGACCTTTCTCCAGCACTGGCAAAACCCAAGATACGATATGTGATACGAACCAACGGCAACGGTCTTGACATTGCTGAAGCCAGAATGTCCAAGATAAAGGAAACTATCGTGGTTGAATAGCTAGCTGTGCATCACCATTTACTTTTATAACCTCTGTCAGAGTATCAACTTGTCCCCAAAAGAGCAACAGTTCACAGACAGCTGCAAAACAGGAATCAACGGTACAAATCATCTTTGGAATACACTGACTGTTTGCTTACCAACCAGTACATAGTTTATCAACGAACCCTGTGAGTACTCACTATTGTCGTATTTTCCTCACTGTCGATCGGAGCTGGAGCTGATAAATACTTGTGACTACTGCAGAGTCATTTGTCCTGGCAGTGAATGCTGATTGTAATCTTTCCAACTAAATACAAAAGCCATATGTTAGTGGGTGTTAGTGAGGTTGTGTGCAGTTGGAAAGAGGCTTATGTCACCAAGATACAACAACAACATATTGTAATTTGCTAAGACATCTAGATGCATTTATCTGTGCCATTTTTATGTTGTGTCCAGGCCTTAACTTTGACATAATCCAAAGTCCTACCTTCACCCTAAACCGACGTACAAAAAGGTGTCCATTTTGTTTTCAAGAACACAAGCTGCCTGTCAGAATGCACAAAATGGTCTCACACCAAACAACTCCACATCTAACACAAGGACAGCTCCATACTCACCTTTCTTGCTTGCAACATTGAATGGAACAGTTGAGACACAAGGGAATCTGACAATCAGACAGGAACACATCTTTGGCTGTAACATCTTGTAAATCAGAGAGTGCTTGGAGGGCGATGCACTCTCTCTGCAGTTGTCCATACTTCTCTCACACCCTGTTCCTCTACTGACACATTGACCAATTAAACTTCTAAACCCTGACACTCAGACTGCCAGCTTTTTGGAGTATCTGGGGTATTTTTCTGAGTGTGAGTGTGTGCGCACTCAGGATATACCGTCCCGGTGTTTCTGTCAGGCAATGGATGGATTTCTGTTTGACGGTGAAACTGCAGAACTTTTAAAAGGTATGAGACAGCAAAAAACAGCCCACTTCCCTCCCCCGCCCGCTATCCCTGTGCAGTATGGCATAACAGAGACCTAAAAGAGGGCTTTTCATTTCGTCTGTCTTTGTCTTCAATCCTCACTGGAGTCACTTTAAAACATATTAAGCTGTTTGTTGTCCGTATACCAAGTCTTTTCCATGAAGCTCAGCCAAACTTCAGACAGAAAGTAAAACAATTCTTGTGATGCCAAATAGCTCATCCTCAACCACAATTAGGCTGAAGAAGGGAAAGAAAAGTCACCTTCAACTAAGTAAGGAGAACAAGTCCAAATCACTTCAGTGAGGTTGATTATGAAATTCACCAGAGAAGGGGATCTTTGGGACGTCTGGGCAATAAATGCTTGTATTTCTTTCTTTTTTATATATCTCCATGCCAGTGCTAACCATGGCCAAAGGCATTATGTATCTTAGGGATGCCTTCATGAGCTAAAATAGTGAGAGTACGTTTTGGCATTGAAAGTAAGAGTTGGCATTGAAGAAGGAAACACTGGCAGTAAAATACAAACCTGGGTTTTGTGAAAACAAAACACAGGCATTAAAAATTAATCTAATTGTGATTTTTTTTTTGCATTCAGGTGTGTTTTTCAATGACAATTTATGATTGTTTTTTTTTCTTCATGTCTCTCTTGGAGGGATCAGTGGGTCAAGAAGAGCCTTTCTGTCCTCTGTATGCCAATTGAATATAAACAGTTTCCTTGCCCCTCCCTTCAAACTCCCCCCTCCATGCAAAAGTGTGAAATGAAGAAAAAAACAATCAGATTGTCCCTGAAAAACACATCAGAAAAAAATACCAAAATAAAACACTGTTTAACACCTGCGTTTTATTTTCCAGTAGAACTTTTCACTGCCAGTGTTGCGTTTTCAATGCCAAATTTTATTTCCGATGCCAAAAATAACAGTCACTCTTCTAGCTCCATATACCTTGAGATAATTTCCTCAAATTTGGCACAAATGTCCACCTTGATTCAAGGATTAACTGATTAGAATATAGTGGTCCAAGGTCAGAGTCACTGTCACCTCACAAAACATTTTTGGCCATAACTCAGGGATTGGCGCTAAAACAAATGTGTTATAGGATAAAATGCAAAGTGATGACATTTAACATCCAAAAGGTCAACTTCACTGTGACATCCTAATGTTCTGCAAAAACACTTTTCTGATCATTACTCAGTGTCATATCTGAGGAACAGAAGGGGAGACATTTGATCAGATACTGGTTTGTTGACACTAATCTTGGGTGCCCACCTTGATGATGGTACAGATCTTCTGTGCTGCCAGGGGGAAGACTGGTGTGAAGCATCCACGTTTTAGAATTTGAAACTACTTTGCAGCAACATTCATATGTGAAGCATTGTCTACTGTCATGGCTACATCTCTGTACTCTGTCCTGACCACAAGCTCATTGTTCTTTTCATACAGTCTCTAATACAGCATGTTTCTCACTGCAAAATTATCCACTGGAATCATACATGTGATTATTGTGATCCACTTTGCAAAAAATACACTTAATAAATTTACTAAATTCCTCTAAAAGTCTTCAGTACATTTATTACATGAGTCTGGACAGACATAGATGCAACAGAATTGACTGGTTGGCCTAGCCATATAACAATGTTTTAGTAATTCTAGTTTTACTAGTCCATACCCATTGAGTACAGCATACCATACCATGACTTAGTCATACCAAAAATTAGAAAAAACCCCCCAAAACATTCAGCCACAGGGGGAGCCACAGCGATCGGTCGCATTTTAGCCATTTTTAAGTATTTTTCTGTTGATATAGCGCCACCCAGTTACCAAATAGAGTTAAATTTCTCCAGTCACCTTGAGGTGTCCTGTTCTACATATCTACCAAGCTTAGTAAAAATCGATATGGCGGTTAGTCTTAGATAAGAAATTAGGTCTCTAGCGCCTCCATTTTGTTTGATGGGGTCAATAATGGAGGGGTCCCCTCAGATTATGTGTGGTCATATGCCTACAAAGTTGCGTGGTGATCGGTGAAACCCTTGAGATGTTATACACCTTTATGTGATGAGCCACGCCCTCCGCAATATTCATTGCCTTATAGAAGCTCAGTTTAGTAAGTTTTCCGACTTTTGCCAGGAGGGAACTTTAAATATTGGTCCCTAGATTATGTTCATTGAGATTCATGCAGATTGGTCAAACTTCTTAGGAAAAGATCGATTTGAAGTGTTTTTCAAAAAATTCAAAATGGCGGACAATCTTTATAACTGGAGGCATCTCTGTGCAAAGTTTCATGTCTCTACGACATACGGGGCATGAGATATGCCCATTCAAAGTTTGCAATTTCAATCGGTTGCTATAGCGCCCCCCTTTGGCCAATCAATGTAATATTGCTTCATTCGCATCCTCCCATGACCCTCTACCACTGTGCCAAATTTCACATGGATTGACCAAGTCGTCAGAGTTTTCGTCATTATATCGTAAGATGACATTATGACAATACTGTGCCATTGGCAGCACGTCATTGCTCTCACATGCACGACAGTCCTATCACAGTGGGGCCACACACTCAATCACAATTTCAATCACTCATTTTGCACTACAAAGTGACAGCGCTCAAAGTATTTCGAGCTAATCATATGATTTCCAGGTGGCTTGCTAAGGCTGATTGACAACCCTATTCATTTTCTTTTCAGATGAAAAAAGCTAGAGGAGATGAAAAGGCCAGAAGATCTCTGAGTATTTCAAAAGCGTGGACGCCATCAAAGATTCAGTTCACATGTGACAAATCCTGGTCGGCGCAGAGCCATAAAGATTGCAATAAAGACTGTAAATGATTGTCACACACGGGCGGACCATTTCTGAGGGTTATCAGAAACACGGTGAACACCTGCAGCAGGCCTATGCATGTGCGTGTGTGTGTCTGCTCGTGTGCTGATTTGAATATGTGTGTGTTTCAAAGTGACCGGCTGAGCGCGTACATCCACGCAGGATTATGGAAACAGTGGATTACTTCCTCCGCGCCATGAAGAAGCTCCTTTAAATCCCAAAATGAACAGTCAAGGAGAGGACAGCAGCTTGAAAAGACTTGGAGAGATGAAATGGTTTTCCTCTGAGTCATTCCGAGTGTTTCCTGCTAATATGGTTGCAACAAAAGTGACCTCGGGTTTTCCGAAAAGAGATGCTTTGTGGAATAAATCAGCCGTTAAAAAAAAAAAAAAAATCACAAATACTGTGAATATTTGTCAACATTTGTTTTGGGTGACAGCACTTTTTTGTTGAATAAAGTGTCAGTGTGTGTGTGTGTGTGTGTGTGTGTGTGTGTTTGTGCATGCACATTGAAGCATGAAAGAAATGTGTGTGTGTGTGTGTGTGTGTGTGTGTGTGTGTGTGTGTGTGTGTGTGTGTGTGTGTGTGCATGGCACCAACTGTGAAGGCCCTGACACCCAGCAGTAAACAGTCGAAGAAAAAGCAGGATGACTGAGCCCAGCAGCCTGTTAGACAGTTGATAAAGGAGAGACCTTCCTCTAGAACACAAGAGCAGCACAACATCAAGCCTCTCCTCTTCCTCTCTCTACTTCTCCTCTCCCTTTCTCCAGATTTCTCCTTCACTCCTTTCCCCCTTTCTGCCCGGCATCTGTCACTTACTGGGAATGCCAATGGCAAAGACGAAGGAGCAAAAGAGAAGATGAGGGTGAGAGATGTGAGGAGGGAGGGAGGGAGGGAGGAAGAGGAAGGATACTCGAGGAAAGGAGTGACAGGTGGTGTTAAGAGTCCTTCCAGGAAACTACAAAGAGATGGAGGGAAAAATGGATGGATGCGTGAGAACAATAAAACGACAAGCAGGCAAAAAAATAGATACCTAGATGAAGACAGGCGTAAGAAAGAGAGGGAGAAATATTGGAAGGTGTGAGTGTGTATGTGCGCGCGTGTGTGTGTGCGTGAGAGTGTGGGATCTGGCAAGCGTTGCTTTTGGCCTTCGTTGGGGAGCTGATAAATCCACAGCCGTTTGACTCCTGCCAGACGCCGCCCCGCACACACGCGCGCTCGCACACACTCGAAGCACACTACATCTCCATCTGTTTGACTTGTGCCAGTTGCCCCCTTTCAATTACCCAGCATGCCTTGCTCCCACAGAGAAATGAGCCTATTCAATGAGCGCTGTGAAAGAGAGACAGATGGACAAACATAAAATACAGATAAAGACTTTAGGAAGAGACGACAGGTGCTAAAATTATCCTCTTAGTCACGTGAGTTCGATACTCTCTGTAACTTCTGTAGAGGTTACCTCATTAGGAGCATCATTATAGCAGGAGTGTTGCTTCAGGTTGTGCATGTCATTAACAAGAGTATTTGAAAATACACAAAGCATATATGTGTTGTTATTCCTCAGTGTGCTCCCAATCAGTCAATGCTGCCAAACTAAAATATTAATTTTGCTGTGCGACATGCCTCGTCTTCTTTTAATGGATGTTTTGAACGGGGAAATGTAAGAATTATGTATTTGTCTGGGTCAGGAGTCAAACTGACTCGTTTTCTAACCCCAGGATTCTAATGTGGGAGCTGGCATGATAACCTACTGCCCTAGAAAGTTAGGCAACAGTACAGCAGCAGTATTGAACCTTCTGTCATCACAATTACAGGGCAGAGTATTGAATTCAGATACCACTGTAAAGATAATGCTTTTTTCAATGCAAGGTCTTTACTTAAATAAAATAGTGTGGAGCAGGCATGCTCAACTTGCTTTGCCCGGGGGCACACTGACAGAAATGAATAATATTTATCAGTGTATAGAATGAATGAATATCTTGTTTTTGACCTTTCAGCTTTTGCTGTCCTCACTCATCTTTGCCCAGAGGCAAAATCAGTCGCAGCAGCACCACACAGGTCAGGTGTTTACAGGGGAGTTTCTAAGATTTGAGGACATTTGGGGCTTAGCCTGGACCCCAATGGGGTGGGGTCCGAGGGATCCTCTCCTGGCACAGTTGAGTGTGACTGGTGTAAAGGCTTGATCACAGCAAAAAGTAGCACAGCAAAGTTCATCCATATAAAAAATATGGCGCTATGATCTTGGTGATTAGAGCACAGTGACTTTTCACAGGGGCTACATTGCTAACCATGTTAGCTAACAATAAAACAATAAACATTTTGTGCAACACAGCTAACAGCTAACCTGGAAATCCAGATGTCCCGCCCCTAGCAAATTCCAATTTGCACTGCACGGGGATCGGCCCCGACGAAGATGATGAAGACAGTGCTGTGCCGTAGGAGTCGAAAAGTAAACAGCCAAGATGGCAGCTAATGAAGGACCACGTCCATTCAGTTTAGCTTTGGAAGAAACACTTAGACAACTACACTTATCTTTTTCCTTGACAGAGGAACAGAAGACTGCCCTAGAAGCCTTCGCTTCCAGGAAGGACGTTTCTGCCGTTTTGCCAACGGGATACAACAAAAGCATAATATATCAGTTAGCCCCACTGGTCGGCAAACAAATGGGGCTTACTGCACTGAATACGTCACCTTGTTTTTTGCTCTGATTGGCTATCGTGCTATCCAATTGTGTGCGGCGGCATTTAGTATGCCTCAGTTAGTGCCGCCCCTTGGGTAGAAAGGGTGTATCGGTGAGTGCCAGACTCAAAATCTTTCTAGATTTGAGTCAGCTTCCTCTTTTTGAAACTCCCTGGTTTTCCATCCCTTCAAATGTCAGCTCAATCAGGACTATTTACTATTGGGTGAAGGAGCAAACTGGCTTGTCAAAGGTACCTACACTGAATCAAAAAAACTAAATCATGCACAATTCCACTGATTGTGGCAATTCTATCGAAATTTTACTGCTAAATTTCTGAATTTTGAACACAACATTTTAATTTAAATCATAAACCTTTTGATCAAAGAATAAGTATGCAGATCTGACAGGACATTAGCTAGCAGCTATTGGTACTTAATGTTATGGAGACAGTCCATTGTGTACCAAAAAGTAGGCTCTTGAGGTTACATACCCAGCTCTAGTCAGGACAACTGCACACCATTAATAATACTTATGTATCACTCATTTACCCTGTGAGATCAAAGGTCAAGGCAGGGACTTAGCCTTTTACTTATGTCCACCTCCCTAAACATCACAGAGACTGTTACAAGTGTGAATTTCACACAGTAGCAACTCAAGGTCAACGCTTTATATCTGTCCATCACAACAGCATGTACTCATTACGTTTTATCATGAATGACAGCATGTTCAATTTGTGCAATTATGTTTCTAGCGTCGAATGTCTTGAACCAACGTGTCACCTGAGGCTGGGGGTATTGTCTCTCTTTGTTGACTGGTTGCATAAATTAAAGTGCATCCATAGCCCTGATATACATATGCTATACTGAGGGATAATGAGATGTTGTCATATCTGTGGGATCATCTCCCTGGCAACAGGCGAAGGCGGTCTTGTCGATCAAATGGAAATGCTGTCACTCATAGAGCTCTGAACAGGAGGGAAAAAACAGGGAAAACAGGAAGCGTGGGAGGATTAAGTAGCGGTCTGATTTACATGCTACGGACTTGTCTGCCTGAGGCAAAACCTTCAAAGCACCTTAACTTTCTTCAATATCACACGAACCCCCCTAACAAGTGGGGAGGTGAGAGTTAAGCGCCGTGAGGTAGATTTCTGTAATAGTTATCTCAGCCCTCAGGTGAGTCATGGTCACTACATTGCATTAAGCCAGCTGCTGAGAACAGCATAAATTCAAAGACTCAACGCCAGGGTGGCCTGCAACTTAGCCTCCATAAATCCTTTTTGGTCATTAAGATATTCCTTGGAGGAAACAGGCTAAAGCGGCAGAGCTCCTTAGTTGTTCCTGTGTGGAGTTTGGAAGCGTTGATTAACGCGCGGCGGTTTCCATTCTGCTGACTCATTCGGGGACCAGCCTCTTCTCCCCACCTCGTTCAAATAAGAGCAGGGCAGATAAAGGGCTCCACTTGGTCAACCACTGCCGGAGAATGGGAGATGGGCTAATGAGAGCTGCGTGGCCCAGGCCTCCAGAGTGGTATGTGTGTGTGTAAGAGAGAAAGTCTTTATATTTTGGCTATTTTACAGCTAAGCCTGTAAAATTAATAGGGCAGCAGCCGTGAGGAACTGTTGGTTTGAAAACAAATCGCACACACACACACACACACACACACACACACACACACACACAGATGTTTAAAAAAAAAAAAACAGAGCAACGCCGTATGTTGGCTAAACATGAAGCTAAACGAGTTGCAGACACACACCCACACCCAGAAACAAATTGGCGTGATGTAATGCACAGAAGAAGAAAAAAAATACAACATGCTTTGCTCGCTTCCAAAATCTAACATCATTCCAGCCTCCCACCCTCCCTCTCCTGTCTCCGCTCAGCCGCTGTAAGTAGGGCACATCAATTTTTCACACTGCCTCTGTCTTTCACTCACTCTGTGGCTGTGACCACCTGTCTGGGCCACATGTGTCATACTCCTCTCTATGTGTCCCGTCACACGGCATCCCACCCATCTCGTCAAAGAAATCCTCACATCTCTACTCCCCTCTGCTCCTCTGTGGTCCCTCCTGTATGCCTCTCCATCCATCTTCCTCTCTCTCTCTATGTGATTTCTGTTCCCTCGGCTGTGAATCTCTTACAGCAACATGCCATCCATCCTCTAACATATGCAGTATATAATAATCATGGAGGCAGACACACACACACACACACACACACACACTAGTCATGCAGATGGCCTGATAATGACATGGAGATTAAATGGCGAAGAGAAAGCATGGACTTACTGATGCTGATTCAACCCTACAGACACACACACACGTGCACAAAGGCCACATTCGCCTTATTCGTACATCTATAGCACAGATATAATTTCCCTCAATAGAAATATCATTCAAGTTCAATAAATGAAACCACCCATACGCCCATGGAGGGGCGGCAATCCCATGCTACTTCACAATGTCATCAAAGTAAGTCTTTTGTTCCTGTTTTGATCCTTTTACTGTGAGAAAATACTGACCGTGGTTACAATTTTTCTTTTGTCTGTATCTTTTGTTCACATTATCAGCTAAAACGCTTACAGAATTTGTTAAACCATCTGTACAAAGAGTTTGACATGCTCCTGAGCAGATTAAGGTTTCTTCGTCTACTCATTGTTTTATTCATTGACATTTTTCATTATCATTGTTTTCAATCTATCTCAGACTCTCAGGCAAATGTTCTGACAATAAACAAAAATATGATTTCTTCAGCTTTCACTCTTGTTTTTATTTTATTCATTGGTTTCAGAAACAAAAGAGTGACTAAGGGCCCTATCACACACACCTCTTTCACTTTGATCTGAACCAAATTCTCCCTCACCACAGTTCAGACCCAACATTTTTTGGGTAGAGGAGACTCTGCTGGAAAACCTTGCAAAAACTCTGACACTTCTCAATTATTTATCGAAAGGATGAGAGATGGAATAAAGGAGGACAGGAAAGCCCATCTACAAACCTTAAAAGTCAAGTTTCAGGAGATGAAGTTCACGTTGGTGATGACAACAGGACATGTATGTCATGTATAGTTCTTAGTGCACTGGCGTAATTGCAATGTACGACCAAAACTAACCAGATCAAAAATGCAAACCTTGGTTCGGAGTTTTTAGGTATGAAAAGGCCAAAACATTAATTATTCCCCCAGTTAATATTTGAGATACTGAATAACTTGGGCAGCTGTGGCTCAGGAGGTAGAGCGGGTCATCCACTAATGGCAAGATCGGCAGTTGGATCCTCCCAAGTGTCGGGCAAGACATTAAACCCCAACTTGCTCCTGATGGCTGTGCCATTGCTGTGTGAGTGCATGTGAATGTTTAAATGATGACCAGGTAGCACCTTGTATGGTAGCCTTGGCCACCAGTGTATGAATGAATGTGTGTGAGAGGGTGAATGTGGCATATAATGTAAAACACTTCGAGTGTTCAGAAGACTAGAAACGTGCTTTACAAATGCAAGTCCATTTACCATCCTTTGCCCAAAACATGTAGCCTGGAAATCCAGACTGAAATCTAGAAAGATTTTGAGTCTGGCCCTCACCGATACACCCTTCCTACCCAAGGGGCGGCACTAACTGATGCATTTCAAATGCCGCCGCACACAATTGGATAGCACGATGGCCAATCAGAGCAAAAAACAAGGTGACGTATTCATTGCACTAAGCCCCATTTGTGTGCAGACCAGTGGGGCTAACTGATATATTATGCCTTTGCCGTATCCCGTCGGCAAAACGACAAAAATGTCCTTCCTGGAAGCGAAGGCTTCTAGCGCAGTCTTCTGTTCCTCTGTCAAGGAAAAAGATAAGTGTAGTTGTCTTAGCGTTTCTTCCAAAGCTACAGTGAATGGACGCGATCCTTCAGCAGCTGCCATCTTGGCTGTTTACTTTTCGACTCCTACAGCACAGCGCTGTCCACATCATGTTACGCCCTCGTTGGGGCCAGATCCCCGTGCAGTGCAAATTAGAAATTGCTAGGGGCAGGGCATCTGGATTTCCAGGTTACAAAACATGGGCAGTGATACACTCAATCACTATCTAGGATGGATTTCACACTTAAATTCATGGTTTACTTTCATCCTTCTGACTTTGGTCACAACAGTGCTGCATGGACGCATGGCCTTGTTATGTAAAACACCACATGGCTTCAGACCAATTGAACGACAGGTGACACTATTTGGACATTTAATGAATAACTTCATGTACAAGTTCATCACTGCCAGAACTGACGTTCACCTCCATCACTGCTTAAGTTAAGGCAGTCAGTGTCTAAGGAACTTTGTCAGTAAGACTGAAACTGTACTTGTCAATTATAATTGAGACTAATAACCTCAATAATAGAGGCAAATATTCTCTACAGTCAATAAACTCTGTGTTTGAATATATATGTGCAATAGTGAGTATTGTATCCCTTTTCATTATCTATCACTTAATCTTTACCCTCAATACTTTATTCAACATGCTGTTCTCATTATACTGGCTATGAAAGTGAATGTATGGTAAGATCAGTCATTTGGCTAAATCAGACAGACCCTGACATCCTATCTCATCATCAGTGTAGTTGTTGTGATGTAAATTCCTTTTGCAGTGGGATGTAATGCCACTTCTTTCTTTCCCCTGAAGCTCAATAATTCTGTAACATTAATAATTTCTTGTGATGTTATCTGAGTGGATCTTTATTTCAGGAGAGGTAGGATGCCCACATGATAAAACCCTGCGCGCACACACAGGATATAATGTGAAATCAATAAAAGAACCCCATCATTAGGAAGACAAAGGTCAAATCTCTAATTTCATTACTTCTAAAACTTGTCTTTAATGTACTTTCCGATGCAGCTGGTGAGAAATGTCAGGTCAATTGGTGTCACGGTTAAAGTTCAGAGTCGTGCGGTTGATACAACTTTTTCCTGACAGAAATATGGGCCAGGTGTGACGGGCTGGAGTCTTTACTGGAGGCTTCCTCTGTGAAAATGCTAAATAATTCACACAAAAGGGCAGTTTTGAAAAGCCTTATCCACCTGAGCTAACTTATCCAGTATTGTACAGGGGGCAAGTCACAGCCCACATTGAATAATATGCTTTCATTTCAGCCTACTTCAAAGCTAATATGTCTCTAATACCAGAGGAGCCCACCTGGGATCTCCTTGACATTAATATTTGGGCCTGGGCGGAGCAATAAGAGAAAGATTGAGAGGGAGGTCAATCCAGGTCACATGAGTGAAGTCAGAAATGTGAGGACACGTGTTGTTCTTACACCACATAGATGAGATTATAAGGATGAGATAATTGTAATTATTTATCATCTATGCTACAATTTGTGCCTTTTCTGTATCAATTTATAGCATGAATCTCTCCATCTTGTCAAAATAAAAGTCCTCAGCTACTATCATGTTTTTACTGGGAGAGGGGAGGCAAATGTGCATGTTATAAATATTGAGGGGGAGGTGTCCCCTGTGCGAAAACACTTTAAGAACACCAAGAAAGGGCAAAAGAACTGCAGCAAAATATGCGCATATGTGTGTTTGTCAGGGGGCGTCACCTCGCCAGTAGCTTTTTGCAAACATGACAGCTATAAAATAGCTGTAGCTGGTTAAATAAAGAGCTCCAGAGATGGTTATGTGGTGACTTTGGTGAGATAATCCATTTGTCAACCAAGCTGTGGGCTGAGGACAGGACCCAATACACAGAGACAGACGGAGAAAAGGAGGAAGGGATAACACTTGGCGGTGGAGGCGCAAACAGAGGAAGGGTAGAAAATAAGAAGTAGACAAGAGGGAAAGACAAACAGCGAGAAAAGACTGCAAGGAGGCGATTGAGTGGTGAGACAGATGGAGGGTGTAAACACAGGAGAGAGGGAAGGAGGAAGGAGAAAGGATGGAGTGACAGTGGCACAAGATGAAACTGGGAGCAGAGTGTATGGGGAGGAATCAAGAAGCATAGACTATAGCTGGAGGCTTTGAGATACTGTATGAAGCAATAAAACAAGCCGGCCTGACAAGAGAGCCATGGGGATGGAGGAGGGCAAAAGAGCGAATGAAATGAAGGACAAAAAAAGATGAAGACAAAGCAGAATCATGAGGACATTGGTGTGTGTGTGTGTGGATGAAAGTACAAAGAGAAGAAACAGCAGAAGGAGAAGGGGGGAAGAGAAGATGGGAGGAAAAGGGAAAAACGAGGACGGAATGAGAGAGAATGGGAAAACAACGAGAGAAGACAGAGACGTGAAAGGGCAGCGGAGCGGCAGAAATCATTTCCCTCTGGGGGTCGCAGGATCGGGGCAGTGGAGTGCAAATGCAACATTATAAACACTCAGTAGGCTATGGCCGCAACACAAGCCATCAATTTGCCCTGGATGTGCAATGAAAAATATCCTCATTGCTTCCCTTCCAAGCGTTCCCCACAGGAATGGAGCTGCTGTTGACTCAGCGCATGTATGGGCAGCAGAATCCACGTCTCATAAGGTCGGCATTCAGAGCATTTTACACCGCCCTTTATGACAAAGCATGTCCCTACTCTTGTGGCAAAAATGTCTCAACAATGTGGTTGTGTTCATGTTGTGTTTACTTCATGTGGGATGGAAGGTTGCGAGGGGCAAATTTCTTGTTCTTGATTTGTGTGACTGTTGAGTTAAAGCCATCCTCCAGTGTGTTTTAGCATTTTTATGATGTTTGAGTCATTTTCTGATAATCAGCCACACTGTTCAGCAAATATTTTTTTGACAAATAACGTATTTTTTTTACTCAGAATTTAAGTAAAAGAAGGTTATTGCTAAAATGGGAAGATGATGTATGGCTATAGAGTGCTCGGTGTTGGCTGACACGGAAGCTAGCATTGCCCTTTTATGACTTTTGAAGCCTAAATGCAATCACCAGAAGAAAAAAGCCAACGTGAGGCTATAAATGAACTACACCACAGTCGTAGAAGTATCTGATCTGCACACCATAAAGTTTGAAGCCACTGCTACGGCTGAGGACATCAGTGGACAACTCAAGAATGCATATTACTTGGGTTATGTAAAGGAGACCAAACTGGTATGGGAGGAAGGAAAATTGTCTGCCGTCATCACTGAGGAGCAATGTGGAGGCTCAATCAGGTGCTCACAGTGGGCTTTGCCTCCTCACAAGTGAAGCCTTACAGCAAGGGAATCTTCAAGGACAAGAAGGCCATGCTGTCCTCCTGGACCCACCACTGGGTCTCATGAGTCTATGTTCGGTGCCACCACAACAAGGTGTTCTGTGGTCTTATTTAGCCACTTGTTGACCTTTTTCAAGACACGTAAAAAGCTTGATGATTCACAAGTGAGGTATTCAGTGCTGTATTTCATGTCACAGAACAAAACGATGAAGTCTCTTAAGCTTGTGTTAACCAAAGACTTTCTTTTCAGGCATAAGGTCGAAACCCATTCAAAAACGTATTGACTTTAGGACGAGAGAACCGGGAGTGTTAATTGCTAACTCGTCTCCAGGTTTTAGGACTCATTCCTGCAGTGCTCTATAGTAGAATCTACAAGTAGTATTATAGCCTTGGTTATGTCTCTCTGTTCAGGTTTGTCTATTTACTCGTCTGTCTGTTAAATTAAGTGCAATACCACTGTTTTCCAAGATACTGCAGCTGCAATCTGCTCACCATGGCAATGGTTTACATCAGACCATTGACCACACCTCCATTCTCTTTTAAGAAAGAACTGTTAGACAGGAAATAACACTTTTACCTGTTCTGGCCACACTCTAAGGCATGGCAAAATGATTGCCTTCATGGAAGGCTGCTAATCACACACATGGGGATAATGGTACGCACTTTCAGGCAGTGACTTTCAAAAGTGACAGATGTAGTTCTGTAAAGAATGGAGAAAGAGAAAGAAGTTTCAATCTCGCCTTACTTCCTAACCTTTCGCACATCTGGCCAATTGCTGTGTGGAAGTGATGGACATCCGAATTCTGAAATAAATTAGGAAGGAGGAGGTTTCAGATGCTGTTCAATGATCAACAGGGACGTTGTTTGAATCATACTAGCATCTTTAGTCGAGTGCACGTTTAAAAGATACACTGCACGATCAATCTGGCGCTATATCCATTAACATTTCATTTCATTGAATGATGGATTTTGGCTGACGTAAATTGTCCATGCTTCATCCATGACACTTCTGCATTATTTACGCAATTAAGTATATGCAATTATGACTTGGCTGTTGACGTGGATGGTATTCACGAGTCAGAGACTGGTTATGATGATGATCACAAGAGCCAAATGATCTATAAAAAACCTCAGTCTGTGTGCTTTAATAACTGCTGTTGATCCGTCACGTGAAGATGAACTAATCAATGTGATCCTCATGGGACGAACAGCCATCACCCTCATCATGCAACCTTGAAAGTTGCTTCTGTGACGCACACAAAAGTAGGGCACAAACTGTTAGAAGAAGCAGTTGTTTGTTAGTTTAAGGGATAAGTGTGGAGCAGGTCTTGTGTCCGAATGAACAAGGTACTCATTGTGCCTGGATATGTTGTGCTCTTATGTGCTTAATGGGCTTAGACAGGACTTGAGAGGATTGCAAGCAATAACACTACCGAGTTCTGAGGTTTAATTTCATTGATAATATCACCTTGGTGCTCTGAGCCTCAGCCTTTATCCCTTTGTGCTGCTATGAATCAAACCTCTTCCTTCTCTCTCTCCCTTTTCCCCTCTGTCCTTTCTTGTTGAGGTATTGCTAACGTGTGTAAAGTTTGCTTCTGCCCTTGGATTATGTGGTCAAAGATATCAATAAATAACCTTCAGTGTTTCTTTCCCCACTGCGCACTTTTGACTCCCTCACACACGGATATACAGAAATCTGTGCACATGCTGGCTTAAACACACACTTGTGTATGAACCAATAAACATGCCTTGCCAGAGGCGTTTTCATTATTAAAATTCCCACAACCAGTGTGGGAGAATGGACGCCTCCCATGCAATCAGTGACACACTTAATAGCTGGTTTTCATTCATTCATCTGGGTTGTTTCCCTTACGTCTGTTCTTTCTTGCCATTATTTTTCATACGCTCTTCCCCCAGACTGGCTGCCTCAAAGCCACTCTAATTGCATTGGGGATCGGCCTTTAAAGGGTTGCCATGGTGACCGGTAGAGCCTTCACCGCGCCACATGCCTCGCTCGCTTTCCCAACTTTAGCTAAAGCTTGATCGCTTGCTATCTCGCTCTCTCTTCCCCTTTCATGTGCCACTGTACTTCCTACCTCATCTATACTTTTCCACTTCACTCCATTCACCCCTTAATTATTTCCCACTTTTCCATGCGGCTTGATGAAAGCGAGGGGGAGGCCTCCCTGAGGATGAGTGATCCGCAGATGTGGGAGGAGAAGGCCTCGCCAATAAACACTTTACATGTATGGATGCACGCATTCACACCCACACACACACACCCCCGACCCAACCCCTCCAAAAACACACACACACACGGCTTTGAAAGTCATCCTGCTGTGTTGGCCAGGGGTGAAGCAGAAGGGATTGAACGGCAGCCCAGCCCAGAGTGTGTGTGAGCGTCATCACAGCTGGCCAGCAGTAAATACACGCCGGCTGACAGCTTTCACAATGAGGAGGCAACGTTGTCAGTCAAGGAGAAATACCTCACCAGAAACTTTCCCACACTTCAACTTTAATCACTTCAGTGTTGGTGAATACACAGCACTCAGGAATGCAGCAGTCAAGTGTAGATAAACAAAGACCTCATGCTGGAGATATTTATACATAAGCAAATTCTTAATGATATTTGTGTTTTGGAACTTGTAACTCAAGCAGCGCAGTTGGTAATGTTTTGAAGCATCACTGATAAAGTTCTTTTGCAAAACCCTGGATTTAGCTGACAGTGAACATTAAAAATATGAACACTAAGATCATCAAGGTATTGATAACATCAGGGGAACACAATGGTTATAGCACATAATACACAGAGTCAATGTATGGCTAAGGTTAGCAACTAAAACCCTTGGTTTAAGGTTTGGAAAGGTCATTCTCAATCACACATGGCACAGTGGTGCAGTGGTTAGCATTGTTGCCTCACAGCAAGAGGATTCCTGGTTTGCATGGAGTTTGCATGTTTTCCCTATGTCAGTGTGGGTTTTCTCCAGGTACTCCGGCTTCCTCCCACAGTCCAAAGACATGCAGGTTAATTGGTGACCCAAAATTGGCCGTAGGTGTGAGTGTGAATGGTTGTCTGTCTCTATGAGTCAGCCCTGTGATAGTCTGGTGACCTGTCCAGGGTGTACCTCAAAGTTCACAAATTACCAGATCCTTGACGACACTCAAAGTTATACTTCAACCCCAAATAACCCCATTTGCATATCAGTCAGTCACCCTGTGTCACAGTGACTTTGGACAACTTTGATTTTATCTATGCTCTCTTCTCCACTGATAAAAATGTATGGTGAATATTTTAACCCTAGCTCTATTAGGAATATTGGCTCTCTCCAGGGTTCTATGGGTAATACTCAATGGGCAAATGTGTGCATGTGAGGAGGATAGTATATAGAAGGCTTAGTCTGTGTGAGATAGAACAGGAAATTTCCCTTGCTAAACATGGGAGCTGCTGGTTTACTGCTGCCTCAGTTGCTTTGTTTGTGTTAGTGTGTGACTTTAGTGTTTAAAAGTTTTAGTTCAGAACCACCAAAGTCACACAATATCAACAAACTACCGATCGAGGCAGCGGTAGACCAGCAGCTCCTGTGTTCAGTGAGGTAAAATTATTGTTTTTGTCAGTGGAATCTGGCTTTGAAGAGAGCATAGATAAGTTCCACTTTAAGTTCAGTTCCCCATCGGAAAGGCTGTCTGTGAAGTACTGTGCATACGACTGGATAAATGGGACTTGGACCATACCTCAAGGGGATCCTTAAGATTTCAGTTTATCAGGACTTTTCTCAGTTTTTTTAATTCTTCGTTTACCAGAGGCATCTGAGAAAGTTTTCCTCATGAATTCAACATGACATGGGGTGAGTAACTGATATAAAAATTGTCATTTGGAGGGTGAAGTATTCCTTTAAGAAAGGGGTATGATCTATGTAGTCCAGCCACATCAGAAGGCAAATCCTTTATTGTCATCCCAACAGCCACTTTCCGATGTGGGGTGAAGAGTGTGCTGTCATTCAGATCACATTATACTCTTGATAACTTCGGACAGTCACTCAAGAAAGAGCTTCACCTTTCACCACACCAAACAGTGATGTCCCAACGTACACCTGTACACCAGTGCAGCAAGATGAACAAAAGTTAAATCGCTCCTGCAAAAAACACACAAAAGAACAAGAATATTTCAGAGATGACAGACAAACTTTTGTGGGTATCACATTCAGCTGTCCAAATGGCTGCGGATTAAGTGGCTGTTATCTATGCCACCTGCTGTTCAAACTGTAAACAAGTCCAAGTGTGCATGTAAGGGTGTCCATGTGTGTGTGTGTATGTGTGTGTGTGTGTGCACGCACGTGTGTGTGCATTGGAGATGACATTGATCTGCAGCCATGTTCAGCTGGGTCCTGATCCACAGCCAGCACCAGGGGAAGTCAGAGCTCCAGCAGATTTGCCAGTTTATAGCACACATACAGTATGTTCCTGTCTCCACTCACACACACGTACACAAAAGTTCACACACATAACAGTGACATGAGCAATAAAGCGCAAAAAAAGCCCAACGGCCTCTGCAGCTCTATTGAGCGGTGTAACCTGAGCATGAAGAAAACATTACCGCAGAGTGTCTGTTATTCTTTCCCTTCATCTCCTTCGGTCCTGTGGGGCATGGACTTTTCATGCGTGTGGGTGGCACGTGTGTATTTCCACAACTAGTTAAACTCAGTGTAGGTAAAAGTCCCTGCTGATCTAGCCATTTCCTCTTTGCATCAAACAAGCCACAGGGAGAACCACACATTCCACTTTCCTCTACCTCTACCTCTCTTTCCTTCCTGTCACTCCTCCTCTCTGCCTCCTTCAGCATCTCCACCCTCTGATGCCTTTTCCTTGTACTGTCTGGTATCTACTCCCTCCCAATGTGTCTCTATGCCTTCTTCCTTCTCCCTTTCTCCACTCCCTACCTCAGCCTAACCGGTCCACGTCTTCCTCATTCCTCCATGCACAACTTCCCCGCTCACTCTCCATCTCCCTCCTTCTGCCTTCAATAATTTAAGCGGCTTTTCTCTTGGCATACAGTACGTGAGGTAGGAGTCCCTTTGGAGACACAGACAAGCAAGCCTGAGAGCCTGAACATCTCTGATGGAAGAGTGAAGAGTGTGTGCTTAAATGTGCGTGCCTCGAGTGTGCGTCTGTAGAAAGAGTGCTCTGCATGTTTAAAGAAGAAGAAATGGATTGCAGGGCCTTGGATACATCTATTTTGAAATGTGTGTGGTCAATGTGTAGATACTGTCAGCTGCTCGAGCTGCAGTTTTGTTGTCTGTGTTGTGTTGAGCTGGCAGTGGGAGAGTATGTGAGTATGTCGACAGGACGAATGTGTTTGGTCTCTACAATGCAGTTGTAATTTAATGTTTTCTTTGTCATAAGTAGCCAGTTTAAAACTCACCCTTCAATAATTTGGCTTAACCCATTGAAAAGCAGTATCTTAGCGAGTAAAGCCTTAATAATGTGTAAATTGGTTACCAGGGAACAGTAGTGTCATCCAGTAAAGCAATCAATTATGGAAACAGGAAGGCAGAAAATGACAGTTAAGGGAGCAAATTATGCCCCCAGGAACAGTTCCAGGCTTTGACGCCAATTTGACATAGTGGCCAAATCGTGGCATTACAACAGACAGGCTAGTAACACGATGGGCCAAGAAAGACTTTTTCTCTTAGAATTACATGGTGATAGAGACATCTGTAAATCTGTGTATCCATTTCTGTAAGTCTCAACCCCCTCTCAGGATTTGATCCATTGGTCTGGTCTACATTCAAGTTAGCAGAGTGCTAAAACAGAAGTTAGGTGTTCGGTTGGTGGAAGACTCTTGTGCACTTTTTCTGTGGGCCCAATGATGCAGAAGATCCCAGTAATTTTATACCTAGGAGGTTAAATGTTTTTGGCTTCAGGCACCACTGTGCAGAGGGCTTTGCGGAGGCGTTGCGTCCCTCTGCGACAGATGCAGAGACGCGACGTGCACCTGCAAAAAAACTGTAACCACGCGTCAAGGCAACGCAGACCCAACGGTGATTGGTCCTTCAAACCACATCATTTCTGGCATTTTGCAAGGTTTCACTTCCTGCTGCAGTACCACAACACCACCATTTTCAAAAGTCGGGCCATTCAACGGGCGTACAGACCATCAGCAGAGTCGCCTCTCTCTTCGTCGTCGTCGTCACATTTGTAATAAGAGCATTTGTTGTTCAATGTTGATCATTTCGAGCTCCAACAACAGTCTTTCTCTCTCAGTTGCCATCTTCACTGTGACTAGAACAAAGCTGGAAGATAAATAAACAGTGAACGAGCAACGATGCTGTCACAGAGTCTAGGTAGGTATATAACAGAGAACACCGCACCCCCAAGTGCTTTGGCGGGGAATTGCATAGCGACATAGACCAACAGGACGGAGAACTATGATAGGCACACAGCAACTGCGGAACAAATGCGTGCATGTTGCGTCGAGTGTACACAGAAGCAAAAAGAAACTATAAGAGTGAGTGGGGAAATATCTGATTATATAAACCTAGCAACCATTATTTGGTCAATTAGTTATATTTGGCACAAAGGATTTGACTCACTGACTTCAGGGGGCAGCCATACGTATTACCATATCTATACAGCTCACATGTTAGCAAGCTGATGTTTGTTTTCTCAGTTTGGTTCCCGCACCTGGATGTTACTGGGTGTAAATACTTAGTAACACGTAAGAACTAGTTTGTGTGTTGCAACCCCTTTTAATTTAGTAAAACTCAGAAAGCACTCCTGTTATAGCAAGGCTAAATTTGAACTTACAGAAAGCTGGTGCAACCGCCTCCTGGTTCTAGTTTGATACTACCTATACTGCTGGATAAATGGATGGATGGATGGATAGATAGGATAGAGGCTGGGAAAGGAAAGGAAAAAAAGGAAAGGACAATGCAAATTGTAACACGCTAAGAAGATTCAGGCTAATGCCGCGTGTGAATAAAGCAGGTAAATCCGTTAAATCTTCCACTGTCTTGAGGCTTGTGGAGAGTGAGAGAGAGGAGCAGTCAAAGGGAATGATGCAAAAAGATGAAGCCAGAGAACAAGAAAGGCTAGCATCATTCCCCCCAACCCCCTACCCCCCACCACATGCAGGGAAAAAGGAATTTTAGGTCAAGTAGGAAAGCAGTTACTGAGTGCGCTTGTACCAGCGTCCAGAGAATTCAAATGGGAAACCATTCGACTTGACAAGGACATTAAAATCCAATTTATTCAGATTATGAGGCCCGTGCGTTTCTGGGGTTATTTTGGACAGCTCCTCCCCATACAGCACACATGCGCACACACATATCGCTTTTTGAGCTGAAGGCAGCTCTTCTGGAGTGTCATCAGCAGTATTATTCGGGATTTGTCACTTTGGGCACTTAACTATGATCCAGGCAGAGTATGAGCCTGATCAGTCTTCATCACTGCTCGCCACATGTCGATGTCCATAACTGCACATTGATCTGTGAGCTGGGGATGGATTTGGCTACACACACGCAGAAATGTTAGTAGGTGTGCCTCATCTTCTGACTTCTCTAGCGCACACTGACATGCACGCAGATGGTGAACACATCATGCACACAATCATGGAGTGGTCAATTCTCATTGTTTACCGTTACTTCAGGAAACTTCCATATGCCTTTAATGAATGGCATTATGGTGCCGGTCGGAGTCCACTCACTAATGGGAGGGTGAGTCTGACATTTCACCAGTCTGAGTATTACTCCTACAATTACCTCTTGACATTTCTGCATCAGACTCATATTTAGACCTCTTTCACTGGGCTCAGTCGAATGTGTGTTTCTCTTTGTGTGTGTATGTCGAAAGTGGACGATTAATCCTCTTATTTACCACCACTGCAAACATTTACAGCTGTAATTTCCATCCCTGCCTTTGATAGTGAGTGGGCTTTTGGGGCTGCCAGTGTATCTGCATGGACCCAGGCTCCAAATCCCCACAATGGCCACAAACTCAACTCAGTCAGGACTTAATCGAGTTTACGTCTCTATCACCTTGCTCTCATTTAAATAGGGGATGGGATTCGATTTTTGTAGAGGGGTGTTTTTTTTGTGGCTGAGGCGGGAGAATGTTAAAACGTTGTGAGGGATCACATAACGGCAGTTTGAATCAAAGGCTGTCTGAGCAGCATTGATATTCCCTCACTTTACTAGGCTATAAGGAAGAAGCTGCCTTTGTGTGTGTGCGTGTGTGCGCGCGCGTGTGTGTGCGTGTCTATGCATGTATGTAGCTGCTGCTTCTTCTACATTGCCTAACTTCAAAAGCAGCGTCTCCACTTTAATCTTCTCTTCTCCTGCACTGCGGACCCAAGGAAAGACAGAAGAGAGAGACCCAGGCTTTTTGTGCCACTCCCATCCCTCCACTTCCCAGGCATGCCTCCTTTTCTCTTTCTGCTGTTCTCCCTCAATTTTACTCGATAACACACTGATGCACACATACACTTACCCTCTGTCTCACCCACACGTATTCACATCCTCACTGTCTAAACACACAGCTCTCACCGCACACACTGGCTGGCCTTATAGTGACTTACAGTAATAGCCTCATCTTTCTTTCTCCGGCTCACACACACAAACATACACAGTCACACTGCATTGCAAAGTGTTGGCGCAGTGAGGTGAATGTATCAGGCATATTAAGTCATAGTAGGAGGCTGCTGAGCAGCGGGGTGGGGGCGGGGGTGGGAAAAGGCTGGCACTGCCACCTTGTGATTTCCACCACCACAGCGTCAAAAATTGAAAAGCCAATTCCAATTGGACCCCAGTAATTAGAACTGACCCGAGTGGCTGTACTGAATGTGGAATGAGAGAGAGATAGAGAGGGGCAGAGGGGAAACAAGGACAAATGACCTAAACCTGGAGGAGTATTGTCTCAGTGGATAGGTTTAAATGAACCCCACGGAGGCAAACTGTCATCATAACAACCATATATTATGTTTTACAGCCAGGTTTATTACATCTGCAGGATTCTCCGATCTTAAGGGAACTGCACAAACGTTTCGGGAAGAACATTTGCTCTGTTTTCAGGCATAAGATGAGATGATTGATATTAATCTCAAACCAAGCATTCTACATTCACATTAGGGCAAAGAAATACATCAATATTTTCAGTGGCATCCCCAAGCAGGGGCAGGGAGGGCCATGGCCCCCCTGATACAATTGGAGGCAAATATTATTGTTTTCAAGATTCTGTGAAACTAGATGACATAAGGCATCCATTGGTACCAACCATGTCAGCATAGCTTGTCAGGAATGGGGCTCAATAACACGTCAGGGTTAGACTACATTTTTTTGATGGAGCAACTGGATATTTTCAAAGGGCTCCCATGTACTCTTAGTACAAGATACCTGAATGAAAACGGGTTCTTTGAGTACCCACAAGTCTCTTATTAACTTTTCCTAACAATCAATGTACTCCTTCAAATTAAAGCTGTATATTTGCCTTTGTAAGAGAAGGACAAACAGCCTATTTGAAGAACAATGCATTGCTTAACATGTACATAAAGATACACTACATATTAAAACAAGATTGTTGTGAAATTTTAAAATATTGAGTGTGACAGAAGTCTATTTACATCAGATTAATAGTAATATTAGAAAATGACCAAAGTATATCAATAAGCAATTCCATAAGTGTAGTGGTTAGAGCACTCGTCTTCCATGCGGAAGGTCGGGGGTTTGAATCCTGCTGGAGTCAGCGTCAGCAAAGGCATGCAGTCGCAAGAGGCTCCCATTGCCGAATCAAATGGGATCAGATTCCTGAAGGAGGCGTCAGGATAAGAGAGTAACTCCGGAATCTGCGCCAAGTCTTTAACGAGGTTGCGTCTCAGGCCTGTTGTAGATGGGAGGTTCCAGGTGTAAAAGCAGATTTGAATTCCTTAACTCTCCATACTGACATAGTTTTCAACTAGACTATATACTTCAACAGCATAGGCAAATCCCTGTTATGACTCTTGGTTTTGGCGTGCCACCCCAAGATTTTCGGTGGCCCCGTCTAGCCACCCAAATTCTGCGGGCACTCCTGGATACTATAAATCCATGTCGTGATGTGAGACTAGTTATATTTTGGACATCATAATATTGTAAGTGTTGTCCTTTTCTGGTTTTAAAGGCTGTATTACAGTGAAGTGATGTAACTTTATAAACTACTAAACTAAACTTGCCTTTACCTACTTGTCATTATGTCCACATTATTGGTGATTTTTTTTATCTAAACTGGTAGCAAAAGATTACCACACACTTACATTTATGCAGTGTTTCACTTTATTGTTGAGCTTTCTATCTATTTGACCTTCATCAGAGCATACAGGGTCATATGGACTGAGAGCTCAACAATAAAGTGAAACACTGCAGAGCAGAGATGTAAGTGAGCGGAAATCTCCTTCTACCAGTTTGGACTTATTCATGTTTCCAGCACCTTGTGAGGACCTAGCTGGGTAGTGCGGTGGTAATTCTGCATCATGGTTCACATAACGAATTCATATAACGATCTATTCCACGATTGGCTAACTGAATTTGTCATTTTCACATCTGTCTTTCTTGACAAACAAGATAGGTTGTGTTAAAGAGTTTGGATTGGCCAGGCTAGGCGAAAGAAATCTTGATTCCAGCGCCGTACCTAATTAGCACACGAGACTGATATCAACTTTCTTAAATTGTCTTACTTTTATTAAGGACGCTAATTAGATTTTTTCCCCAAAATGTCGAACTATTGCTTCAAAACGATGTCCATCTCAATTTAAAGTTTAATGTCAGTTGTATTTTTCAAGAAGTAAAGTTTCCAGGGTTCGGACATAATTCCACTTGCTTTTAATGCAAATGAATGTGTTCGTAAGAAATGTCTTCAAAACAAGCATCAGCACTTCTGTCAAACTTATGTAATGGAAAAACCTTCAAACATGTCTATTAGCATTGGTGAAGTGAATGAATCAGTCCATTGGGAGGAAGAAAAAAAATATATGGCAAATGTTGTTGGGCTTAAAATGAACACAGTCATGCTATTACTCACTCCTCCACCGGTCCCCGCTTCCTGCGCCCTCCCTCCACCTTTTAGAATTTCACCTTTAATTCACCTCCCCTCCTCCTCCTCTGTCCTTCCCCCATTCTCCATCGTCTCTTTCACCTCACCCTCACCCCACCACCATGCTCCTCCTTCCTTGATTCATTCCGTTCCAGCACCCTCGTCCAACCTTTCTGCCGACCCGTCCCTCATCTCCCAAGCTCTCCATCACTGCTGACCCTTACATCTCCTCTCTCTCACCCTCTCTTAAACTCCCCATTGGTTTTACCTTCACCCTCACCTTGTCCTTCATCAAGCTCCAAACCCAGAGACCCTGATATGAGAGGCTGGAAATTAAAGAGAGAGGAACAAGAGGAGAGAGGAGGAAGGGGTGAGCGGAGAGAAGGGAAGTTATAAAATGTCAAGACTGAGTGACAGGTGGAATCATATAAGTTGGAGGGGTAGCTACGTATATATATATGAGGTAAAGGATTTATTTTCAAAGTGCACACACACACACACTTGTACTTTCACAAACATACACACCAGTGCACAGCAGCTGTCAGAGAAAATGGTCACACTGGGTTGCCCAGGGTGCAGCAATGTGAGCTCAGAGGACACACACACACACACACACACACACACACACACACACACACACACACACACACGCCACAACATGACCACATCACTTGTTTAATTCCTTCCAAAACTAAATCTTACACAGAGCTTTTAAAAACTCTATTTAACCTCTGCACAGCTAACAATTTGGAGTGGTCATTTAATTGCCTTTTGAAATGGAACTGAACGATTAAACAGAAAATTGTGGCTCACAACTCCAAACCTGAAACCTGCACAGAAACCATATCAGTCTACTGATATGAGATAATAAGGTGCTCTCAGCTTGTAGAGAGCACAATCTGTTTCAGCATCTAAATAAGGTATGACTTGGACTGAAAGACTGCGCTTTCCAGCCCAGTTGGTTTTATTGGCATAGGTAGATCAATGCTTCCAATTATTCAGCTATTGATTATTTTAATGATTGATAAAATTGACTTTTGTTGCTGATTGATCACTTGGACTTGGATGCTCTCCATAAAATGCAAAAAATGTCACAAATCACCAATTCCAAATGCCCAAAATCTTCAAATAGCCTGTTTCGTCCAACAGCCTGAGAGTCATGTGCACTTACAGGTCATTTTCACAAACTGTTCATATGGTGTCCTACAAAAAGTAACGCACCCAAATTCACATGTATGTGAAAAGGCTGTGATCATGTGACCAATGCACTGATGGGAGTCAACACGGAAGTTGTTGCATGGTCTTGGAAGGACACTGCAGTGGCATTAAGGTATATCTTCGGCATGTTTCTTTTCCTAAACCTAACCTCAGTAACTTTACCTGCCTAAACATAACCTCCTCAACTTTACATCAATTATCTAATTGTACATAAAGGATGTAATGTCATTTGTGGGGCAGTAATCCATTAACCTGGAGAAACCATCCTGATCTCGTGAGCTCATATTCGATTTCGCTCTGCAGATCAGTCTGGCCATGCAATCATTAAGGCGCATTCTGTCATTGGTTAAAGCTTACCGGGCCAATCACAACCGTTTATTACTTTGGGGCGGGCACATCATCAGAATAGGAGGGACAAGGAGTGGAGTGAATGCATTTCGTAAACAACCAACATGGCTACTGATTTTGAAACTGCAATGGTAAATGTGTTGAACGGATTGGAATGTATATTTTCTTTAAAAGCAGAACAAATGGCTGCACTGAAAGCTTTTATTGGAAAAAGGATGTGTTTGCCGTCCTTCCTACGGGGTTTGGTAAACATTTAATTTACCAACTGGCTCGGTTGATCGGGAAAAAAATGGGACTTAGTGAAAACCCAGTGGCTATTATTCTCTGCTAGTTGCTCTCACGGAGGAGCAGGTCAGGAAAGCGACCAAGCTGGGAATCACAGCCATGCAACTCGGAGTCCACAGTGAGGAGGAAATCCGCAAAGACGGCAACACTCTTTCCCAGACATCATCACAGCTCATCTCCGCTGCAGCTTTCTGGTCTGTTTACAGTGGCGCTGTGCTAGCCTATGTCACACGTTTCATTTACTCTGATTGGTTTTCCGTCTTTCCAATTGCGTGAAGGGGCACTTTGAGTGACAGCCGTTGATACTGCCCCTCGGGAATAGAGGAAATGTACACTCCGTGTCCAGACCCATTCGCGTTTTGTGAATTGGTTCTGGACACGCCAGGCTAGTAATTTGTAGGATTTCATACAAACTGCTCTATGAGAATACATTGGCTCTTATAAGACACCAAAAATGCTGTTGCCAAGATAAAAAACTTCTTACATACATTAGATTTTAACCAACGACCTCCAGTTTTCCCAGTTGGGGTCATTACTCAAAAAAAATAATGTCTTACACATTACTCATTATTTCTAGAAAAAAAAAGAGCAATGCAGTACTTTACCTAATTACTCCCTGCTGAAAGTTATTCGGTACATGACTTGTCACATTTTTTAAGATTAAGGGCTCTAGTTTCGCAGACCGGGCGAGGCGGATTTTGAGGTGAGGTTTTAGTGACGTCAGCGCACTGTCCGCCGGTCAGCCAAACTTCGGCTTACTCCGCTGCGCTCCGCCTGCGCTGACAGTAGACGTGGTTTAAGCTGGCGAGCTTTTAGCGCACCTTCGGCGAAGCCTTTTGGCACGAAACTGTCACTGCGCCAAGCTGGATCTGTCGACACCTCCCCCTGCTGCGCCGCCACACCCATCTCAGCGCACCTCGGTCTGCCAAACTACCAAACTGAGCGCGGCTCAGGTTGCGCTGCTCGAAACTAGCTCTGCGCGGGGTTCGCCACCCTGCGCCACCCTGCGCTGCGCCGGGAAACTAGAGCCCTAAGTTTTTACCTTCACTGATAGGGCCAGGTAAAGACAAACAGGAAACATGAGAGAGGTGGGGGGGCTGCCTCACTGCTGCAAAGGACTAAACCCACACTTTACCATGTGAGCTCGAGGTGGCACTATGTAATTTCAAATTAACAATAACCTCTAAACCTTTTAACCTCATATATGCGCTCATATCAGCACAAAACAAGGCTCAATGGGAGAATCAAAACGGCAATGATTACAGTAACTTAGGCCTAACACTGAAACTGAAGGACATTTTACTAAAACATGTAGCCCTTAAATCATTATATAATGAACAGTACTAATGAAGGCATCAGCATAGGAGAAGCTGGAACAAGCAAACATTTGAATTCTTCCTGGATGAATCACTTAAATGATTATTTGCTTATCAAAATCAATAAATAGACCGAGCAATAGCACCAATCCTCTTCACAAAATACCCACAGGCAATTATCTCTAACACTGTACGAGCATTCTGACAGTAATCATTGTGAGGGAGTGTGTAATAGTGAATCGGTGATGAGTGCAGCCAATAGTGGGGGTGAGCTGGAAACCAGTAGCATGACAGGAATGGTGGCAATGTATGCATTCATGCATTTACAGGCAGCAACACGTATAATACATACACTGGAAGTTTTGATGTATTGAACTGCACGTAGACATTAAAACGCACATACCCATACACACACACACACACACACACACACACACACTCTCTCTCACAGGGGTGGTGAATGTATTCCATTAGCGGGTGCTGTAGGTACCAGAACTCTGGCTGTGCTCCGTCTCTAATGGCCTTAGTCCTGCAGCCCTCCGGTGAGCCAACAAATGCAACTGACTGTAACAGTGGCAGGGGTGTGTGTGTGTGTACGTGCGTGTGTGTGTGCATGTGTGCACCTTGGGAGTGTGGCCCCCCTGTGGAGCTTGTCTCTCACCTCTCGCCTGCTGGTGGCACTGCATTTGCCACCACTGTTTACACAGCCAGGGGTCAGATAGAGTATTAAATAACTTTTGCTGTGTGTTCGACAACCACAACCTCTACTGTAAGTGTTATTTCTACTAGTTAAAATAATTGTACCACTACTGCTGACATTGTCCCACATATCTGTCAAAATAAAAAGATAACTTCACCCCTGTATTTAATTCTATTATATATATAATTATGATTCATATTCGAGTGTGTTTCCTCATTAGCTGCTGCCGTCACATTGCAGACAGAGGTCAGGGTCCCTGCAGTATCATGTCAAGCCACTGGACCTTTGCTCCCCCTGTATTCAGTCAGGTCAGAGCTGTGTGACAGCTGTGGGCCCCTCCTGCTCTCGTCCTGGCAGCTGCCACTGCCTCTGGCACTCCTCCAGACGCACCACATTTAACCCGAACTGGCCCCGACTGTAAATTAGTATTGCTGTTATAATGACATGTTGCAGAGTTTGTACAGTTTTACTTTGGGGACAATATAAATGACAAACTTGCAATTCCAGTGTTCAAGCTGTTTTCATTCAACTGTCAGATTATTATTTTTAAATAATGAATTCCATCAGCTGGGAAAAAATCAAATAAACAGGCTTAAATAAATGTTGTGTTTGGCTAATTCAAAAAGTGTCAAGTAAATGGAGTTACTCTGTCGTGAACTGATTAGCACTGGACAATTGTAATAAGGTCTGAGCTGATTCCATATTTCTTGCCAGCTTAAAACAGCAACACTGAAATTCATTTTGGCAATAGTACAGTGTTTCAGCTAATGACACAACAGGTAAGACTTCATTATATTCTGTTATAACTGTTGTGTAATAACATTAACGATTATGTTTGGCTGGTCAGAGAAAACCTATCACCTCTGCACTGATTTATTTATGAAAAGTGTCAATGTTTCAGTTACAGCAGCCTTTTTCAAGACATATCAAACAAGAATAGACAAGAATATGTCTTGACAAAGGTCCTTGTGACTGAAACAACGTTATCTTATACCTAAACAACATAACACAACAAAACCGTTGCAGTTTCGCACTGAAACTACCTGAAACCACTGTTTAGGCAACAAACTAAGTGGTTTAAGGGGAAAAAATATGGTTTGGCATTAAATCAGTCCCCCAGGAATGTAGCTCAGCCTTGCTTCCAATTTTCCCCAACAGTGAAAAAAGTCCCCTGTGGCCTCCCAAAAGCTTTTTCCCCATGACCACCATTTTAAAAGTGACATCTGTAAAACTGACAGGACATCTCGAAATGCATATAAGCTCAATAACGACTCTTTCTGTTGTGAATTCTTAATCCCTGGAGGTTTTATATTTGTAAAACTTTCCTCGAGTCAAGAAAAATGATTTTAAAACATGTGACATCATCATTATGTAAAGTCTATGACTCGAGTGGGACCTTGCAGGTGGGGCCAGCTTGAGAAACACTACTACGTATAATCCATGGGCCGCAAACCGCAGAGGTCAACCAAGAAACTAGAAACCTTTTGTGGCACAAAGTATTTTGTCACTGACATAACACTGCATGCATTACTAATGTAGCACACTACACATACTAGCATACTAGGCTATGTTTTTATTAAAAGAAGTCAACGCTGACTTTGGGACATGAATGCTGGTCTCCTAGGTGAAAGTCCTGTGTTTGTTTGACCTATCCACCACCCCTCCTGTCCATCCTTTCGGGGATCCTTCTACATTTGAACAACCTTGGGCAAACTGTCGTTTTTATGCACGGTTATGTCACTTTTCGTTTGCCCCTGTAATTATATCTACGGCCACAAGAGGGAGCTGCCAAACAATAAACATAAGTATGGGTCATACTATGAGCTCACACTCAACCTTTTTTTGGTAAGTGTGGGCTGGGCCAAAATATTGACACTTTTGAAATTAAATCAGTGCAGAGGTTACCATGTGTTTGATTTCACTATTTTCTCTGAAAACAGAAAATTGGGGATATAAATTCCTGCATCACAAAGGACACAAGGCAAGTGGTGCGTGTGTTGCCTTCTACTTGTGATTATATTTAACCCATATAATTTATTTGAAGGATGCATTGTCAAATATAGTGGTTGTATAATTTCACTGTGCTGCAAAAATTCTGATTCCATACATCACCACTATGAAGAAAAAGGAAAAAAAGTCTGGAGTAAACCCTGAACTTACTGTTGTGTTGCTGCAAAAGGAACATAAGCAGTAAGGTAAATGTAAATCTGTTCTTATGTATTTCTGGTGACATGCACTGTGACTACACAGTAACAAATCCCACTACACAACATCATCCTGGAGCAGACTCGGTATTGTCGGAGGTGTAAAAGTGGAGCTTTTAGGGCCCCGCATTTGTCAGCTCCAGAGAAAACACCGCTGACAGCAGACTCTCTCGCACACAGTAATACACCTCTGATGGATGGCAAAATGTACGACAGGATTTTTGCTTCATCTACCTTACAGATTACTCTCTGACTCAAAGACAGACCCCCACAGAGACAGAAACAAGGAAAAGACTTGTGTGCTCTGCATATGTGTCTGCACATGTGTTTCTTCTTCGAGACACGCCTTGAAGGAGGAAGGAGACCATGGACGCATTACTTCTCAAAACTCACATTTAGTCTGTCTCTTTCACTCTGCTTCCTCTCCTCCATCGCAAAGCACCAATCTCTCCATCATATCCCGGTGTGACTCAGCACCCCACTGATCAAACACCGTCTAGTCCTTCCTCTCCTCCATTTCCATCTCCTTTCCTCTCTGACAGACAGTCGAAGGCGCCCACACACAAACCACTCCCTAAAATGCCCCCCTGAGGGACCAACCCTGTATTCTTGAAAAGTAAGAGGCGCCCTTCAGGAGCAGGCTTTACAGAAGAAGTAGTGAATAACTAGCAGGAGAGAAAATAACAAGATAAGATCACAAACACAACACTCTCTCTCTCTATTCTTTCCCCCCTTCTTTCCTCCAGCACCAGTGCATAGCTCGCAGCAAGGATACCAGGAGACAATGGGGCATATTTTTCTTTCTTACAGCTCCACTTATCTCTCCCTTTATGATATTTTCCTATGACACTGTCCTTAAAACCTTGAAAAGGCTGAGAAGCACAAAAAGTCAGGGGCTAATAAATCTACCTACATTTGAAAAGAGTCTTTAAAGTCTCTGTCTTTCCGTTTAACTGCAGGTGTTACAAATCATTCTGATAGACAATCCAATCTCAGATGAGCTGCCCAGCAGTCCAGAGGATTAGCGCTCATGACGGAATGGATAACACTGATAGTTATTAGTGCAGTGGCTTGTGGGAAAGCTAAACAATCACCCTTATGATTAAGTTTCAAGAAAGCATGACATGAGATCAAATCGCCAGATCAGCCACCATCAAAGGGCAGAGGAGGAGGAGATAAAGAGGACTGTGCATTGGTGATCTTATCTTTGTGGTCGGGTTTCAGTGATTAATAAGTTCTCCAATGGCATTATCTCCTGATCACCAATGACACCTATAAACAAAGGGCAATGTCAGTGAAGAACGATGACGATGGGGGACGCAATCACCTTGTTAGCATAAGGACCAGAATGCGTCCCCTTCTTTAACTTAGCATCCCTCTGCATCTGGGTGCAGACCTAGACACTGTTGGAAAAAGGAGATTCTTCGCAATCTAATGATAATGGTATTGGTTCTGTACCCCATCGATTAATCAAAATACGTCACATTACGTAATGATTGTCACCAAGCCATGATTTTAGAGAAAGACAGAGCCCATTGGCCCAAACTGGGAGTTCATGCTGTACAACAGGGGGCTGTCCCATTGGTTTTTGTCAGAAGAACTGCGACCAATTTGACCAAAGATGTTAGCATTGAAAGTTAGCAATTGTCTTGACACAATATTGAAAATTTGGATTAATTTTACTATGAAAAAAAGACTTTTCTTATGCAGGACTGGGTGCATAGTAGGACTTTAGGGCCTCTTCAAAGGTAAACAGTAACCACTTTGTTTTCATCCCGCTTGTTTACCATTGTACCATTGTTCCGGTAAATTTTGTTCTCACCACCGTGCGTATGTTAGTAAATCAGAACCATTCTAAATTGACAGGTGTGTGCCCGCGATCTGCAATCAGCATACTACCATGCCCCCGTTTCTCCATATAAGGAAACTGCTTGCCTAGAGTTGATTCATGAATGAAGGAAGCGGTTACGCGAGGAGAGAAGTAGTAGTAGTTTGTTAGAAGCGATGGCGCCGGGTCTTACAGGAATGCCATGGGTCATTGTAAGATTGTGGAGGACACAGCATGCCAGGATGATCTTGCACACCTTCTCAGGGGTATAAAGTAGTTTGCCACCGGCCGTATCTGATCCAAACACATCCAACGGCCCTTAAGCACGCCAAAAATGCGCTCTACAGCGCGTGTGTGGGCATGTATGTTATTATAGCACACCTCTTGAGGGGTTTCAGGGTTTGCGTATGGTGTCATCAGCCATGTTTTAAGGCCATATGCCCGGTCACCCAAACAATATAACATTTTAACATTAACGGAATAGAGACTTACTGAAAATACTAACTTAAAACAATTGAAATAAAAGACTAGAACAAAAGATGCTCACCAACAAGCCATCCACTTCTCACAGCCCCTGCCTCCAAACGCATTCCCACTGTACTGTTTTGCAAAATAAATGAGTCGTGGGTGCCTCCTGGCCAGCGGGCCACAGCCTTAAGAATATGGCAGTCGGCATTACAGATCATCTGCACGCTGATGGAGTGATAGTTTTTGTGTTCATATTATTGTTAATATTTTAATTGTCACAATGATGAGGGTGAACGTGTGTCAATTTAATGGTAATTTAATCCATTTGGCCAATATATTAGTAAATTAATTATTTTAAAAAATGTTAATTAAATCTCTTTTTCATGAATGTGGTTTTATAGACTCTGCATGTACTTAAAAGGTATGTTTGCATTTTCTAAGTCAGTTCGGCCTTCCTCATTTGTGCGTACGCATGGTCTGAGGCAGTTCTAAATTTGTTCACAGAGTAAGAACAAATTCGGGTAAGAAAATATTGATGAATCCCGGATTTGTGCGTCAAACGATCATACGCACAGTTTAAGCACAGATTTGTGCGTACGCACTGTTTGTGAATGAGGCCCAATGTGTGCTGGTAAGATTTTGTTTATTTGAAACCAGACAAAAACCCACCATCATGCATTGTACTACTGTTTAAACCGAAGGTCATCAAAGCATCCCTGGTAAAATCTGGTCTGGTGCTCCAACCTCAGCATATATGACTTCACTTCAGCAGCTTTAGATTTAGATTGTAAGTCATTTTTAATTATTTGTTGCAGACTCTGATTCATTTTACATTTTGAACTACAGTACCACAGTGTATTTTTCCCCATTTACAGTGATTAATAATGAAAAACTGTGTCTGTGCTGTGATTGCTCATTTTTATTATTCCTCATTATTCCAGAAATAAATGTGGCTGCACCAGCTACCAAGTTGCTGATAAATGAATTTTAAAAGTGAGTGCTACTTGTCACCTGTCACACATAGTGTATAAACTGGCTGTGTATATTCTTGGTTGTCAATAGGTTAGTGCTTGAATTACTGCCTCACAGTTGTATTGTCATGAATCCTTCCTTATCTGTGTTCAGCATTCACTCAGTAGTTTGTTCTTGGTGACTAATTCTCCTGTCATTCCAGATCCTGCCATTCCTCCATGCCTGGCCTTCATTCATTCCCTTCACCTGAAGTTCACCTGCACTCTATTCCCTCATCAGTTCCACGCCCATCTCCTCACCTGCACTCTATTCCCTCATCAGTTCCACGCCCATCTCCTCACCTGCACTCTTTTCCCTCATCTGTTCCACGCCCATCTCCTCACCTGCACTCTATTCCCTCATCTGTTCCACGCCCATCTCCTCACCTGCACTCTATTCCCTCATCTGTTCCACGCCCATCTCCTCACCTGCACTCTATTCCCTCATCAGTTCCACGCCCATCTCCTCACCTGCACTCTTTTCCCTCATCTGTTCCACGCCCATCTCCTCACCTGCACTCTATTCCCTCATCTGTTCCACGCCCATCTCCTCACCTGCACTCTTTTCCCTCATCTGTTCCACGCCCATCTCCTCACCTGCACTCTATTCCCTCATCTGTTCCACGCCCATCTCCTCACCTGCACTCTTTTCCCTCATCTGTTCCACGCCCATCTCCTCACCTGCACTCTTTTCCCTCATCTGTTCCACGCCCATCTCCTCACCTGCACTCTTTTCCCTCATCTGTTCCACGCCCATCTCCTCACCTGCACTCTATTCCCTCATCAGCTCCTCAGTATATATACCAGCCCATTTCCCCTTGTTCTCTGCTAGATTGTTTTAGTTTCTTGCTAGCATTCCAGCCCTTACCTTTTCAACTGAAAATTGTCTAACTCTGCCTGATTCCCTGGACTCTGATTCCCTGCCTCACCCCTGTCGGTAAGGTTTGCTCTTTCTGACTGATCTCCTGGTTCTGACCCTTGCCTGTCTGTTGGATTAAACCCTTTGGACTTTGAATTGAACTGATTGTTTCTTGTCGTGCTTGTGGGTTCAGACTGCTCTGAGTCAGTGACCGTCACATGTATGCCTCCACCAACCAGTCAAGTTGCAATTTACATCCATGTCTGTCCAGACTCATATGTAGCCACGATAGTACAATACAATGCATCAAATATGGATGTTGCTGCACAAAAGCTACAGTATGCATTCCAAAATGTGGATGCTTCACACACATATTCAACCAGGCAGCACAGAGGATCTGTACAATCAGCACAGTCTGAAGGTGCTTTAGATTAATGTCAAATTCATTATCTGACCAAATGTTCTGTTCCTGGTCAGAGAAGTTCTTTTGCAGAATATAATAATGTCACAGTAAAGCTGACCTTTGACCTTTTGGATATGAAATGTCATCACTTCATCATTTCGTCCGATCAGGATGTGGAAATTTTGTAATAATTAACAAATGAAAAATTGAGTTACGGACAAGAACATGTTTTGTGAGGTGACAGTGACCTTTGACCTTTCTGACCACCAAAATCTAATCAGTCCATCCTTAAGTCCAGGGACATTTGTGCCAAATTAAAAAAAAATTTCCTCAAGGCGTTCTTGAGATATTGCTACACAAGAATGGAGAATGGAATGGACAGACAGACAGATGGAGGGATGGACAACCTTAAACCATAATGCCTCTGGCTTTGGCTTTCACCAGCACAGAGGCATGAAAAAAAAAGTAGCAGTTCTGCATGTTTAGCTGCCGTACATGAACTTTCATTCTTTTCTACGATTCCAAAATGGATTTATGGGTGTTCATCTGCGACATGCATCCACACTTCTCTGCGTAGCCACCTTGCACTGACATGTTGTAGACAATGTTGCCAGTACCCAAAACCTTCAGTGTGCACGGTGTGCACCTGCAGCCTTTGAGGGCTCCAATCATGCACAAAAATGACTCATGGCTGGACTCTTCTATTTTCAGACAGAGCGTTTTGTAGGCTTGAGCAGAAATCCTCACTATTTTCTAACTGAACTAGACCCGACCTTGTTCCACTATGATTTGACTGATTCATATAAAATACAGTTTTGTCATCAGTGTAATTAGAAAATGAAGTGTTTCTGCTATTAGTCACATCCATTCAGAGGCAGCAGGTCACCATTTTTAGTGCCACAGCAATCCCTCGTCTCACGTCACCTTACATAATAATGACTCAAATTTGTTTTACACAGCAAAGTATTCAAATCTTAATACGGGGAAAACCCTCATAACCAGATCATGTAGGGCAGTCATGTAACATGTGGGTAGACTGTAGGTTACTACTGAGTACTAAATGTTTTTTTCTACTTGTGAATACATCCAACCAAGTACACCGTGGGTTTCGGCCCTTCGGTGTCGGTGGCTTTTCGGCCGATTGAGCACATTGAATCATTGGCAAAGCTAGTCGGTGAAAGAGATCACTCTGACTGGCTGTTCAGGTTTTATTCCCTCGCCCCTGTAGCGAGTGAATCTGCCTACAGTGAAACCGGGGCTAACCAGTGCTTCCTCCTCAGGCTCCACTTCAGTCAGCTGCCCACAGACACACTGCTTCTTCCCACTTTAACCTGAATAACAAACTGGAGCCAGCTGGGAGCGTTAGCCGAGCGTTAGCCAGTTAGCCTCCACTAGTCTCTGAGCTAGCCCCGGCTCTCCGTTTGGATCCAAATGGAGCACCAAGCCCTGTTTTTTATTCAGGTTAAAGTGGGAAGAAGCAGCGGGTTTATCGGGCAGCTGAGTGAAGCTGAGTGAAGTGGAGCCTGCGGAGGAAACACTGGGACCGTCTGAATGTAACAGTCCGTGGAGTTGCTGCAGTGCTCGGCTGCGCAGATAGGTAACACCTCGGCTGTCAAGATGTACCACTTTGTCACTCTGCTCTCTCTAAGCAGGCCCAGAACGTACGTGCCACTTGGCCGTCGGATGTAGTCCGTGTAGTGTGTTCAAATGCAACTGACACAGGGCGACGTGAGGCAACGTAGACGACGCAACAGCTGGCTTTTGTCGCCACTAGTTCTTTGATGTCAGTTTGGTGTGTCCGCACCTTTAAAGAAACCATTGTTGATGCAGGAAATTGGAAATGAACAGTTGTCTCACATGACAGCGCCTAACATTTTGTTAGAGCATCAAACCACCCCAATCTCTCTTTGCACACTGTGGCTCGATAATAACGTAACGCTGATTCCCTCTTTGCTCTCAACGGACAAGAGTCATATGTCATCGTTGGGTATTTGATGATGTTGTCATTGTTCATTGAAGAACGCTCTCTTCAGCATAAGGGTCAAGTATAAGTAGAAAGAACAAAGCTGGCATATAGGGGGAAAAATAAAAATAACTGCCGCTGAGTCCCTTTCTCTCTCTTGATATCAATATTGCAAGCTTGCGGGCTGGCGTATGCATGTCACCATCAGCGATGCCTGGCAACAATGCCTTCAGGATCTCCTGCATTATTCAGAGGGCCCAACAAGCACTAGGGCTCTGCCATTATCTATTTAAATCTGAGTGCAGGCATGTCCCACTGAAAGCATGTACTTGCATTGCCACCTGCCCCGCTTACAAGAGATTGAGAGGGCCACAGAAAAGAGGCAAGGGACTGCCTGATGCAAAAAAGGTAGGAAAACATGCAGAGAGAGAGGGTGGGGAGGCTGAAATGTTATTGTTGGGAGGGGGGGGGGGTGACAAGGAGGCAGAGAGGTAGAGGTCACAACAAGATGAGGACAAAGGAGGGGGAGGAATTAAGCATGACAGCTATTAGAGTAAGGCTGAGGGGTTAGACAAATGTAGTGAAATAAAAATGGGAGACAAAGTCTAGAAAATGGAGGCAGGGTTGGAAGTGATGGAGGCAGATATTAAGATGGCATTAGGGAAATAGGCAGAAGATGAGATGGGGGAGGAGTGGAGAGAATGAGATGATGGATGAAGTGAAGGAAGAAGGAAGAAAGAGGAAGGAAGGAGGAAGCATGAAAGGGTAGGAATGCAAAGTGAGAAATAAAAGCCAAAAGAATAGGGAAGACAAGATAGAAGGCAGGAAGAGAGCCAGAGGAGAAGGCGAGGAAATGAAGGAAGGACTGAGTAACTGAAACTGAGCAAAAGAGGAGGAAAGAGATTTTAAAAAGTGGTGTACCTTTGGGAGAGAACGGGGGGTAAATGAAATGAATAGCAACTGTACCACGTAGCATTTAAAGACTACTCCTCTCTATCATTTCATATCTCTCTCCCTCCCACCTCGCTCCCCTCCATCACCCATTCATCAAATCACTGCCATCCCTTCATCCTGAGTCATCGACGCAATTGCTCATCCACTCCATTAGGCCATCATCCCACCCTCCTTTATTCGTGCTTTTCCCCCACTGCTCCTCCATCCTCTGATCATCTTCAGGTGAAACACATTCCTCTCATGGTGCCAGCGTGAGGGGAAAGCCACATCTCGACCATAAAAACATCCAGTTTAACACGTCATTTAATCTGGTTTCGTGTCTTTTGATTTCATTGCCATTTACTTGCCACTGGGGAGAGATAATTTCATATCAAATCAATCAGCTTGTTTCAAGGATTTTCCATGAATTGGGCTACATGCTTTTCAGCATGTATGCCACTTGCTTTTTTTTCATTTAACTAAAAGCAAAAGACAGAAGATTAAAAGAAACTGACTATAAAAGTGTGTTTATCAGCTCTAACTTGAGCTGCAAGGTAGCCTGCTCTGGCTAACTAGCTTACTATCTACAGTAGTAACCCAGAGATGAGTTAGCTTTCTAGCTGTCCCAGTTCCCTGGTCTTACAGTCAATGGGTTTGTTTGAATGGGTTTTGGTTAGATGCCTGAGATAAGGTCTGTGGTTAACAAAAGCTTAAGAGACTTTCACGTTTTGTTCTACGACATTAAATACATCAATAAATACTCTACACGTAAATTTTGAAGCTGGACCTTCCCACATTTTCAGAATTCATACATTTTATTCCTAGGGTCTAAGACAGTCCAAAAATATCAGTAAGAATTAACAACTCAAAAGTCAAATTTGTTGTGTCATAGGGTATAAACTCTAAAGCTGCTCCATAGACAATGAATTGGGAAAGGTGTTCGAGATGCCACTGAGAGCACCCAGGGTAATGTTCTGAGTGTATGGGTATGTTTTCTGTTTCAGAGCTGAGAGCACAACAGTAGAATAAAGTTAATTTGGGTATAAAAAGGAAAACAACATCCTGTGGGTTCATAAAATCAGGGTCCCATCATTGTCTGTGGAGCAGCTCCAGACTTACTCTCTGGTTTCTGGCTTTGGGCGAGAGCAGCTCATGTTCATATATTGATTGATTCCCTAGGCCATGGAAATTACATACTGGAATTCTCAATTTAGGTGGTGTTCCCCTTTAAGTCATGGTGCAGTTTGTTCATAGCCTAACCATAGCTTTTTACTTCTGCCCATTGCCATTTAGGCTTCAAAAATCATAAAAATGGTGTCCAAGACTATCTTGCTGAACAAAACCCATAAGTATAATGAACGTTTGTTTGCCATAGAGCTTGTTTTCTGCAGTAATCCAGAATCCAATGGAAAAGTCCCATTGGCTTGTTGTCGAGGAAACCAGAGCAATATCAACTTCCATGATGGCCTACAAGTAAATGTCATCTCTGCAGAATTCTCTAATACTAGAACATTAGTGCTGTGTCTCAAATCGCATACTTCTATACACTTACTATTTTGAGTGCAGAAGTGCGTTCACACTGAGAAGTACGGAAAAATGCAGTGCACTATGAGCTCCCGGATGGTGCACTCAAAATGGTCAAAAAGTTGAGTGTGGAACTATGGACACTTCTCGCACTCAATGGTCACCATCTTGGCTACATAGCGGAAGGGGAAGGACCACTATTCTACTACTACTGGACACTACTGAAAATAGCGGCAGAGGACTGTGCGACTGTGAAAGTCGCTGCATTGTACAAATTGACATGTTTTTTAAGCACCGCTATGCTGTTGTCGGGTATAAGCCAAAAGTATGTAGCAGTTTGTTGGGTTACTTTAGCAGTCTGTAATAATTTGGTACCGCAAACAATAACGAGGGCAGCACGGTGGTGTGGTGGTTAGCACTCTCGCCTCACAGCAAGAGGGTTGCTGGTTCGATCCCGGGCGTGGGAGCCCTTCTGTGCGGAGTTTGCATGTTCTCCCCGTGTCAGCGTGGGTTCCTCCCGCAGTCCAAAGACATGCAGATTGGGGACTAGGTTAATTGGTAACTCTAAATTGTCCATAGGTGTGAATGTGAGCGTGAATGGTTGTTTGTCTCTATGTGTCAGCCCTGCGATAGTCTGGCGACCTGTCCAGGGTGTACCCTGCCTCTCGCCCGATGTCAGCTGGGATAGGCTCCAGCCCCCCCCCTCAAGAGGATGAAGCGGTTAGAAGATGAATGAATGAATGAAACAATAACGAATGCTAATGCTAGTTTTCTAACTAGCTAATTTGCAGTCGTCATTTCCGGTGAGTGCACAACAGCCGTGTTTGGTTTGAGACAACACTACCGTGTCGAAATTAGCGCACTACGCCAATGAGTACATAGTGCACATAGTATACTACATGGAAGTGTACTAACGGAAGTATGTGATTTGAGACACGCCATAGGGGTGTGTTCGTAAATCCAATCTGGTGCTCTGTACTTAAATGACAGTGCCGTTGTTCTATTTCTACATGAATTAACGAACCATTAAGTTGATCCTCTTGGTGCTCTGCTTCTCCGTATCCCCAGACAGTGCTCCAGCATTCAGAGCGAGTATTTCTGAACACACCCAAGAAACTAGCTGACTGGCTAACTAGCCTTCAACATCATCAACAGAAGAGAATGCAGACTGTTTTTGACCCAGGATGGTTAACTTAAGCTTCAACCTTTGGCACTACATCATGTATGTACGTAGCTTAGACTCACTGTATTTCGGACACTTTCTGCAGTATACCTGCTTTGCTGCCACAATACACATACCAGACTACAGTCAACAAACACAGTATTCCAGACCTTTGCTGTTGTCAACTCACGGTAATCCTTCCCCCTCTGCCATGTTCGTGCAGCCGTGGGTGCACATTGGAAACTCACCCCGATTTCTCTCAAATGAATTAAGTAGATCCTTCTTGAATGGTCAAAAGATATGAAGGGGGAAAAATGATGATACAGATATATGTTTGATTCATGACCTGAGAGTATTTATTTAAATAATTTACATCAAAAGGTCAAGAATCTGTACCATGATGTCTACGTCAGCCATCATGTGCACTTTTCCAGGGTTCTTTAATCAGGTGGAAATATTGAAAGTCAGCTGTTTTTCCGGTTAACTCATGGAACTAGTGTCAGTGATTAAGCTAATGTTAGCTCACAGCTAATGACAGTTGTCACGAAAACCATCATCTTTATGCCTTTTTCTTTGTTAAATTGAAGATTTGTTCTTTTGAAAATTACTATAATTACAAAAACCACTGTTCCTTGTCACAGTGGAGAGGTTGGAAAGCACAGCAACAGTAGGCTAACTCGGGGGGTGGGGGGGGGGGTTGGGGGGGTTGGGGGGGGGTCGGGCTATTGAACGGTCAATTTAGTTCAGAAAAACATTTTTATGACACTTTAAAAACTTCTAATGGAATTACACAGATTCTTGCGCTCACTAAGAGTACAAATATAGATGCTTTATTTCTGTTTTGATGACAGTAATTGTATGATATTTTCATGGAAACAGCTGCCCTATCATCCTATCAGTCATGCAGAGGAAAAAGTGTTTTTCACAACTGGGTGCCGACTGCTTATATTATTTCTGCTGCACACAATTGTCATGGGAAACAATGAGCAGAGTGTATTCCCCCTGACAGTTACTATGGAATATACAGTTAGAATATACAGTGCAAACACAGATCTCCTGGGCTGCTTTTCTCAAGCACATAACACAGCAGGAAACATGTTTGATATATCCTATGCCGTTGTGCATTTACTGTGAATATAGGGATTTACACACACAGAGAAAAACACACAGACAGAGGAATGGGGTCATAATGTTGAGCTCCCCACGTAATGAATGGCTGTGACTCACAGTCATCAATCACAAATTTGTCAATTCATCAATCGTCAAAGAAGGCAAGGCTGAAACACCCCTATCCACACGCAAACACACATTTTTCTATCAATATATGAATGAACATATGCTAATATGATTCATTTCCAGAAGCACTTGAGCCACAGTCCTCAAATCAGCTTCTCTCATACTGTTTCTCTCTCTCTCTGATTTTAGCGTGAAATGCTCAGTGATCATTCTGCCGCAGTTCTCCATGCAGCCCATAATCATTGCAGCGTTCGCTCACTTATTCTGTCAGTCAGAGAGGAATGGAGAGGGCCAGCTAACACCCAACACCCACCCATCCTCCTCTACCCCCCACCCCTCACCCCCTCACAAACACACACACACACACATATCAACAACAACCGCTCAAACAAACACACACTGGCGAGCGAAGGCAAACAGACAACCCCTGCGTTTAAAGACACACATGCAGAGAGGCCAACTCGCCTGGCTAGAAATGGGCAATGGACTTGGGCTTGGGGCTTGCTAGGGTGGAAAGGGGAACAATTTCATGCCCAAGTGCATCAGAGAAGAGTACACTGGGAACACGAGCAAACATTTTTCCACCCAGATAGGTTACAGCAATTACCCTCGCCTCTTTAACCTTGCCGCTCGCCTGCGAGCTCTGTTTCAGGTCCCATCCACAAGACGATTCAAACACAGAGTTCGTATTGGAGCGTTGAGGGGGTTGGGCGCGTATCTTTCTCTCCATTACATCATTTTGAGCACGATGAGCGGCCCGCACATCTATTGTGAGCGTGTACTGCACGGATGGCGTTTCTTAGTTTGGGTTGACCCGTTATCCTGCAGCATGTGTGATTAAATACTCATCACCCGGGATGGGAGGTGGGATGTGTCAAAACAAGGTGCTAACTCTCCAGTAAGAGCAGCTCCAACAATAGGTTTATGGATATGAGGGGGAGCGCTTACAATTAAAAGTGTGCAAGTGTGAAGGTTATGAAAATGCATCTGTATGTGTGTGCATGTGTGTGTGATGCCCTCACTCCACCAAACCTGGATTAACAATACAGGCCTTGCTATTTTATTAGTGTTTGTCTTGTCGCCAACTCTGCAAGCCTGCCAAAAGAGAGTGGGGAAGAGAAAGCCCTCCTGACACAGGGGATAAGATTATCATTAATATTACTACAAACACATTTAGAAAATGTCAGGGTGGTATTAAGCACGAATGGAACATCTATTAATGCCTCTAGAAATATTAGATTGACCATCCTGACACTCCCTGCTAAATCCCTGTGTATGTACATTGGTATGCCTCCAACTTTCTAAGTTACAAAGCTTAGCAGAGGTTAAGCTATCCCGACTGTCCGTCCCTAGTGAGGGTCAAGTTCCAAAAACGGTGGTTTCTACATGCCTCATAACGCAACCAAAGCATCTTTTTGTCAGACTCTACCTATGTGGTCAACGCCCATGCCAAGATCATCAGGGTAACTCTATCAGGGTGTTTTCATATTAAGTACGATTGATTTGTACTGTGCCCAAGTGCGATTGCCCCCCATTCTCCGCTCCCCAGCCGCTCAGCTTTCACATTATTAATGTTGCTCTATGCGACTACACTTGCATCATCATCTACATGACATTTTTGTTGTGCTACAGTGTAGAAAAGGGCGCCGCAGACTGACACTGCTGCCCCGGGGATGGTCATCAGCGGGGAGCTGAGCAGCGAGGCCAAGCTCTGCTCTTGGCTGGAGGAGGAGCTGCTGCTGTCAGAAGCAGCGCTCTCCACCTCCTGCCAGAGCTCTGACTGCAGGTCAAAGGCGACAGTGGAGCCAGATCAGGGTCTGTTCGCCATCTGATATAGAGGCATCAGCATTGAATTGAGACTGTTTCATAACTGGATGAAAACTCTGTTAATAGCAGTCCACTTCCCTGTTTTGGTACAGTTGGTGTTTACACCTGAGTATCGTGCCCGGATACAGTACACACTGTTCTCACTTATCACATGAACTAGTTTTTGTGGTCAAGTGTAATCCGATCCAGGCTCAGGTCCCTGTTGTGTAAGCCCCAAAGCTTGGGTGTATTATGGGACAATGGGCCCCTGGACATAGATATGCAAAAGGCACCACCACCCCTCCTACCTAGGAGCCAGAAACAAAGACTTTCGTGGTGTTTTTTTTGTCTCTTTGCAGACCCTTTGCATCCTTCTATGGTCATATTGAGTCTCTTCCTGGTCAGTACTTTTTAAATTGAGTGAAATTTTGCGGGTGGAGGTCAGGGGATATGACACTTTGGACCCCTGGGCTTGTGCTTGGTAGATCCATTCAGTATCCACGCCCCCAAGTCTTTGGAAAGCTCCCTCTAAAGCCAGCTGTTTGAACAGACTGAGTAGTACTAATGAGGTTATGTGTAAAATTGGTGGCATACCCCTTTAATATTTCCTATACTGTGCACGCTGCATGAAATAAATAATTTTTTGAAGCCTCTTGAAGCATTTCTTTTAAATTGCCTCTCCTAACTGATGTGGGATGGAGAAGGTGAGTGGGGCCTTTAAAATGTTTGACTCGCTGTATGAAATTTCATGAAGTTCGACTTGTATCTCTCAGATCGAAGTGATGCACCTGCTCAGTTTGCATATGCATTGTGTTCTCGACTAATGTTTGTCTACAGCAAGCCTGAGGATAGCAGATTTTCTATCCACTGCAACATTCAGTCAATACTGACTCCACTCTGCATTAGAAAAAACCATGCATGCACCTGGTTATTTTAGCTTCAATAACGTCTGCAGCATCTAATCATCTCATCTCGGCCGCCCAGCGTTTCATAACGTCAGTAATCTCCCTCCTTCTTTCTGTTTGGCCCCGTGAGGCAGATACAGCTGCAGGACAGGCAACATCTGAAATGACTGATGTTACAAACACTGATTAATGCAAAGGTAAATGTTATACCGTTAATTACCACAGGGATATTAGCAGGCAAGTCAGATTAGAGCATGAATCAGTCATGGTGGCCCCTGCTGAACCTGAGCTGATTATTACGCTAGAAAAAAAAAAATCTGCATCCTAATAATTCAAATCAAGAACCACGCCCATGCCTCTTATCACTCCACTCCACATCTTATCCTCCGAGCTGACTTTCATCCACTTAGAGTGTAGTTTATTTCACATCTGTCATTGTTATTGTACTTTGAGTTGTTTTAACACTATTAGATGTTTAACGATACGGCTGCAAAAAAAACTGCTTCCATGTGGACTGGTTGATGTCTTGATCAACCGGACAACATTTTTAAACCATACCTCTATAAAGCACGTATATGACAGAACATGGCGTACTTATATTGTGCATGAATGGAGGTCGATCTGCTGGTTGTGTTTGTGAGAGCCCAATAAAACCCCAAGTGCTAGAGTTGAATGCTCTTTATTGATATGCAATATGCAAAATGGCCTCTTTATGGCTTAACACTCAGAGTGGTTTATAAGAGTCAGGGGCTGAGGGGGAAGGAGAGGCAGAGAGATGAGCAGAAAACATGAAGAGAGAGAGAGAGATGCGGGGAAGGAATATGTGGATAGCCAGCCACCGCTACCTCAAATTGTGCTTTTCCGCAGCAGCATTCATCTAGATTCTAAATGAATGCACTTTATCAACATAGAGAGGTTTTCTTTCAAATAACACCATCTCCTCTGCCCTACGTTTTCATGCAGCAGTCAGCTTTAGAGGCAACTGTAACAATATGAAAACCCTCAAAGCCCTTCACCTTGTCATCCAGACCAGTATTGGTTTCCCACCACTGCAGGTTTTCAGCACGGAGCTTTGAAATACTGTAAAGATGATAACAAAGTGCTTTGTTGCAAAGGGATACGCTATCAGTGCCAGATAGTATTGGGAGAATAAAGTCATGGGGATTCTGAAAGGTTTAACTCCACAGAAGCTATTAATGGCAGGGAAATCTGATATGCAACATTGTCCAAGATTCTGAAGATGGTCTATAAACCATTACAATTCTCAATGCTCAGTGTATTACATTAAGCAAACCTTGAGTCAAGTTCAAATTAAGTCTGGAGTTATTTTATGATGTTAGAAGTAATGTTAGAAAACCTTGGCACTCAACTTTTGGCGTCACTTGGTTTATATGGTTGGACATTTTCTATTCACCTTCATCTATTAACTGTTTTATTCATCTGTTCATTATAAAGAGCCCAGTCTCACTCCAAAGTCTTCAAAATCTGGTGCTTGGGCAGTGACTTGTGGCATCAGACACAGACGGAAAAAGCTGTTGTTTAATGTCAGCATGATACGCAACCGATCAGGTTATACTTTAACGGAATTCGGTGGCATCAAGGGGAAACACAGCGGGACAAGGATGAAAGTTAAAGTGATGAAAGTCCAAGTAGGGTGGCTGTGAGGGGTGGAGGATGGGTCCAACAAACAGCTACTTTGACCCAGAAGGCCAGTGTTCACATCCCGTATGATAATAAAGCCAAACCTTGTTCTTCTTTCCTAAACCTCACCACGTGCGTTAGTCATTGGAGAGGGAAAAAAAGTCAATTTGCGTTATTGTACTGTTTATTGTAAGAGACTGTATGTTAACGGTAAATTTCCTGTGAAAACAGAAGTGTATCTTGAAAGGAGACAATTCATGTAACAGGCAGAACTTGACACAGTGTCCCAGAACATCAACAACCTACACACCCAGGGTACCTAGCACGTCGTATCTGGACGTGGAGGGTCCATGACCGAACATCAATATATGATGAGGTCGGACTGAGAATGTGCTGTGATACTAAATACTAAATACTTTGGTTTATGACCAAATACATGCAAAACAAATAACACTCCCATCAGCCCCAGCTGCACCATGTATTAGACAATGTTAGTATGGTAACAAACTAAACTAAGTGCATCTTAGGGGGGTGTCGCCCAGGGCGCCATTTAGGCTAGAACCGCCACTGAATGTCAGCATGTTAGCCAGTGTAGTGCACGTTCACAATTCTCAAGAGCAAACTCAAAGTTCAGTCCCCACAGATTAAAATGAACTAGTTCACGATGAAAGTTTCACTGTTTTAATTTTGAAGTTCCCAGTTCAAAAATGAACTAATTTATGGTCCTGTCTTCTGTTTTGTTTTTGTTTATTTGTCAATTTAAATAATGTCCTGTGATCATTATATAAATGCCCAAGACTGGTCAAAATGCTTCAACTCAATGTGTCATTTCAGATTCGTTGCCAATATGGCTGACGTTCTGACGTTCTAAGAGTTAGGTTTTTTTTCCATTTGAGTCTGTAACATACTGATTTTGTTCATAAAAGTCCTTCAAATATCTGTATGAACTGGCTTCATCAGTACTGGTAGCTGTGTTGCCAGTCAGTGTTGTGTCTGCACACTGGGTGCCATAAAATAAAAGTTAACTGTCACGAGAATGACGCTAACAGTGAAGCTTATAAGTTGCAAACTGATGCATTTGGTTCACTGTTCACCAAGATGAGCATTTAGTGCATTCATGAACAACACTGATGTTAGCATTGTCATCATAACCATGTTAGCATGCTGTTGCATTTAGCTCAAAGTATAACCACACAGTGCCACTAGCACGGCTGTAGACATTTAATCTTATTATTGGGTTTGTATGAGCAAAGACTGAATCAGTGTTGAGCACAATCAATTCATGTTATAAGTTGTTTGGACACTGACCAAATCATATATCCTGTCAGTTATTGGACATTATGCAACTTTGTGCCAAGACACTGTTTGTGTCCCAACTTATTATGCAGGATAATGAACTGAAACCTCTCAGTGTCTGTCATCTTATTATGGATCCTCAAGGTGTTGCCAGTCCTGCTCCCTGCCTCTCTTTCCCCTCCCTGAACACGGAGTGTGCAGAAACCTTACACAGACGCCAACACGGTACTTAATCTTCATGCACCCATCATGATGGAGCATCATTACCGAGCTTCTTATGTGATGTGAAAAGAAATAATGGGATTTGTGCAATGCGTGTTGATGCACCAAAATGAGCCCTGGCAAATTCAACCCTACACACTGCAAGAAATGTCCAGAGCCATATTGCCTATTCTGTTTTTTTTACTTGGTTCAAGAACTGAAAATCAATTTTAAGGTTGAGTGAGACTTGAGAAGTCACAGTGAACTGGAATTATGACAGCATCTTGCCCTGTATTTCCTGGCGAATGAAGACAAGACAGTTTGATAAGACAAAAGAGGATTGTATTTGCTGTTGGGAGTTTTTATTTACGCCCACGGCGATGAGTTATAATTAAAAATGGAAATGTGATATAAATACTGCAATTTCTATGGATGTGTATTGTGAATAAGTTAACACAAAAAACCTTTGTTTCCACTGTCTTTACAATCTTTGTTCTGCGTTATCATCCACTGCCCCATCAAACTGAACCATCTTTTCCATTTGATGGACAAAATGAGCACTATGTCGTGCTACAACAGAACCTGCTGTTTCATCACACCAATTTCACATCTGACAGATTGCAGGCAGAAAAGTGCAATTGATTGGACGGTGTCTCCAGCTCTTTCTGTAAACTGATTGTGCAAGCAGGACAGACTCGAGAGGAAACCAAGAAGGTGCAGGAGGGAGTCAGCTGGATGTGGCACGTTCGCTCACCATACCAGAAAATAAAAAATGAATCCTGAGGTTTGAATAATTTCGAGGAAGGATGGGTTCGAGTGTACCGGGCAAGTGTGCCACTTATGACAGTATTTATGGCTCTACTGTAGCTTTAATCATAGGTGAGGATTGCTGTCCCCCACAGGATGCAGGGAATTAGTCACTCAAAATGTTCTGGTGGACGACCCCAAATCACCCATTTTATACGTGTCCCCCCCTAACGGTGAAATGAAATCTACACCCTTGGCTTTAATCATGCCACAGTACCAGGTCAGTCAGTCAACACTTCGCTTTAATATCCAGATGTATTTCGTTTCATGTCCTAATCAGGTTTTGGAGGCCAATGGTGTTTGATGCAAGGACGTTTAGCTAATGTACACCACATACAACATCAGAGCCCTTTTACGCATTAACTAAGGCAACCCCCCACCCACACACACATGCACTAGTGCACACACATGCACTAGTGCACACACTAAGCAACATACAGCCTGGATTCCCAGTAATCAGTGGGGAAAAAACGCTACTCAGGTTCCTTTAATTAACTCCAAATGCATTACATGAACACAAATCAAGCTTATGCAGTGTGCGGTTTATCCATAATTTTCCACAATCAACCTTCACACCTGCATGGTGTGGATGAGCCATGTTCCATATGTCAGATCCGTCCTGTCTTCTCACATTAACCAAATATTTCAACTAATACCATGAGATACAGCAAGGCGGTGCCATAAGAGGGGCTATATTGCAGTGGTGTGGCTGTAGCATGAAGCAAAAGAGGCGGTAACTGAGATAATTCATGTGAAACCAGATGTTAAGGAGGGAGAATGGTCACCATCTTTCAAAGGAGCGCCAAACGTGCATTAGAAAGGCACGACTGCGCTGTAAAAGCTCGCCTCCTTTAATCCTTTAATCATGTACAGTACACAGGTAGGGTAATAAATGTGCAGCATCCTTAACGACCCCCACTTCGCCCCCCTGGAGGATTTCCTGGACCGGGGTGGTCCTGAGGAATCATCTCCTCCCTGTCCCAAGCGCCGTGCTCGGTATACGCGGCTCTCGTGTGATTAATTAAGCCGTTGTGCACCTCTTGCTTTGCAGTGTAAACGGGCTACTTCTGCAGCCAGCAGCCGCCAATTCCTCTCCGGGACATACACACATACAACACACATACACGCACAAGCGCGCTTTCACGGTCAGCGAACAGCGAACATTTACGCACGAATGAAACTCGGCGATCACCAACACGTCCGAGTCTTTTCCATATGCGTTTTGGATCGCACAGCCAAAGACCATTTGGTGCTTCTGTGTTTGAGTGTGTGTGTTTGAGTGTGTGTGTGTGTGTGTGTGTGTGTGTGTGTGTGTGTGTGTGTGTGTGTGTGAGGAGGAGGAAGGGGGGTCGTCCTGCGTTCACAAATGGCGCAACTTCTCATTTTTCTCCTGTCAAGTTGACACAGCTGGGAGCCCCGCTGACAGCACACCGACCTGTCCCCGCTGCCCGATGCAAGGCTGCACCGATACACACCAACATCTAGTCGGTATCTTCTCCACATAGTCAAAAAGACAAAAGCCTGCTTGCGCTGCATGCGCGGATAGTGAGCGTTCAAAGAAGATGTGCAGAGGAGCACCTGCACCTCCAGCCTCTTAACCCCCACCCCCATCCAACCGCTTTACGAGTGTCCTACCTTGAAGTCGAGGTTTCTTCGCGACGTTTTCACTCAGTGTGATCTTCGGTGGAGTAACAGAGAGAGAAACACACGCCTATTCCGCAGCTCCCCGGTCGCTGTGTGGAGGAGAACGGAGATAGCAGGAACAGCAGTGAGAACCAGCGGTGCTTCATTCTCTCTCTCTTCCTCTCCCTCTCTCTGGTTCACAGGCAGGGCTCCCCCACTGAAATATTACCGACAACCGATTGGTCCACGGGATCCACGGCGCCCCGCTCAGCTGCTCTAGGAGGGGCCAAATAAAACCGAGGGGACCGAGAAGACCAGCACACCACAAATGAATCGGTCTGATGAGCCATTCAGCTATAATATCCAGTTATTTATATACATATATTTATTTATTCTAATTAAAATGACTGATACTTAGATTTTAATCAGGCACACTGTTTCCAAGGTGGTTGCATTTGGTTACAGATTTTCTTTAATGCAAATAATTCTAATAATAACTCTGACTCTAATAATAATTCACGCTTATATAATATGGCAGGTTCTTCATTGGGTTTAAGTCAACTTCATCACTTTGCCCAAAAACACTTGACTTTGAAAGCAGACCTATAGCAGCTATGCTTTAACTATAGTAACAGTGCAGAACCTTGCACATTCGGCACTCAAGACCATCCAATAACCTCCTGAGACCTTGTATCCTTATATGAGGACATCACATTTGGTGTTTGCTTTGTTTGTGTGTCATTCTACTTAACATTGTCCTGTTGTCCTCGTTCGTGGACACTTTTTTGTCCCATCTAGTGGCCCTGGTGGAGCGCCGAGAACATGATCAAACTCGACTATCTAGAGGAAGTAAAAGTTGTAACAAGGTTTCCGTCAGTGAACGTGCAGAGGGAGCATTTGCATAATATTGAATTTAAAATCCTACCGTTAACTTATAAAGCTCTAAATGGTCAAGCTACGTCATATCTTAGAGAGCTCATAGTGCCATATCATCCCATCAGAACACTGCGCTCTGAGAATGCAGGGTTACTCGTGGTCCCTAAAGTCTCCAAAAGTAGATCAGGAGCCAGAGCCTTCAGCTATCAGGCTCCTCTCCTGTGGAATCATCTTCCTTTTTCGGTCCGGGAGGCAGACACCGTCTCCACATTTAAGACTAGACTTAAGACTTTCCTCTTTGATAAAGCTTATAGATAGGGCCGGCTCAGGCTTGCCCTGTACCAGCCCCTAGCTGACTTAGGCCTAGTCTGCCGGAGGACCCCCCTATAATACACCAAGCACCTTCTCTCCTTCTCTCTCTCCTTTGCTAACACTCATGTCCTGTTACTGCATCTCGCTAACTCGGCCATACTGCATGTCATTAACTCGGCTTCTTCTCCGGAGCCTTTGTGCTCCACTGTCTCGCAGGTTAACTTCTATCACAGCAGTGTCTGGATAGTGTGACGTGTGTGGTTGTGCTGCAACATATTGTACCACAATAGCCAGAATTATACTTATAATATTATTACTTTCATAAATGTTGTTGTAAGCTACTGTCATTATCGTCTGTCCTACATCTCTCTCTGTCTCTGTCTCTCTCTCTCTGTCTCATTGTGTCATATGGATTACTGTTAATTTATCATGTTGATCTGTTCTGTACGACATCTATTGCACGTCTGTCTGTCCTGGAAGAGGGATCCCTCCTCAGTTGCCCTTCCTGAGGTTTCTACTGTTTTTTCCCCCGTTAAAGGGTTTTTTGGGGAGTTTTTCCTTATCCGCTGCGAGGATCCTAAAGACAGAGGGATGTTGTATGCTGTAAAGCCCTGTGAGGCAAATTGTGATTTGTGATATTGGGCTTTATAAATAAAATTGATTGATTAATTGATTGACTGATTGATTGATACACTACCCTATGTAAAACAAGATGGCAGCCATCTCTGTCATGTCGGTTTACATCGAATCCCGACACAAAAGTGGACAAGATCCAAAACCTGATCACATTTTATATTTGAATCTTGTTTATTTATGATGAATAATGTTTGTAGTTTGATATTAAATACAATTGTGACTCATTTTAGCAACAGCAACAAGCTAACACACTGTTAATTAGGAAGTACTCGTTTGAGGAAATTGGGACTTTATTATCATTGACAAAGTTTTTTTATGCTTATCAGGTCCTACTAGTCTCAAATAGCTAGGAGAAATTAAAATTAAAAATGCATATCAAACAAAAGTGTGGGTCTCAGGAGGATGTAAAAACACAGTATGTATTTGTTCAGTTTTTGTACTGAGTCTTTCTCCTTTTCATTTTCTGTCACTCTAATGTTCTCCACATACAGAAGTCTCTGCTTCACCATAACCATCAACCACTGTGGTGATACTGCCCACAGAGGGGCCTATGGGTGGCCAACTGTGTCGTCTATAGGAAGATCTTCCACTGAAAAGTAATACGTTACTCATTACTGATGATTGTAGGGGCTCAAGGTTACCGTCCTATTGTATTTCTTTGTCTGTGTGTTGCTTAGGGTTCTATTGAAGAATCAAATTAACCTGAACCTGAATATGGATGAGCCATTCACACAGATGCACAGCATTACTAGAGTGCAGACTATACATCACTCTGAGGTAAAGACCTCACCCAGGATGTTTTTAACAGCAGAGCCACTCTGTCATAATCACGCCATCACGTCAGGCACTTAACTCAGATGGCAGCTACTGTAAATGGGTCAGGAAGAGAGAGAAAGCCAGAGGAAACAGAGGGTCGTTTTCAATAGGCCTTAAGGCCATTTCATGATGGTGTGGGTGTTTAGTTGCATGATTGAATACTAAGTGGGCTCATACTTGAAAATAATAACAGTAATAATAATAATGACCTACATTTATTTCTTCCTTTAACTTTTCAGCTGAACTGCTGGAAATGCGTAAACTTGTCATGCGCTTGTCGCATGACAGTGTGAGAGTGAAAGCAGAGTCAGAGACAGACTGAACAGGTGTGCATGTGCACGTGAGAGGGCGTCAGAGCTTTCTTTTTTTGTCAGTTCCTAAAGAGGACCGTCAGTTGGCACCTTTGGTGTTAATTTCTCATGATGCTGCTTAAATACATTCAGCGCCGCTGCACCCACAGAGACAGAGAAACAGAGGCTCCTCAGAATTAGGTAGCTACAACAGGACCCACCATATGAGCTCCTTTATTCCATTATTTTCAAATGCAGCCATCATGTGTATGTTTTGTGAGAATCATTTTACAGAATGCTAAATGACAACTTCTATCTCAGCTCATCTAATAATGGCCTGTGGGGGATGTCGGCCATAGTGCAGAGTTTATGCTAAAACTCAGCTTCCCCTCTTTCATTAGCAGCTGATAAATATTCATAATACAGTACTTTAAAAAGGAATATGAATGATGTCTAGTAAAAAGTGATATTTTTCTGAAAACATAATGAATTGTTTTACTCGATAGCTTGTGATTTTCACCCACAGGCAATCACACAGTATTTCAGCCACACTTTAATTTACTGCCGCAGCCCTTTTCACAAGGATTCAGCATCCTGTCAAGTACTTGGTCATCATGGGAAGTGATCATGCAAGTAGATTTTGGTAATTCCAAGTATTTTTAATGTATCGACATTTGTATAATCGTTCAGTTTATCTATTAATAGCAGTGATGGCTGTGGAGCAGGAGCAGCTCGGTTGCACTGGCAGTCTTTAGTTTCAGCACCACGGTCAGTGACACTGATACAACACCATTGTGTGAGACTGTTGGTGTGTGTGTGTGTGTGTGTGTGTGTGTGTGTGTGTGTGTGTGTGTGTGTGTGTGTGTGTTGTAATAATACGGGAAAAGACCTTGAAGTAAATTTTCTATTTTTTTTTTTTATATGACCAGAAACAGAGGTCCACACTTGGTAGTGTACAGCGACAGTCCACTGTTGGTAATGTAGAAGTGTTTGCGTGTGTGTGTGTGTGTGCATGTGATAACTGTTGACACTGAAATACTGAAACTAAAAATAAATGTGTTGACTTTCAGGACGAAATTGTCAAGTCAACCTCAGATGTGAGTTTCGACTTAGTCCAAGTCATCTTAGTGTTAAACTCCATGAACACAGTGTGCCCACATCTGCCTTTGATTACTTTATAAGGTGATGTTTCAGATCATGCTGAGAACTGCCTACATGGAAAGGATGTAGATCTGCATGCCATAACACACACATGTTTCCACACTCCAACCCCAGCAGTAGGTTGAGTTATCACAAAGTGATTGCAGGGAAAGGGCTATGAGTATTAAACATGCCAACCTCCCACACTGACATGTAGTATATCAACATGCAACCCTGGGGCCTAAGCTTTGCTACGGGCAAGTGTGTTTTATGCACTCAAGAGTGCATTAATGCTCATGTAAAGTACAGGAGAGAAAATCACGCTTTAGTATATTAGCCTTGTTATGTTTGTGGCGTCTCTCCGAGTCAAATGCACTCCAGCTCAGCCATGGCACACCATTTTCCAACATAACCAGGCCACTGAGATGTAACTGTACACACCCTCGCCCCCGATGGAAGGCAGCCTAATGAATATTTATCGGTTCACTGGGTCAAGGTGTAATATCCGCATTTTCAACACAACACAACACGGGCCCTCACCCTTCATGTATGTGGCAGGGCATTCATCACCGGGGCTAGAATCGTTTACAGCTCGGCCTTGCGCCACCTGCTTCACAGTCTGCCAGCAGGTCCGTTTGTATCTTCATTAGCACTCATCCGAACTGCACTAAAGCCAGATGTCAGAAGGCTCTGACCCCTAGTTCACTTCGAATAAAGTCAACCCACTGGTTGCAATTTTGTGTCATGAAAGAATTTGGATTTTCTCCCCCTGCGAACCTGCTACTGTTCTGCAGATCTTGAGATTGAATTTACCATGGTAACAAATACATTGTAAATGCTATTTCCTGGTTGAGAAACATTGGCTGGATTATTATTTGAAAAACCCATAACCCCCTTAAACACTTTAACAGGCCGAGTGTTAGCAATGCAGGTGTTTCCCATAAGAATCAATCCTTGGAAAACAAATGAAAGTCAATGGTAAAAACAAATAGTCTTTCTCTCTCTGCGGCTCTCTTGGAAATGCAGAGTCCAAAGTAGATTTCACTTTGCACAAGCTTCCCCACATATCCCATCAGCATATACAAACACTCATCCATGCATCACATTGAATACGTAACATTCAAGAGGATGACTAGACAGAAACTAAGTATGGCAAGTACTGCAATGTAAAAACAAACAAGCAAACAAAAAAAAGCCAACTACAGTATCACATAAATACCCTATAGAGAGTTTTCCTTCTGCGATGTCTCGTGTTTACCTGTGGCTGGAGTGCATTAACCCCACTGGGCAAAACAAATTGATCACCTTCCAAAAAAACGGCCACTCAATTGATCCCTAAACAAATGTGATGAGCTCTATCCATGGCTCATCCCCTTTGGGCCTTTTGACGTGGGGAAACTTGCTGATCTGCTGTGTCCTCCTTTTCTAATAAAGCTGTCATCAGCTGCCAATGTGCACTTTCATGGCGTCGCTCCAAGCTGGCTGAGATCAATAGCGCCTGTCAGGGACGGATCCCTAGGCGTAATAAGGCTGGGAGACACATGGTAAGTAGACCACATGGGGGATCTAGGCAGTGCTCTGATTGGATATGGCCCCTTAATTCAACACTGAGACTTGACACTGTGTTTACACATGGGGAGGAAAAAGACAAGAGAAAAGAAGAGATTTGGTCATGCACAAATATAAGGTAAACGGTACCCTACTGAAGAATCACGAGTCAGTGGTGACACTGATTTGTCCACTAAAAGGGGAGAGACTTGATATAAAATGTATGAGATGCAGGGTGCAGCTGTATTTAGTTCCTGTTGGCACAGCGGTGATGTCACAGACCCTGTTTGTGTAGTGGGATATCACCCTTCTCACGTCAGCCTACTAGGCTTCAACACATGCTATATATATATATCTATCTATCCATCACTTCAGAGGATCTACAGCTCTCCCAGTATCATGCATATTTCATCAAACAACATGCAAGGCTTTGGAGCCCATAACTCATGTAGCTTTGACATCTTTACTAACCAGGCAGCACTGATAGACACGCACCGCTTTTTGTGCTTGGAAATGTACTGTTAATGTGACAGACTGATTGGATTAAGAGTGATTCTTGTGCTGTCCCACGCAAACACACACTCACACTCACACAATACACAGTATTACTGTAGATCATGTAATGTAACCCCAGAAGAAGTAGTGATATATTTACTTGGTCTTGCAGGTTAATAAAACATGATAAAACATGTCACAAGAACTTCCCTGTTCCCCAAAGACTTCTTTGTATCAAGGATCAGCCAAATCCTTTTGTAAGATAAATTCATTTTAAATGAGAAAGTACATCACTGCATATGCAGTATGTATGTATGTATGAAGCCTCTCTGTTTCTTATGGATAAGATAAAGGCAGCTGATCATCTAGGCAACACAGAGCTGAGATAATGAACTGATTATACACAAGGGTCAACAGCCATGTTTGCAGCTCTGTGAGGCTGTAATTAGGCACAGCAGTTAATGTAGAGACATGCTAACATCAGCATGCTAAATGTTTACCATGTTTATAATCTTAATTTAGTGTGCTAGCATGCTGATACGTGCTACGTAATAGTAAACACACGGTATAATTAAAGCTGAAGGGCATCTGATTTGTCTTGTCTATTCACGGACTGAATCAAATAATGGTCGTAACTTCTGTGACATTACTCATTGTTTTGTGAACTCCCATTTTGAAGCCTCGAGAGCATTTCGGCAGTCACCATCTTGGTTTTTTGGAGCCGGAGTTGCCATGTTTGGATGAGAGGGTGGAGCTGTAGAGGAGCAAGGAGTGTATCTGACTCATGGACTGAAGTGACACCTTGCAGACAGTGACAACGCCCCTAATTATGCGTAACTTTAAGCCTTAATAAAATGTAAATGGGTGAGTGATATAAAAATACAGTTGTCATGAAACCGGAAATTAGCTGCAGAGACCAAACCATTTTTGTACCACACTGTTTTTTTATTCTGCTTTAAAGTTGGCCATTTTAACATTGGTGTCTATGGAAATGTACTCCCTTCTGGAGCCAGCCTCAAGTGGCCATCCAAAGAACTGCAGTTTTTGGTGCCTCCACACTGGTTTCATTTTTCAGCCCCAGAGGTGGCTGCTTGGTATTTAGTCATAAACTAATGTACTGCACAATTAAAATTTGACCTGATGATGGGACAAGAAGAAATGTCAGGGAATTACGAGTTCAGCCTGAGGGGACTAGGAATGTTTGGACTTGATGTCATGGCAATTTGCCTATTATCTCAACAGTTTCGATATTTCACTCAAGACCACAAATGTAAACCTCATGCTGGTGCTCAAGGAAATAACTAAGATTCATCCTCTAGGAACAAATGTCAACCTCTTGGTGGCGCTAAGGGTAGTAGCCAAAAGCTGCAGTTCCTTGAATGGCCACTTGAGGCTGGCTCCAAAAGCAAGTCCTCATTGATGCCCATGTTAAAATGCCCAATTTTAAAGCAGAAACAAACACATTTACAACCTGGTACAAAACAAACAAACTACCTAACTAATACAAAATGTTTTTGGTCTCTCTAGTTCATTCCCTCATTCTTGACAACAGTACAAGGGGTGAACTCTTATGTAACTCACCCATTTAGATTTCATCAAGGCTTAAAGTCATGCATAATTAAGGGTGTGGACACTTTGAGTGACAGGAAGGCCTGCATCACTGCTCGCTCCTCCACAGCTCCACCCTTATCCAAAATGTTCACTTCTGGCTCCAAAAATCCAAGATGGTGGTGACGGCCCTAACTCCAAACTTGTGGCTTTAAAACAGGAGTCCACAAACCAATGGGTGATGTCACGATGGCTCCATCCCTTTTCTTTACACTGTTAATGGGCGGCACCAGAGGATATCACTAGAGGCAGGGGATCAAAGTCAGTGAGATTGAAAATTTAAAAATTTAATGGCAATTCCTTCAATAGTTGTTGAGATACTTAGAAAGTTTTTAATATTCAACTCCATTAAACAGCTTTATGTGAGTAAATAAAGAGACTGGGTAGAAAGTGTTCCAGCCTGTTTTTCCACAGGCAATGGTTGCAGTTCATCATTTAGCGAAGCAAGGTAAGGTTGATTGAATACTCCACCATTACTTATTCATGTAAAAAGAAATCGCAAACATGGGCATGATTTGTTGGCTGTCAGTATTTTGTTTTTTCTTAAGTAACCTTTGCTGTCAAGTAAATGGATCCGGTCATTTTGTTGTGTTCAGCTGTTTCATATCAGCCCCTGAGGATACACCTGCCTGTTTGTGTTTACTGTGTAGGTTTTAACAGATGACAAAAAAAAGTTCCAGCGATTATTCATCCTCAAACTCATACTTTTGGTGTTGCAACCCATCTCTGAATTAGTGTTCCCATTCCACACTTGGATCTGAATTATTAATTTCTCTCATGTACACTCAGGACTGAATAACTCATAAAGCACAATAGTGCGTGTTAAAATCTGTCCGGCGGAGAAGAATTGAACTTGAAGCTGGCAATTATTTTCATTGATAACTGTACCGGCAGGGAAGGAACACACTGAACACAGGAAGGCATAACACATCTCCTGAATGGAAACAGTCTCATTACTCTCTGTCGGCTGTCCTCACTTCCCTCCTCGCCATTCATCTACAGATGTAATGACCAAAGAAAGAGAAAGATGCTGATCTGTCAGGATGACTCACTGTCAATTTACCAAGCTTTTTATAAAGCTCCGCTTCTCGCAGCAACCGGGTAGATGGACCCAGCCTCCTAACTCTTCTTATAATCTACATATTGACACATACAGTATGATGGTGCAGCACTGATTGGGAATGACTGTCAGGAGATGACTTCTCCACAAAGACTTTAATGTGACTGAGTGTGGTGTCAAGAGGTGATAACCGGATTGGCCATTAGCGGTTGGATTTGTACAGACTGTGTTATGACATGTGATTTGGTGCTGAACAGTGTTATGGCTAGCGAGGCTTTTTTTGAATTTGTGCCATCATGCAGTAAATGTATTTGAATAAAATACTCGTTTACGATCAATCACCATTTCAATTTCTTGGCGCCATAAGAAAGCCATTGGGTTTAATGCTCACAGCGGTGTACAGCCTTGCTTTTGTCAGAATTGATTTAAGATATGAAATCTAGTCTTCCAGCAACCTTTTATTTACAGTTCATACTCGGTTTTGCATCTTCAAAAGGAGAAAGGCTTGTTTTGTAAATATGCATTTTTCCATTCAGTTTATTGCAAAGATGCGCCTCAAGGTTTTGCATTATCTCCGTAAGGACTTTCGATGAGCAAGCACTAAGCACAAAGAATCTGAATTATGGCAACATCCTGAGCTTGTTCGGGTTAGCTGAATCCACACTTCTGCAAAACAAAGCCTGTGCACTCCCAGCTGTCTGGGTCTTGATGAAGAAAACTAGACTGGCTGCAGGTTTTTCAATAAGCACAAACACAAGGTGAGATCTCTGTGCATAGTTTACATCAGCAAACAGAGCTTCTCCTAATAAGTGTGGTAGAATCTATAATACTGCACCAAGTAGGTTATTTTATTATTTGAAAGTAAGATACATGTATATAAATTCCTTTAGATCACTTGAGTCTAGGACACACACTCACAGTAGGGCTGTACCTACATTTAATTCAATTCACTAAAATCATTTAAATACAAATTGTGGCCTACGGGCAGGGGCCCACCAGCAGGACAGGGACACCAGGCCCCCAGAGAAATCTGGAAGAAGGAGCCCCTGATGGTCACTCATATTGGCACATTTTGCAATGACAACTATAAACCCCCTTATACCTTCTATAACGGCACCATACAGTGCACCACCACTGCCAACAAACCCCTAAGTGGGCCCCCTTCTGGTACCATATGACAGCTGGATGCCATAAGTAAAGACAGGGTTCAATGGCTTTCTTTGCCCGGTGCCCACCAGAGTCTAGGATGCCTACATGATCTAATTATAGCATTGTAAACCTTAATGGGAAGTAAACTCAACTAAGTACAGCACTTAGTATGACGAAGCAGCAACCTTGTTATTAACTTAATTCCAGTTGAGAGGAAGTGCTCAGACCATTTACTCAGTACCATACAATGAAAAACACTCCATCACATTCAGAAATGTTTTGTTTGGGTATAATCTCCTGGATGTAAGAATTGTGCTTTCCTTATGAGCAGGTCCTTGTCTGTGGAGCTCAAGATGTTACCTGCCATTTTTCTAAAGTAATGCACAAACCAGCCACTGGCTCCAGATAAGGCTGTTAATGTTTCCATGTTTTAGAAGCCCATCTGCAAGAAGCAGCATCAAAAAACCACTGGTTTGTAAGTTGATACTACTTTATTCAGTGTTTCTATCAGTTTAAATCACCTGGTTCATTTGTTTTGGAGAGAACAAGATCTCTGTGGATGATTCGGCTCCTGGTGATGACCTCCTGAACGTCTGGATCTTGTGTCTTCAGAGAAAATAAGGGAGCCACCTGTCTCCAATATGCCAAACAGCATCAGAGAAACACTGATTTGTAACATGAAATAGTTATTAAGAGGAGCTGATCATGATGGAGACCCTAATTCAGCTCCTGGTAAAAACCCTCTTAACGATGAACACTGACAGAATTGTAGCTGAGAGACGTTTTAGCTGGTTGCAAACTGCAATCACTGCTACACACCACAAAACCCTCTTAAATCTTACACACTTCACCTTTAAGTAAAATAACTAAAGTACTGGGAGCGGAGGATCCAGACTATGATGATGGTGTAATGTGAACACTTTTTCTCTCAGCACCTGTAACAAGCTGAAGTTTTGTGTTACAGCTCTTGAATTTTTGCACCACGTACTCTTATTTGTCTACTACAAACAGAAATGGTTCCAGCTTCTCAAACTATATCACATAATTAATTAACTGATGTCAAATACAAGGAGTTCCATTGTTACAACTTGCAAGTTACTTACAAGTTGTAACAAAAAGAGTGAAGAATTAAAAATTAAACAATTACAAAAATACAGATAAAAAAGTGACACATTTACTAATTACCAATACCTACAGTGGTTTAACTTGCTAACATGTGCCTGTCAGATGCTTGGTAGTGAGTTCAAAATACAAGTGTGCCGCCTCAGTCAGGACTTTTGGACTTTTGTGCTGATCCTTGTTCTCTGAGGTTTCGTAATATCTTGAGTATCTGCTCAAAGTCACGTGCCAGATAGAGTATTATCTAGGGACAGTCCTTACTGTCTCTCCCTGATAGGCAGATAGATAGATAGATAGATAGATAGATAGATAGATAGATAGATAGATAGATAGATAGATAGATACCATCCTCACCCGTCAGCCATAGTTTGGATAGCCATCGCAGCATGGTGGTTTAAAATTAGAGAAGATAAAATGCTTCACATTTTGCCTAAAAATGACTGTCATACTGGAAAATCAGTATTTTGCCTGTAAAATCTGCACAATTCATCATCACATCGCTATGAAATTATAGGTCAGGAAGGAAGGAAGTGGCTGTACAAAAACATATTACATGACTCATATACCATCCCGTCTTGATTAAAGTGGTGCCGTTACAACCATCCTGTTATTATAACCAGTCTCCCCTACATTGATGTTGTAGCTGGCAGAGATGGAGCTAATTTGAAAAGGTAGTTTAATCTCTCATTTTAATATATTTTGTATCCAAATCTGAAACAGAAAAGAAACTTTCAACTACAATTTTGAATAAATGGTACAGGAATAAAAAGTACAATAGTTTCCTCAAAATTTAGGGTAGTAGATGTGTAAAGTAGTAGAAAATGAAAACACTAAAATAAGTGCAGTACTTGTGTAAATATACTTTCCATTCCATTTTTCTACATTAATCTTAATGGACACAATTTGACCCACAACATAACTCATCCACAGTATACCTACAGTTTGCAGTGTGATATGAGACAGGAGCAAAACTGATGAGCAAAAAATTTGACTAAATCATGCAGAAGATGCAAACCTATGGAGCTCACTGAACCGGTCTACAACTGAAAATATAAGGTTTCATAAGAGGCATGTATATGTGGCACCATTGATCGGTGCGTCATGGGCTTTTCCGAAATAAGGTGACTGGCGCCATTGCGTGGCATCATGGAAAATTACAGCATCACAGTCAGTCCCGTTAGTAAATAAATAAATAAATAAATAAATAAATAAATAAATAAAAATAGAAGAAAAAAAAAAACAGCGGGTGTGTGCACTTAAAGGACAAAGACATGATCAGAAGTATTCTGAAGGCTGCTGCACGAAATACTATAAAGTTAAAATAATGTTTATGGAGGACACTGGGAGGCTGGTCTGGTATTCGGTGAGTTCCTGGTCTGATTATGGTGCTCTAATTGTGAGGTTATTTATTATAAAAGTGCCGCACTGACTGTAAATTAAAGTGTTTGATTTTCCCCCTGAAAACACGACTTTTAAAACCATGTCACTCTTTCCAGTGCAGCCTATTGTTCATTCCTGCCTTGACTTCTTAAGCTCCTTCACCTCTCACCTTTAAATAAGCGAAGTCAGGCGATATTCCCGTGTCATTAATACAAATCTGTGCTCTTTACACAGAGTTAAACCCTAAACGCCTGAGCGCAGTTACGCAGAGCTACTTTGAGTTCATCCATCCCATTTCCTGGACGGAGTTCCTGAGGGAGGGCCAAAGGAGCGGGCATGGGAAAGTTCTCCCTACTTTTTCCGATTACATCGATTCTTTTTAAAGAAGGCAAACACAAACCCGAGCGGAGCTGTAGACCGCTGCTGTGAGGAGCGGAGGGACACGGCCAGGGGACACTGAGTGCTGAAACCAGTGCGCCAGTAAGGAGACAAAGCCCACTTCACGAGAGAGAAAGGTAGGCACCTTTTCCAATTAGGAACAAACACAAGTTAGAATACTTAATGTGACCAAAAAATAGCACTTGTATTGTCATATTACATAGTCATGTCCCGGTAGTTGGCGAGTATATGATACTGTTTTTTACTCCCACAAAGTATCACAATAAAAAAGTATTTTTAATGACTTTTGGTGCGTAATTATACTTTTGCGTTATTATTTTTTTCACCTCCTGTACAGTGAATGAAAGAACGAGCTTTTTAAAGTGGAGTGGAATCTGTAGTCTGTTAGTTTTCAATAGAAATGATGAATCTGTGGGGCTTTATATTGAGTTTTATGATTATTTATTCATTTATTTACCCTGCTTTGTTGTGGGTGTTGTTTAAAATTCCATATGGTTTCTATAGACAACTTAAAGAACTAAAAGTATGCCAGTAATAAGGCGAGAAATGATACTAAAAATAGACTTATCACTGGTGTTGTGAAAAGCCTTTTGTAACTTGTAGTGTCTGCGGCAGGAATTAATTTTTTTGGGTTAGTGTTTTATTGTATTTTATCACTGCCTGACTGAGCAGATTCAGTGCCCGGGGCAAGCGTCCCCTGCCCCCATCCCTCCCCCCCCCGGAAAACTTTCATAATTTGTAATAATGTACTGTGTTTGTACTGTGTGTACTGTACTGTGTTTGTGTCACACAAATAACTTAACTAAGAGGCACATATACAAATTTTGTTGCCTTCTTTTTCTGTACTAGGCCTTGGATGGCTTTCGCCTTTCCATTTCTTTACTCTAATACTCCCTGCGTACGCTCCACAGTGTTCTAGCATGTTCTGACTGTGGTGATCACTCACTGATTAGCACATTAAGATGAGCTGCATTGCCACGAGAGGTGGTACCCACACTGCAGATGGTTAACACTTTGGATCATTTCCCCCTTATATTTGTTGCTTTCAAATTAAAAAATAAAATAAAGTTTTTGTTAACAGTCTTATGTTATGCTACTTTTCTATGCTGGAACTATTTCCAGTCTGTTGGTATTCTGAGGAATGTCTTGTAGAGATAAAAGTAATGCTCCAGACAATACTCCCAGAGGTGAATCAGTGCATTTGTCATTTTTGTGCTTGTTCAGCAAGCCAGACTCTCTGACAGTCCATTGTCTTGTCTCATCCTGTCACAAGAGTTTGTATTTTCACTGTTAGGGACAGTTTCTTTTCTCAGAGGGGAAGAAATAACAAAAAACATAAATAGTCTAAACAAGTGGACAAGTGTCACAGCGGTGCCTCAACTCCCCCACACAGGATGTTTATTCAGATGCATTTGTGTGTGTGAGTGTGTGTGTGTGTGTGTGTGTGTGTGTGTGTACAGAGACGCACGCACACAAATTGAGCTTCCCAGCAAGTCACTGACTGTGTCATTTATCATTAACAGTTTAAATCAGTACCTCAGTATTGTCCAAGCTTTAATTGATTCATAAATCCAATTAGAAAAATGAATGTGCTTGTGTATAATAATGCTGTATAGTGTAAAAGTACGAGTGGCCCCCTTTTGGACTGATTCAATCCAGTTTCACTCTGCACAGTTTCCATTCATATTACACGTTAACTTAAGCACCATGTGTTTTTGCTTTAGTTCATTTTAGTGTATGGAGGCCTTGTTTTTCACATCTTGATGATGAGGAGTTGGAGCCCACCCGAACGATGATGTGAGCTCATGGAAGAACTAATAGAGGGGGGGCTGCAGCCAGATACACATGTTCCCCAGTAAAAAAAAAAAGACACCATTATAGTGAAAAGGTTGGAGAGACTTAGCTCATTTGTTTGCTTATAGAAATCATTAAACACTTGTGCATTAGCCGTGTGTTAATAAAAACCTTTGAGGATTTTGTTGTGGAAACAAAATATGCCAATTAGGTGTTAAGTGGCACATTGAAGCCAATCTGTTCAACAATGGAGCAATAAATATAAAGGTAGAGGAACTGTATGACCTGCAGAGCGACTACACGTGCAGGCAGGTATAATGGGGTCCAGACACGCGCTTCACATTAGGGGAGTTTAAAAGGAACAGCCACTAACTTAAAAGTCCTCATTTAGTGTCCTTGGTTATATTCTGTGCTGCAGAAGTTGAGTTTATTCAAAGATCTTATTTCTGACATTCTCTTGTTCTCCCCTGTCCGTCCAACTGTCCTTCTCAGGAGCAGAGGATGTCCAGAGCTGACTGGTCCTTCCTGGAGCACCTGCTGGAGGAGGGCCAGGAGTATTCGACAGGCGTCGGCCGCGTCTGGCTCACCGTGCTCTTCCTGTTCCGCATGCTGGTTCTGGCAACTGCTGCCGAATCTGCCTGGGATGACGAGCAAGCCGACTTCGTCTGCAACACGCGACAACCTGGTTGCACCGCCGTGTGCTACGACAAAGCCTTCCCCATCTCCCACTTTCGCTACTTCGTCCTCCAGGTCATCTTCGTCTCCACGCCCACAATCTTCTACTTTGCATACGTGGCTATACGGGCAGGGAGAGACAAGAATAAAGAGGAGGATGGGAAGGAGGAAGGAGAAGGTGCTGGGGGTAAGAGAGGAGAAACAGCGATAGAAAGGGACGCTAACAGTGTGAATAAAGACAATGCAGAAGAGACGGAGAAAAAAGAGGACGGTGGGAAAGTTAGAAAAGCTGACAGGGCTCCTCCTGAGGCTCCAAAGCTGAAAGGCAGGTTGCTGTGTGCGTATGCATTTAGCATACTGTTAAAAGTCCTCCTAGAAGTCGGCTTCATCGTAGGACTGTGGTTCCTTTATGATGGCTTCTTCATTTCAGCAAAGTTTGAGTGCACAAGGGTTCCTTGTCCTCACACGGTGGACTGCTTTGTCTCTCGTCCCACAGAGAAGACCATCTTTACCATCTACACTCAGGTGATCGCTGCCATATCCCTACTCCTCAACCTCGTCGAGCTTCTCCACCTCCTCCAGCTCGCCATCTCTCATCGGCTGGAGAAACGCTACCTTGCCCAGCACCAAGACTACCTACCTTGGTCAGAGCAGGTACCGGCTCAACAGGAGGCTCCAGAACTCCAACAGGACGCACTAGAGTCCTACAGAGCAGGGAGTCATGTCAACATCCCCATGCAGGGGGAGGCTGCGTACTATCCCAACCCCTGTGAGAGCCATGGCGATCTGGCGATAGAGGTGAACTGGGGACTTGGGGAGACTGGGAGTGACCTGCTTCCCAGTTATATGAACTGCATGGGGGCTATAAAGACAACACACTCCCCAAGAGTCCATTATAAGAAACACGCACACCACACTGGGAAAAACACTAAGGGTGCTTATAAAGGACACTCCAAGCAGAAACATTATGTATGACGCATTCAGATGTGGTGATAAGTCTCTTAGGACCATGAAAGGTTTGTTTGGTGTCGTTCATTTTATGGTATAAATACTATCCTGCACATGACACTTGACTATCGGGAGTGAGAGCTCGAACAACGGAGAAAGGAAGAACAACTATTGCACTGTGAACTCGATGCCTCAGAGGCAGGCAGACATTCAAACAGAGATTTACGAAATAAATGGACCTATTGAAAACATTTCAAGAACACTCCTCGAGGCAAAGAAAATGAGAGTCCACAATGAGAGAAGATTACAGTCATAAGATGTTACATTTAATGGCTTTTAGGGCGGACTGCGACAGTGGAAAAATACAGTGCGATGGGGGGTCTGCAGAGGGGCTGGGGATACGTGTGTATGGGAGAGTGTGCAGTAGAACCAGATTTAAGCATATTCCTCTGAGATCTGCACTGTAACTGCTGGAGATCTTTGAAGCCCCCCCCCCTCCTCGTCTCTCCCTCTCCCATGGCTCCGTCCACACTGTGGAATGTACTGGTCTCTAGATCCCGCTCTGCTCCCTAGAGGATAAGGCCTGCGTGGATGCATGCATGCACACACGCAATGTACTTTTTCCCTTTCACCCAGTGAGTCTCGGTCACTCGAGTTGGGGACGTGAACTGGGGGAGACACAGGGGAGCCAAACCAGAGGAATTCTGGGATTGTAAGTGAGTTGTCATTGCCAGTAACCATAGTAATTTAGCTATGAAGAAAGAGGGGCGAGAGAGGAGCACTGCATACTAGATCATGAGAGCTGAATAATGGAGGAACGACAAGCATCCAGTTGGAAAATCAAACCTTTTTCGAGGGCTTGAGAGGACTCAAAAGATGCATTAGTGATTGCGCATCGAGTGGACGGAAAGCGGTACAGACATGTGCAAACTTAATGACAGTAAATGACCAATTTTGTGAAAACTGTATTTAATGTTTCAAGTATTATGAAATACCAATGTTATTATTTATTATTGTGTGGGAAATAAAGTTTAAAGTTACATAAATTTATGAATACATGGTCAAATTACGGTATTAAAATGAATAACTATCAGTATACGCATTTTACCTGTTCTACAAAGGATTTACTGAACAAAAATTTCAACATAACACTTTTGTTTTTACTCCAATTTTTACAGATTTAAAGAGAGAAAGACTTGTACATACACAAATGAATAATTTCTATCAAATTTTGGTCACAAAATTGATAAAATACGTGTTCATGAGCACTTCTCCTTTCCCAAGATAATCCATCTACCCGCTGGGAATGGTAAATGATAAATGGGCCTACATTTGTACAGCGCCTTTTCTAGTCATCCGACCACTCAAACCGCTTTTTACACCACGAGTCACATTCACCCATTCACACACATATTCATTCACTGGTGGTCGAAGCTACCATACAAGGTGCCACCTACTACTCAGTTTTTTACACACTCACACACCGATGGAAGTATCCTCGGTTCAGAATCTTGCTCAAGGATGCTTCACATGTGGACTGGAGGAGCTGGGGATTGAACCACTCATCTTCCGATTGGTGGACGACCCGCTCTACCTCTGAGCCACATGAGAAAAGCCAACAAAGTCACATGTTTTAGGGAGGGTTCCATAGGCATGCTGACTTCAGAAATGTCCACCAGAGCTGTTGCCCATGAACTAAAAGTTAATTTCACTATAAGCCATCTCCAATTTGGCAGTACATCCAACCAGCCGCACAACTGCAGACCACGTGTCCTGACATAACTTGAGTATATCTGTAGCTCTAGTCATGTGAAATTCAGAATTCATAGTAATAAAATATACTTTTCAAAATTAAAACTGAACATTTTCAAGTGGCCTTTTATTGTGACCAGCCCAAGGCAAATCTGTGTAATTCTGATGCCGTTCACACCTAAATTTGAAAGAAATTAGTCTTGTGTGCATAAAAAGGTCTTACATCTTTCATTTATACTGCTAAAAAATAGTACAATAACAAAAGTGTTACATTTGTCTTATTGTTTGGGGAATTAAAGATGCCATACAGAGACTATATTCCATACAACCTGGTCTCTTGTGTACTGTAGGGATGAGATTTCTGTGTGGGGAAAATGTCTTTTTAGTGTGTATTGCTTGTGTCCAACCACTATCCAAATACTGTCACAATATGGAAGCACTGAATCGCTCAAGTGAAAGCACTTTGGGAATGATCGAAGGGCGGAGGTGTGGAGAAGTGGATGAGCCATACAGGGCATCATGAGCATAACCTCCTGAGTGGGAAAAATGGAGGGAAATAATGTTAATTCAATGGCTGCTTTCAAACCCGTAGCTCTGGCTTAAGAGGGAAGAAAGGCATCAATTATATGCCAGTAAAAGTTCATACAAGGTGGAACAGCACTTTATGCTGGCTCTATTTAATATCCCTCGGGGAGCCCTGACTGTTGGTGCTGTTTTTGTGGAGAGAAATTGATAAAAATCCAGCACCTTCAACAAAGGTGCTCGCCCAGGCTCTCCATGAATGCAGCCATACGTCTTTTCAGAGACGCGGCCGCAGTGCTCTGCAGCACAGCACTCATTTCCAGCAATTTACAGAACTGTCTCCATGACGATAAGCAGTTATCTATAGCAGGAAAAGGAGGTTTATGGGAAATTCGAGTGAGACAGGTTCTCAGAAAACAAACTGCTTGAACAGCATGAGTCCAAACAAGAGCTGCAACAAGCAGCTGAAAACAAAAATAAAAAACTTTTTTTTCTCTTCTGCTGCAGTTTTATCAAAATGTTTCATCGTTTAATAATAATAATAGGAAGACTGGTTCTCTGTCCTCAGAGTGGAATGTGTTTATTGTGGGCAGCTGCTCCCTGTGTCAAGAATAAATTGGCAGATACTGCTGGGAGAACAATCCAAACAGAGCCTGCCGAAGCTGCCCAGTTCAATGCCTGTTCACAGAACTTGGCTGGCATTCCCGTGCTGTCTTGTTATCGCAGTGCAGGTGGGTGGGTGCATGAGCCTGTGCTTGCGTGCGTGTGTACACGTGATCATTCATGTATGTGTTTCCACAAAAAGCCAGGGGGTCACGGAACAGATTGCACAGTGTGACCCATATCGGGATCTCTGCTGCCAACCAAAGCCAGCAGCGGAACAGCAGAGCTCCCTTTTACATCCATCTTCCTTATAGCCGATCGAGCCGGAGAAGCCAGACGCCCCGCTCTATTCTTTCCACAGAGTAAACTCTCACCTCTTGTTCAGTGGAGCAAATACAAACCTCCAAGATGAGAACAACATTGCAGGTTATTTGCTGCTCCAATGGCCATTTTTTCTCTACAGTCAATACCTACCTGCCGGAGAAACTGCAGCCCTCCTATCAAGCCTCCTAACAGTGCAGGTAAAAGTGATGGTTAGGCTGTACATTCGTTCATCACAATAGCTTTTATCAAATTTTCTTATATTTTTTGTTTTGATTGGCTAATATTCACTAGTCTAGACTATTTCCCAAACACAGACACATGCTGCTTCAAGAGGATATTCCAATAAGGACTTCACAATGGAGCTAATTGTTTGTGTAAAGCTGTGCAAATAATCTGAGTCATTAGCTGGAAGACCCCAATCTGTGCGACAGGTCATCCTTAACGGTTACACATGCAACCTCTGGGATCAGCTGCACCATTCTGACTGCGTTTCCTGACATTGTTGAAGTCACCGCTGATGCACTTCCTCACTCTGCTGGTGAAGCCACATACCGTTTATCACACATGAAGACAGGCAGTAGCTCAGTTTAGTGAATGAGTGTACACTTACGCACTACAGCAGGGTCGTAATCACCTATTTAACATAGATTGGAAGGGGGCACCTTTTCTAATCAACACTTTTTGCGACCACACCCTCAAGAGTGGTCTGGGGTAAATTCCCACCTGGACAAAAATTTTAAAACTTAACAGCTCAACTGACCATTTCAGTGCATTTCGAAACAAACATCTTAGATCAAGGCTTCTCAAAGTGTTGACGACTGATTGCCATTATAGGGAGCCAACATATGATTGAGGGGAACACTCAAATCACATACTTCCATTAGAACACTTAAATGTAGTACACTATGTATACTAGGGCATTAACAGAAAAGTCGATTTGTTGACGTGTCGACGTCAGTGGCACAAGTCGACACACCTCGGGAGGAGTCGACAAGTCGTGTGTTTTTTCCCTGTCTCTCTGTGTGTGTGCTTGTGTACGGAATGCAATCTCTGCCTCTGATTGGCTTACACTGATACTTTATCCTTGATAAGTCAACATACTCGGGCATACTATAAGTGGAGCAGACTCCGCGAGGAATGTCTGCAGTCATTCGGGCTTTCATAGTCGAGTGCACTTCCGCGTTGTAGTTTAATGTAAAAATGTCCGTGAAAAATCCCTGCAATGTGAAAAATACATGCCGAGCAGTCACTGGTGCGCGGAGCGGAGTCCACGCGGTCGTAAAATATGAGCTTTGCGCACACAGGGCTTGCAGACGTCCGCTTTGAGTCTACGCGGACCTCCGCAGAGTCCGTTCCGCGTATGTTCCACCCGAGTATGTTCGGGCCTTCAGACACACATCACATGTGTGGAGATACTTCACTTTCCTCCGCCGTGTCAGTGTGATTATGTCATCAAATGACTTGTCGACTCGACTTCGACTTTATTGACAGATAAGTCAACCTGAAAAAAATCAAAGTCGTTAATGCCCTAATGTATACTATATTCTTCTTATGTGGTGCACTGATTTCAGCAGGGTAGTGTTGTCTCAAATTCTGCACTGCCATTTTGCACTTACAGGACGTAACAAAGATTTTTTAATTTAACTGCCTCCCGTTCTTCTTCATCCTCTTTTTTTGAGAATTGAAAATGTTGGGTGGAGTATTATTGCCAATATTTGACCAATATCTCCACCCACACAAAAACCAAACTTACGTCACAACGTCAACGCTGATCAAAAAGTGCTGCCATAGCTAGGAGCAAATTAGCTAGATAGCAAATGCTACTGTTAGTTAGCAAACTAATGTTATCACTCACATTCTTGTTTGACAACAGCATTGGTACTGGTGCAAAAAATATGGGTAAAACAGGCTCCTTGTCATCCCCAGCCGCCATGTCAGAAGTTGAGAAGTTTGTGACTACATCCAGAAAAATGGCGACTGTTGAGGGTGAGAAGTGTCCGGCGTACTTTCATTCATTAATTTGTTTTCTGTAACCACTTATCCTGTTGGGGTAGTGGGGGGGCTGGAGCCTATTCCAGCTGACACTGGGCGAGAGGCAGGGTACACCCTGGACAGGTCACCAGACTATCACAGGGCTGACACATAGAGACAGACAACCATTCACACTCACATTCACACCTATGGACAATTTAGAGTCACCAGTTAACCTGCATGTCTTTGGACTGTGGGAGGAAGCTGGAGCACCTGGAAAAAACCCACGCTGACACAGGGAGAACATGCACAGAAGGGCTCCCCAACTCTGGGTTCACTGTAAGGTGACAATGCCAACCACTGCAACATTGTGCTGCCCCTTAGCACACTTGTGCACTTTTCAACTTTTTAATACATTTGAAAGTAATAAAATAAGGCCATAGTACAGTGTTTGACATTGATTGTACCTACACATACTTGTCCAATAATACAGGAGGGACAAACACCCCCATCCTAGTATTCAAATATGCTCTAAATGTCCCTCTAAATGTTTAAATAAAAAAAATGTTATTCTATGTTAGGCAGCCACACACTGCTGTCCAGATTATTATTAGCAAATGCAATCACAATGGTAAGAAACTAAACAAACTGAAAATTGCCATTATTATTACCACCAGTTGTAGTATTACAGTGTGCTGCAGTTCTGTGTGAGGCAAGTTGTGTTTGGGGGTCATTTTGAGCATATTTGAATATATATCATTATTATTATTATTGCCTAGCACTACAGTACAAATGCAGTTCAAAGTGCTGTTAAGTCGCTACTGTGTTTCAGAGGGCGGCAGCTCTTTCCTTAGGGAATTTCTCACAGCCTGCATTGGGCTCTGGAGGGACTTTACAGGACACTCCTACTGTATGTGCCAAGCCTGTCCAAAATGAGCCACTCTGTTGTCATACTTCCTGCCAGCTGTAGCGCTGAAAGCCCTGCGAATCTCCAGGAAGCGAACTGTATAGGCAGAGAAAGCAAAGAAGGCACACTGAAGAAGTTAGGAATGACCAACGTGACCTCAGATCACAAAACTCAGACTTTCACTTTCTCTATCTCACACACTCACACACTCACACACACAAACACAAACAGCGGGGACCAGCATGGTTTAAAAACAGCGAGCTAAAGGGTGAATGAGGTTGTCGAAGTTATACAAGTTCTCTTTATTTGACTGTAATTAGAAGTGATGTGCCTCACACAGCAGAGACCACTTTTCAAAGTTTAGCTTTTATGTTATAGCTTTGCGTGTGCCAACTCCCTTTGTTTCACTCAACGTTCTGTGCACGCACACAATGTCGACACACGGTTTTCTCTGTATCAATAACAATGTCACGTCCAAGGCACCCAGTCCTTAATTTGGGCATTTGTGCTACTCAACAAAACAAGACAAAACTGCTTTGAGCAGTTCCTAAATTTAAACTCTGGAAAGGAAGCGGGTCTGTATCTGTTTCCTCTTCCAGTATTGTTTCTCCCCAGGGATTGGTCGGGTGGGATTGTCCACCCTGACAATTGGACGGCAGTGGGCATTGTTGCATTGTTTTGTCCCAGCTCCCCCATGTTTTGCTGACCTAATGTCACGGCCGCTCCATCAAAGGCCAGTGAAGGATGAGGGAAGTGGGCAAAGTGCCGGCTACGCGGCTGGAGTCAATTAAGAGGGCTGGTACCACTTATAGCTTGCAGAGTGTGTGCGTGCATGTGTGTGTATATGAGGTAGGGTGGGACATGCACAAGGCACGCTTGTACATGTTTATTTGGTGGTCTCTTTTAAGCAATTGGTTGTCAAGCTGAATTACAGGTCGAATTATTTAGGACTGTTTGCATCACTGAGTAGAGAGTGGTCTTTTGGGGTTAACGTCTGGGTGTTGAATTTAAAGTTGGACAAATCAATATTTTTACATTACTAATAAGTCAGATGACTATAAAGATCATTCATAGTGACAAACCCACAGATAAATATCGTCCAACTCTACAATCTGCTTCAGCTCTGTGAAGCGTATTAGCGTTTTTCATCTCATTGTTTTGGTTTTATGTTTCACAACTTCAATGTCTTGCTCCTCTCTCATTGCCCTCATCGACTCCAACTTTTTTCAGTCACAAAACTCTGCTAAACAGACTGTGCGCCACCTGCCCACAACCAAACAACAGACAAAGTTGGCAAATCTAGTGAATGTAGTGGAGCATTTAGCATATAAATAAGCAAGTACGAACTGGTGGAGACCAAAGAAGGAGCTAAAAAGAAAGTGAATAATGGCCACAAACACCAGTTAAAATGGATGCTAATGTTGCTCAGTGTCTGCTGGAAGTGTTTATAGCAAAGTGTTTGCTAACATGTTCATCACAACAACCTTTTCAAGCAACATTATGCAAGAATTAGTATTTTGGCAATTTGGTGCCCCTACAGTTTTGCACCACCGTCATAATAACAAATTCCTCCTGCTGGGTTGCAAACTGCTCATACTGTCTTGATGTCAGCTGTATTGACCTGTCTCATGGCTGATGGGAAGACAATAACAATCCAACAGCAGGGTGTACATCTCTGCCAATGTTATTTATGAAAGATTTTGACAGGCTGTATCGTTGTCACCCTATCTCCCTGAGTCTCACGGACAGCTGGGGCTCATTCAGCCCTGACAAAGGTAGCAAAATGTTTATTTAAATGGAAAAGGTGGTGCCTTGAGCCCCCTGTTACATTATGCAAGTGCACTACCTTTGAATAAACGTCACTGCTGACTGGGTAACACCACTGACATACCAACCAAACGAGAGAAAACCTTTGTTAAGGTCTGTTGCTCACCGCTTTTCAACATTTTGAGGAAACATGTTCAACTTATGTTTTCAAATTTAACGAGACCCTGTGCATGTGTACTTGTTGACAACTGAAGGATCTGAAACCAATAAATATAATATCAGAAGCCAAAGAACCATGCTGACTGACAGTGTAAAGTAATATTACAAAATGATTCACACTGCCACTCTCGCCTCACAGCAAGAGGGTTCGATCCCGGGCGTGGGAGCCCTTCTGTGCGGAGTTTGCATGTTCTCCCTGTGTCAGCGTGGGTTCTCTCCGGGCACTCCGGCTTCCTCCCACAGTCCAAAGACATGCAGATTGGGGACTAGGTTAATTGATAACTCTAAATTGTCCATAGGTGTGAATGTGAGCGTGAATGGTTGTTTGTCTCCATGTGTCAGCCCTGCGATAGTCTGGCGACCTGTCCAGGGTGTACCCTGCCTCTCGCCCGATGTCAGCTGGGATAGGCTCCAGCCCCCCCGCGACCCTCAAGAGGATGAAGCGGTTAGAAGATGAATGAATGAATGGATTCACACTGCATATTTGTATTTGTGGCATTAGAGATGAACCCTAACATAACAACAAGAATAACAACTAGAGACCACTCCAGCCCTTTTCCTTCTTCCTATCCCCCTAGTTCTGTCTCAACTACACACCTAAAAAGTTTCGTGACTGAATCTTGCACGGTTGTGAGGCTAATGTTTGACTAAATCTGTCTATGGACAGACAGAAGGACATAAACACTTGGCAAAATACTCTAAATGGCTTCTGTGGTAGTTCCCACTACAATTTATGTCTCCAGGACCACATTTCACAAAGATAACGCACACACACGCAGGCTTACGAGGCCCTTCTAGTTTGCTAAGCGTTTCATTATGACTTAAGGCGTTTCTCAATCTGCATTCTTGCCTGTATTTGTGTTCTTTTGGACTTGTGAAACATCATCAATCGCAGCCCAAGTACTGTTCCGATTCAAAGTCCGCATCCTGCCAAGCACAGTCCAAATGCCCATATGTAGACTTGTTCTGCCCGTTCCATCGGGGATGCATTGGGAGGTGACTTGTGTGGACTTTGGACAGCCAGGTATCCCAGAATGCATTTCATTTCCTTGGGAGTTTGTACTCCAGAGTCGAACTTGCTGAGTCCGAACTCCCAAGAGCGCACGTCCAAACTTGGCGTACTACTTGGTTTTGAGAAACGCCTTTAATTCAGTCTTTATACTCTTCGTCTTTGGTCTCTTTACCTGTGCCATGATGTCCGTACTAAAAATACTGAGGGAGCTTTTTCATCTTCTTTTTAAATCTGTATTTCAAATGGTTACCAAACATAGTATAAAAGAATCCCAGAATCCCCACACATAAAAATGAAGCATTGAGAAAATAAAATAGAAAGCTGCAAACAACTGAGCTAGCTACTGCTGTTAAGTGTTATCCCATCTTCAGGGAGGTCCTTCCAGCTCACCAAAGTTCCATGGTACAAGAATAGGCATTAGGGGTGTGGAACAGGAATCAAAGAGTTGCCATTTCCCTTGATTCAAGTCAGTGTGTGCGCAAAATCATTTTGAAAGTGTTATTGTAAGGTAAAGTAGTTGAATAATGTTGCTTAGTGAACATTTTTCATTCTTAAAATGTCCCTGAAAATATACCTTCAAATGTTTTAACTTGGATTTCTGCTACAAGTGTGTGTATGAGTTTGACACACAGCAGTACCTGTATTCCTGGTAGTGTGTGTGTAAGTGTGTGTTTGTGTGGTTATTTAATAGGGGATGTGGTGCCCTTCCAGCAGGCAGACAGCTCTATTGTTCCTGCAGCAAAGGGAACACCGTCTCCGGCCTGTCCACTCAGGATGTTGGATTGGACCTCCTTAAAAAACAAAAAAGGAACAGCCAGCATCACCCGCACCCATTATCCCCATCATCCAGCAAGAACAATGGAGCACCTCCAACATCCCCCCTCCTTTCCCAGGAGCCTCTGTGCTCAGTTCCCACAGTACTGTCCAGTTCTGGACCATTGTTAGACGGCAGACCTGTCCTCTGATTGTTCCCTGGAGGACACACATACCTTTCACACACCTAAACACACCACACTGCTTGTTAAGACTCTCTGTCTCAGAATAATTTTGCTGCACCTCCACCTCTACCGCCACCTCTCCATCCTCACTATGGAAACTTCCAACAGCTTGCAGTAATTGCCTCTCTGAGCATGCACAAGCAAGGTCACCGGAGTGAAGCGGGTCATTCCATTGATAGCAAACTTAAGAGGGGAGTACAAGCTGATGACTGCCGATAGCACAGCATTCACCACTCCAGTGCCAATGTAAATCTGGGCCTCGTAATCTTTCCCCATTTCACTAGCTGGCAGGGTAACGTAGCGGAACTTATCCTGGCACACTGGAAAGGTTATCATCCATTAAGAGAGCTCCTGGGGCAAGGGAGAGATGGACCTTTCTGCTACATTATTTAACACAGGAAGGGCCGCGGGACTGGAGTAAAAGTGTCAACAAAACAATCATTACAATTCTCTCTAAGTGCACTTGAGTTATCGCGTGTCGGATTTAAAAAGCTTCATAAAGTTTTCTCATTTTGTAGCATTTTACAACAACACTAACTTCTCCGTCTTCAATCGATGGTGGATTCTTATTAAAGTCTTTGTACCCTGACCACATCACTGCTCTTGTTTTAATAATGAGGATGGTAAAGATTTCCTTGATTGGGTATGTGGAAACTTTTCCCTCTTTCTGCCTACACAGGGAGATCAAAGGTCACACAGGCAACGTCTTCCTACATATTCTGTCAGCACTCGGCTACATTAGTTCAAATAAGCACAGCATATTTTTAATCACCACACGGGTAAAATCACAGAGCTACGAAGGTGAATCATTGTTTTTGCTAGACTACTATATCAATCTGTCAGTGATGGAGTGTGAGATAAGAGCAGAACTTCCCTTAAAAGGAGAAAGTGAATTTCAGCCTCATGTTCTGCTGATTCTTGTATCAACAGGAATGTTTTCACAGAGCTACAGTACAGGCCAAAAGTTTGGACACACCTTCTCATTCAATGCGTTTTCTTTATTTTCATGACTATTTACATTGTAGATTCTCACTGAAGGCATCAAAACTATGAATGAACACATGTGGAGTTATGTACTTAACAAAAAAAGGTGAAATAACTGAAAACATGTTTTATATTCTAGTTTCTTCAAAATAGCCACCCTTTGCTCTGATTACTGCTTTGCACACTCTTGGCATTCTCTCCATGAGCTTCAAGAGGTAGTCACCTGAAATGGTTTTCCAACAGTCTTGAAGGAGTTCCCAGAGGTGTTTAGCACTTGTTGGCCTCTTTGCCTTCACTCTGCGGTCCAGCTCACCCCAAACCATCTCGATTGGGTTCAGGTCCGGTGACTGTGGAGGCCAGGTCATCTGCCGCAGCACTCCATCACTCTCCTCCTTGGTCAAATAGCCCTTACACAGCCTGGAGGTGTGTTTGGGGTCATTGTCCTGTTGAAAAATAAATGATCGTCCAACTAAACGCAAAGCGGATGGGATGGCATGTCGCTGCAGGATGCTGTGGTAGCCATGCTGGTTCAGTGTGCCTTCAATTTTGAATAAATCCCCAACAGTGTCACCAGCAAAACACCCCCACACCATCACACCTCCTCCTCCATGCTTCACAGTGGGAACCAGGCATGTGGAATCCATCCATTCACCTTTTCTGTGTCTCACAAAGACACGGCGGTTGGAACCAAAGATCTCAAATTTGGATAGAAAACTCAAAATAGCCACCCTTTGCTCTGATTACTGCTTTGCACACTCTTGGCATTCTCTCCATGAGCTTCAAGAGGTAGTCACCTGAAATGGTTTCCACTTCACAGGTGTGCCTTATCAGGGTTAATTAGTGGAATTTCTTGCTTTATCAATGGGGTTGGGACCATCAGTTATGTTGTGCAGAAGTCAGGTTAATACACAGCCGACAGCCCTATTGGACAACTGTTAAAATTCATATTATGACAAGAACCAATCAGCTAACTAAAGAAAAACGAGTGGCCATCATTACTTTAAGAAATGAAGGTCAGTCAGTCCGGAAAATTGCAAAAACTTTAAATGTGTCCCCAAGTGGAGTCGCAAAAACCATCAAGCGCTACAACGAAACTGGCACACATGAGGACCGACCCAGGAAAGGAAGACCAAGAGTCACCTCTGCTTCTGAGGATAAGTTCATCCGAGTCACCAGCCTCAGAAATCCCAAGTTAACAGCAGCTCAGATCAGAGACCAGATGAATGCCACACAGAGTTCTAGCAGCAGACCCATCTCTAGAACAACTGTTAAGAGGAGACTGCGCGAATCAGGCCTTCATGGTCAAATAGCTGCTAGGAAACCACTGCTAAGGAGAGGCAACAAGCAGAAGAGATTTGTTTGGGCCAAGAAACACAAGGAATGGACATTAGACCAGTGGAAATCTGTGCTTTGGTCTGATGAGTCCAAATTTGAGATCTTTGGTTCCAACTGCCGTGTCTTTGTGAGACGCAGAAAAGGTGAACGGATGGATTCCACATGCCTGGTTCCCACTGTGAAGCATGGAGGAGGAGGTGTGATGGTGTGGGGGTGTTTTGCTGGTGACACTGTTGGGGATTTATTCAAAATTGAAGGCACACTGAACCAGCATGGCTACCACAGCATCCTGCAGCGACATGCCATCCCATCCGCTTTGCGTTTAGTTGGACGATCATTTATTTTTCAACAGGACAATGACCCCAAACACACCTCCAGGCTGTGTAAGGGCTATTTGACCAAGGAGGAGAGTGATGGAGTGCTGCGGCAGATGACCTGGCCTCCACAGTCACCGGACCTGAACCCAATCGAGATGGTTTGGGGTGAGCTGGACCGCAGAGTGAAGGCAAAGGGGCCAACAAGTGCTAAACAACTCTGGGAACTCCTTCAAGACTGTTGGAAAACCATTTCAGGTGACTACCTCTTGAAGCTCATGGAGAGAATGCCAAGAGTGTGCAAAGCAGTAATCAGAGCAAAGGGTGGCTATTTTGAAGAAACTAGAATATAAAACATGTTTTCAGTTATTTCACCTTTTTTTGTTAAGTACATAACTCCACATGTGTTCATTCATAGTTTTGATGCCTTCAGTGAGAATCTACAATGTAAATAGTCATGAAAATAAAGAAAACGCATTGAATGAGAAGGTGTGTCCAAACTTTTGGCCTGTACTGTATGTTGTTGCACATGTTGCTCTATAGTGTAAAATTAACAGCAATGACAGACGGCAACAAGAGCAACAGTGATCTGCATATAAACACGTTGATAAAGGCGAGACATAAACGCATCAGTCACTGACATAATGCTTGCTTTCACATCGTCATACTTATCCAAAGACAGCTTCGTCCAAGTTGATCCCAAACACAGATTAATCTGTGACTGTTCTTCAGACGTGGTTAAACTAATCCAGGCTATCACAGTTATCAGGCTATAATTATATTAATCCTTATCCAGCTAACTGTGGTGTTTACATGCATTTAAAGGACTGACGGGTTAATCTGAGGTAGAACAGTGCACGCTCTTATTTTGAAATAAAGAGCATGAGTGAGTTGGAGCACCAATAAGCAATCAAATGATTGACTCAGCCTTAAATTTAGATAAGATTAGTGTGCTGCTGGGGAGCCTCCCAGCATACACTGGGGCGACAGATTCATAGAAGAAAGTGTCACTTTGTGAGTGTTTTTGCATTGTTATTGGTATCATCTTTATTTTATGATTAGGTACAAGTGAATGCAGGTGCAAGCCTGTTCTACGGACAAATTCAAATTCAACTTTAGTTTATAAACTTGTTCCAATTTAAAATAAATTTCCACTTAAATCCACTTGTGCTTATGATCCAAGTTCAGTTCATAAATTAAGGTGTTCAAATGTTAATTTATCATTAAATTATCATGGTTAAAGGGCATGTTTGTGGTTGTATTAGCAGGGTGTCTACACGTGTCAGACTCTTAAATTAAATGCATTTTGAGACATTTTCAAGAGTTTTTAAACCAAATTTCAAAAAGATTTTTGGAAAAATCGTTGTTTTCTTATTCAAACATTGCAGGTAAGATGTATACATATATACGGTTCTGTACAGAAGTAGATTTTATGTGGGAATATGGGAATAAGTTCAGTGCAGTGGCGGCTGCTGGTCTTTCAAACAGGGGAAGCTCACTTTAAGTTTACATCATGAAATCTGTCATATTGTATCGAGGCAGTAACTTATAAAAGGAACATTTAATTGAAGCTGTTTTTCAACCACACTCATGCCATAGAACCACAGCAAAACACACCTCAAAGACTTTCAGATGGGTTAAAGAAGAAGACTCCACTCGCAAATATCTGCATGGGACTGAACTCGAAATGCGATGATGCTGGTGTGTATTTCCAAAGCGCTGTCAATCACAAAGGGGTTCAGCCTTTTAGACAATTCCTCCAATCGTCATGCAGACACCGAGCGTCCTCTCCCACCTATCGCTCCATTAGGTCCCAGGGAAGCTGAGCCTCCCTGGAAGTGACGATTTTGTCGCAGCTATCCAATGACCGTCTCGCTTTGCTGCATGAAAAAAACCTGCTCAGCGCTGTTTCATAGGAATGCTTGGAGGCTCCGCGTCCACCGTGCTGACACGAGAATGTATGACAGGGAGGTCGCGTTTGAAAACTGGTGATAAACAGCTGACGTTGCAATGTGAATTATTATTTTAATGTAAATTCAATAGTGCATGTTTACCCATTTCTTCTATGAAATTTTAGGGAAGTTCGGCCTCCCTTGTTGTCTCAGAGCAATCGTCCCTGGTTCAGTGGTAGGTTAAAAGATCAATAACATAAGAAATGTGGACTTTGAAACAGAACAGCAGGACTAATTTTGACAAAGAAGTGGATAAATTTGATAAAATGTTTGTGACAATTAAGACCTGACTATTTAAATGGTTAAAATGTATGAAATGAATTTAAGATGTTTTAAGACTTTAAGACTTGTTTGAACCTGCAAACACCCTGATTAACCTTCAAACATTCAACAGGTGTCTCTTTTTTTAGGGTTGTTTTTTAAAGAGTATCCATTTAATTTTGTGTATTTTATCATAAATAGATGTGTAACTATCAATAGTGGAAATTACATTGTAATAATTGCCCTAACAGATTGTAATGGTTTCTCAATAACCTACAACTTCTCATCTAAAACCATCATACCTACTGTATAAGAATGATTTGTATCTGAAAGTGACTTCATGTGTGGGTGATTAGTTAACTTTAAAAACACTTGTGACTATGTCTGTGACTTTTATCATTTCATATTATACCAGAGTCCACAAGTCAGACTCCAAAAGGTGAATGAGTCGGCGGTTTCCCTGTTCCCGGTATCATTGCTTTGTCTACCGTGTTCCCTCGAAAATCATTTCCTCCTTAAAGCAGAATGAGCAGAGTCATTACTTCCTTCCTTTGACTTTGATGTTTCGTTCTGTCCTTGGCTGCAGCACTGTTTCATAATCAAGTGGGATCAGATATTTTTTCAGACCTGAATGTGAAACAATGCTGCTGAAACGCGTGACAAAAACCGAAACTTTTATTACTTTGTTAGAAGAAATCATCAGTAGGAGAGAGACGGTGAGGTCGAGAATTCTCTGAGACGATTGCCAGCGATAGCTGAAATATCACACAGTAGCACGCACTTTCAGAAAACAAATTTCCTTTATTCATCATATTTTTCATAATAATTAAAACTTGGTGTGCAAACCATCCAGACTTTCTAAAATGAAAGTATTGTGTAGATTTTCCAGACTAACTAGCTTAAACTTCCTGAGAAACCTCCCACACTGTTGGCGTCTTTTGTCACATACCATCAAAGGTTACATGAGATAAAAGTAACTAGAACAAAGACCTGTCTCTCTCCTCTTCCTCCGCTTTTATGTTCACAATCAGAGGTCTTTTCTCAACATACAGAAATGATTAAAAGGAGAAATGCTTTTCTACAGACTTGGAACATGAAGATGATTTGCATCTTTGTCATCTCTTGCATCATTTGCATGTGATTTAACAGCGAAGACAACATTTGTGTCATAATACCACAACTAGATATAAATATAACAGAAAATGACCAATGCCCATCAAACCATGTCATCAGTTCAAAGCTTGGGTCCATATTTAAGGGTGTTTTAATTATAGTGTCTTGTTTTAATTGTTGATCAGTGCATGAACAGGCTTTATGTGTGACACCAAGGGGAAGGTCAAAGAATCACATCCAGCACATAAAAGCTAAATTTGACTCCATAAAAGTCCAAATTGTGTTTTTACACAGGTAAGCTGATGCAGGAGTGAGGATGTATGGCTCATGTGAGTAGGAGGAAATGGTGTTTTTGCCCTCTGGTTCACCCTCGTTGCCCCGTTGCATTATCCTCCTGCTGAGAAAGGGTCATCGCAAGTGTCTCACGCCAGCGCAGGTTAGCTCTTCTCAGACCGGTTCCTATTCAGAGCTGCTCTAGGTGTGAACTCCAGTTTCTCTTTGAGGCTAAGCACCTGGGTGCTGTCCATACCCTCTTGTTCCTGCAGCTTCCTCTCCTCCCTCAGTTCCAGGATGCTCACCTCCTCCCGAGGTTTCGGGGTCCCCCTGATAAACCACTCCAGGTGGTAGCCCACTGCTCCCACCACAAAGGCCACGGGGAAGGTGACATAAGGGGCATAGGTCCGTACCGCCGTCCAAACTACAGGCCACATGACTGCAGTCCGCTTTGGCTCCCGGGTGCTCAACAGGGGAAAAACATAATTGTGTTTTAACTTACATTAACAGCTGATTACAGTGTAATTCAATATTAAGAGGGAAAAATGTAGCTAACAGAAAACTTCAACTAATAGCCTGGGCTATTATTTGCTTAAATCACTGAAATCAACAGGCCTATTCGGGACAGGTGTCTACATGGGGCAGGCCTTGAATTCATTTCACGCAAAACTGTTACTCGGCAAAGACCGGGAAATACAATCAAATTTAAACCAGTATGAATATTATTTGAATAAAAATTAGACTTCAAATAAAATATCATACACACAGGCATACTGACACTAGGGCTGCAACTAACGATTATTTTCATCGTTGACTAACCTGTTGATTATTTCTTCAATTAGTCGACTAATCATTTTATCGAAAAATGTGTTAAAATGTTGAAAAATGTCGGTCTGTCTCTCCCAAACCCAAAAACTATGTCATCTAATGTCTTGTTTCGTATTCATGCCAAAGGGTTTTAGTTCACCGTCATGGGAGAGTGTGTAAAGCTGCCAATATCTGAATGTAAGAAGCTGCAATAAGAGTATTTTGGGGTACTTTTATAGTACTTTTCTGTGAAAAAAGACTCACCGATTATTTTAATAGTCATTTAGTCAACTAATCGTTGCAGCCCTAACTGACACAACCCCACATTATCCTGTGAAAATAATACTCACAAGTTGACCTCATTTTTATGAAAAACTCTTTTAGGTTTTTGATCCGAGGACCATAACGGACTGAAGGAGTATGATTAACTTACAACGTAATCAAGCAATGGACACCTAATTTGAAGTAGCAAACAACCCGGTTTTATACATCTGAAGAATTTCTATAAAAAAAAAAATGAGCTGCTTTAAAACCAGACCGGGCCTCTAATTGAGACAGGCGTATATTTGTCAAAATGTGCAGCCACACCAGGCTAGTAAAAGGTTTTACTGGAACTGGGCTTTTAATTTAAGTTTTACGGTAAATGTACCTAACAGAGCATTACGTACAAGTGCCAACATGTAACTGACTTTAATAACAGACTGTTACCAACAAGACAGTATATTAAAAAATGACATTTGTCTTCCATCAGGTTTTAACCACAAGGGGGGAAGTCTGCAGAGAAAGTGTGTCACATTTTAATATCATATCAAAACTATTGGGGGCATAATAATCTTTATTAGACATGAAAATAATCCAGCTGGATTTGTAGTGTTGACACCTGGGATGACTGAAATTGACAGTGTCCACACATGCATACAGTATAAATCTAGTGTAGTGTATTTATAACACAAGCAAGACGCCAGTCAGACACCAGACATCAAGGCCTGTCTGTCCTTCTCATGCCCTCCTCACCTTTGCTTTGCCCCAACCAACAACATGTAGTTTACAAAGCGAATGGCGGAATAAACGAGAAGGCCCTGAGTAAAACAGCCCAAAATGGAAGTCAAACAACAAAGATGTACAGCTTAAACACATGCCAACTAACGGTAGCTTTGCTATGTCAACGTTAATGCTAACTTGGGCTCTCTCAAGGGAACTTCAGACATGGTTTACAACTTACAAGTTAAAAAACTATGACAAAATGCGTTTATTGTTGTGTTGTTGTCTTGCCGAATTGGAAAGCGGTTCTCTTCAATTCTGAAAGAGCATTTATTTATGTCTGGCACCGTGCGGTTTACTTTGTACGTATCAAACAAAAATTAAATGGTCAAATTTGCTATGGAGTTTGGCTTGGCGCCGGCTAACCATTATCATAACCAGCCGATAGCGAGGAGCGTGGCGGGAACAAACTTGTGAGGCATGTTAAAATATGAGAAAATGTTTCGTATTTATTTCCCCTAGAACTATCGTTTAGTTTGGAATTATGTAACAGGCGTTATTGCGTAAAAGTCTCGACACGAAACTGCTTGTAACCGGCTACAGTCAGGTAAGTTAATAAGTAACGTCACAATCCGAGCGGTGACATTCAAAAGCTGCATCCGCCATGTTTGTTACAAGAGTCCGTGTGGCGTTTATATCGCTCTAATATTTTGAAAATGACATTTGTTTCATTCATTAGCCTTCACTCACCTTTACCGTTAGCACTTTGGTGCAGCAGTGGAGATATACGCAATATCTGTGCGACAGTCTGTCACTTCCTGGTTGAACTTGATTGGCTGATGAGCCTCGCGCTGCTATAACTAAGAGGGTTGCAACTGTGTTTTCCTCGATGTTTTAGCACCGCCTAGTGGTCAAAATAGGACACTACATTGAGATGAGGAATGCCAAAACATGCATTTCATTTTTTGTTTGTTTCTTTTAGGTACCAATTGCATAACACCTGACATTACTTACTATATAGACTAACTATAAATACATGTATACTCAATTTAAGATCATTAAAATGTGGACTCACTGCAGTAAAAAAGACTCAGTGATGCACTACTTTGGTTATATAGTATGTTAATATAACATTGCAACATTTATAATGTAATTTTCTTGTTTGTGTATCATTTGAGACCTGACACAAAGGTTCCCCACCTCTTATTAAGCTGTAAAACAGTTTAATACTTCATAATCAAATAACCTAAAACCATCTGCTTTGTGAATAAACAGTCAGAGGAACTGTGCTCGTGCATACATGCATGTTTGTCCCTTCCCTGACTGGAAGACTCACAAATACCATCTCTCTCTCTGTGATCAAACCATGACGGCATTCTTGCAAAAAAAATCCTCCTCTTGGGGAATACTCATGAAAGGCTGACAGATCTGTCACCAGCGTTGTCGTACGCTGACGAGGCGTGAGCTACCTTTCTTGGATGACAAACCTCTCAAGTGCAAAGATGGTTTTTCTTTTAGTTCTGAGAGCGCAGCTTGGCATATGAGGACAGATACACGTTCAGAGGCTTGGTGCGCTGTATAAAGACACAAACAGTTTCAGAAGTTTTGCTGTTGTTTACTTTAACTGCGTATGAGGGATGCGGAGAAATTGTGTACATTTCAGCCACCCGGTGGGAAGCCATAAATTGCAGCGTTGACTGTAGGAGGAAGAAAATATGCTACTGTAGTTTCTGGGTAGTGAATCGGTAAGTGTTCTTTGCGAGGCTCCGTATGATTGATGACACTGATATTTCAGCTCCCAGGCTTAAAACTATAGCATGCAGAGTGCAGGCTGATCTATAGCGACTGGAATGCAGCCTGTCATGGAGCGATGACCAGTTCTGACTCATTGGTCATTTGTGCAGAGGCAGAGAGTTTAAAACACAGAGCTATATTTGTATTAATATGCTACGACTTCAAAAGAGTGTTCAAATTATTGTGATTAGCAGAATTCTGTGTGGGTGATTATGCTTCACGCTTCCAAATGATTCTTTTAAGCAGTTCCTCCCTCTATGCTGTCCATCTTGTAGTTGCCAGAACTGGCATTTGATCAGTGCTGTCAGATAAAGTGAAATGTGCTCATCCCCCCTGCGGGAAAACAACATTACTAGTGCCAGTTCTGCTTTACCAGCAACCTCAGCAGCGCCAGGATTATTTCATCAGCTCCTGTTCATTAGTAAATGAGATTTAGAGCTGCACTAGCCAAGAGTTTTATGTAAAAATACAACCATCTTATCAATCTCAATCACAAACCGGGGCTGACAGAGTGAAGCGTTACATCCTCACTAACCGGAGCCCCGCAGACCTGCTCTATTTGCCCGAGTTAATTACAGATGTCAGGCATGGTCAGTGGTGGGAAATTTCCTCATTACACAGGAAATGACAATCAGAACTTTGGTTAAATTACTGTTGAATCACATTAGCCAGAAAAGGTTCTTTCTGAGGGCTGAAACCTACAAGCGTGGTGCACTTTTGGTCCCCAAACTCAATGTTTAGACAGCGGTCGAGACACTAAAGCACATGCGTGTTCAGGTGATGTGTCAGACGGGAGGGAGAGTGGAGGACCTGGGACGGCTAAGTTTAGCCTCAGATCAAGGTGGAGGGTGAGGGGGTAAGGAGCAGATGGATGAGAGATATGACCAAAAAAGATGCACCAGAGAATTTGATGGATTGCCTCTGGTTTGGAAAGAGACGAGGAGGAGCAGGAGGACTCTTGACACGGACTGCGATCAAGCAGAGCCACAGATGGTGAGGGACAGAAGGGCCAGATGTGGAAGGGGAAGACAGGGGCTCTTTTGCTCTTTTGTGCAGCCAATCTGGCCTGCGAGGGAAGGATTAGTCACTGATTTGGGGCATTTTGGGTTCAAGGGGTCATGAGTAGGGTTTGGATTTCAACTTGCCATGACTGATGTTAAACAAAAATACAGTAAACTACAGTAACAACTGCACTTTAGTTGAGATAAAACATCAATTATGACGTGATTTTCCTCCATTTAAGTACAAGAATATGAATCAGTCAAAATGTGACAAAAAAAAAGCATTTATTTGTTTTTGGCAGTTAGAACCATTTTGGCATATTCACTGATTTCAAAACACAAGTGTATCATCTCTCAAAGTACTGGCCCCACCGTCACTGCAAATCCCATTTCACTACAGGGAACACATTGTCATGCTGTTGGGTCTCTTCTCCTTTGTCCACAGATATTTTATTTATGGTTAAAACTGGCTAACGGAGGTACACCTTAGCAAAAACTAAAATAAATTTCTTTTATTCTCATCACTTACTGGCAGAGCTTTACCAGCAACACCCCACTAAATGTGAGAGTGTAGTATTTCTGATATTATAAAATGTGGCCCTGTTTGGCTTGATTACACACATACAATATAAAGCAATGTTCAAAACAATGTGCAACCACTGCATGGGAATACACTCTGGAAATGCTGAATATTTCCTGATATACATACATTTAAAAGGCGATTGCATAGGAATAATTTAAAGGGTGCCTGGTATTTTTCAACCTGGAGCCTATTTTCCCAGGTTTTTGTGTCGAAGCAACTAATGGGAACAGTTTTTGAAGTCCAGTATTAAGTGAGAAGGCTGCAGCCAGCAGCTGCGAAACAGGCTGCAATATAACCAAATGGGGCATTTGTACACCGTGATTTCACATCCACTGCAAGTGCTTAGTTTTGCCACTGAGGGGCTTAGATTATTATTTAAAGTGTCTGACAACATTATAGAAAGGATCCTTCTGAGACTGAGCTTTTTGTTAAAGAGTAGGATCCTTTTTGTTTCATGAGGAAACAGTCGCCAAACACACCAGACTCCATTTCAATGAACAGTAATTTTACCACTGTAAAACCCACTTCTTTAAAAGTAAACCAAGACCAAATACAACTCACAAAAACTGTCTTGGTTCATCTTTCTGCAGTTCCAACAGTCACCAACTCTGGTTTGGTAAATAAACCCTAAATTCACCCAGTTAGATGTGAAAACATGCTTCTTCTATACACCCCAAAATGACTGCTTATTGAAATAAAGTCTGGTGAGGTTGTTGGCAATTATTTCAGGGCTGTGTCTAGCTAAACTAAAAGGATCTTACTCATGAAAAGCAGGTCTATCTCCTTTCCATAATGTTGTTAGACACTTAATAATCTGAGCCTTTTAGTTTTAGAGGACATCAACTGACAGTGCACAAATGTCCCGAGTGGTCAAACTGCAGCCTGTTTTACCACTGGAGACTGGACCAAGTTCAAAAAATGTTGTTTTCATCGGTCACTGAAGGTGTTTTCATATATAATCCTTTTTAAATAAACTGAACTCAATCCTCTTCAAGTGCACCAAAAACTGGACCAACAGAAAAAAGAGGACTCAGTTCTGTATCTGGTCAACTTCAGCTCTGATGTACACTCAGTCCTCTTCGAAATATTATGAAATATATTGACGTAGCTTATTTTTTTCACTTTGACATGGCACTGCAGTCTGATTATGAAGCCCCTCGCTTTCAGATGAACCACCAGATGACCACCTTCTGAGTATGGTTATGGGTCTGAGTTCTCTTGGAGTGTTCACATATGTGCAAAAGTCGTCAGAGGTCGTTTAGGGCTGAAAAGGACCAAGTGTGAAAACACCCTTAGACACAAAAACTTGAGAAAACAGGATAAAGTTTGAAAAATAATCAAGTAACCCTTTAATGCTGCATGTGAGCAAATTCACAGGATAATGACTGTCATGCAGTCGAATGCAGGTACTGTACTGTAGAAGCAGAGAAATGTCATCTGGTGATTGTAGCCTCCCCTGATCAAGTCTTTACACTGATCCAGACCTGACAGATATGTGGTTATTGGGGTTGTCGGGTAGGTTGTCAGCAAATCTCACATGTAAACAGAAGCTCTCCTGTTATCTCAGTTAAACTATTCAGAATTTCAATCAAATACTGGTACTAGTAAACAATAATCTTTGTGTCGTCAAGGCATGTATAGTAAGATTATGACTGTGACCTGCTGACCCCTGGTGAAGGCTAAGCCATCAAGTAAAGGCTTCAGCTGCCTTTATAACAGCAGCTGAACTTTATCCAAGTGCATGGTGTTAGGCTTTATCTATTTACAGCAACAAGCCATGGCATAATGTGTTCTGGCTGATATACTGTATGTATATCAACAGGTAGGGGCACTTATGGTAGAGCATTGAGTAATATATGACCTGAACATGGAATGATACTGTGAATCCACAGTGCTGAGGGAATAGCCAGTGGAATGAGGCTCACATGAGCCTGGTGATGGCCCCCGAGAGGAAATCCTCATAGTTAAGGCGGATGTTGCCCGTCATGGTCGTGTCTTTCTCCCTGAAGACCTGCGTCATGCTCTGGAGCTGGGTGCACACGTGGATGAAGCGGTCCATCTGAATGCCCGGTCGTGCGCCTCGCACGGCGAAGCGTTGCACCAGCGTCTCGGAAAACTGGGGACTCAGGTTGTAGCCCATCTGAGCGAGGGCTGGGGACAGGAGAGGAAAGAGAAACAAGGTCGGAGTTAGTTTTGTTTTTCCTCTGCTGAAAGTCTTGGGTTTCATTTTGGTTTAAAAGGTCCAGTGTGTAGGATTGTGGGGGATATAATTGTTAGTTGTTCAACTTTAACACACACACACAGGTGGGGATACCTTGGTGTAGCTCTGTGCCATTGATAGTGCCTGAGCGGTCCCTGTCGTACTGCTGAAAGAGTGCTCTCCACCGCTGCATGAAGTCCCACAGTGCTGAGAAGCCAAACAGGTCCATTCGGCCCGACCGTGTCTTGTCAAACATGTCTAACAGGAAACACAAAGCACAGCATGTTCAGACAGTTTTCTTCGCTTAAAGATCCACATTCTTTTAAAACAGGGCAAAAACGTGAAGCGCATTTTCAGCATGTTTCCGGCAATCCTGTTGTCGATCATCATGGATCCTCGTGTTGTTTAAAAGTAGCCCATAGGAGTCACACATTTGTCATTGTGACAATGGAACACAAGTCACTGCTTTGCAAACACAACTGGAATGTAGAGACTAACAGGTACCGAGACGAACATGACTCAGTCGTTTTTTAGCCTGACTCCAGGCTGCCTAAATGTCTCCCTTTAGAGACACAAGATATTCAGAAGGTTGAGAGATTTAAAGGGCAACACACATATAAAAGGAGCCAGCGTTCTCTGCCCTGCCCTGTTTGCTTTTCCTAAATAACCTCTTCCTCCTCTTTGCTGTAGCAATTAAGACCACTAACAGTATCTTACACAGTTAAACACTGAGTCATTTTGCCTGAAGAAACACTTTCAAACACCGATTTATTAACACTGTTGAGCACCTCGCTGCAGCTGCATGACTTACTGATCATCATGAGGCAGGTCTCGTCATTAAAAGTGGACCAGTTGGAGTTGAAAAGAGCCTGCTTCAGCTCCTTTAGATTGATAAAGCCACTGTGGTCCGTGTCGACAGTGTGGAACCACTGGTATGCCTCTGGGTTGATACCAGGAGGGATGTTACCTGCAGAGAGGGGAAATAAGAGCAGTAATAAGATGGTGAAGACTGACTCTGAAGGTGCCTGTGATTGTTTTCTTAGCATGCTCTTGTTTCCATCACTACTTCTTCAATCTGTCTGAGCCAACGAGTTTGATTTATTCCCTTTATTATTTCCCATCATTAGGTTTTTTTTTCCAGTTTTTATTTCACTGAAGCTCTCATGCTTTGAGGGGTAATGGATATGAAAAGAGAAATAGAAGAAGAGCCAAGAAAAAGAAGAGGGTTCTTGGAAATGAAGCGGCTGCCTCGTTCCGATGCAAAACAATTACTTATTTATTGAGAGATGAAGAAACACGCTCCTGCTGTCTGACAGTTGAAACTGCGCTGACTCTGTCAAGCAGAAACTTGATCATAAAAAAGAATACATCTGTGCTTGACTCAGGCTTTTAGCTTTGGTGTTTAGAAGGCACTGGATTGGGAAAAAAGCATAATATATAATGACCATAACATAAACTGTGTGTAGCACTGACATGGCAAATATAATTCCTATAACTAAGACGGTTTTATATGCAGTTACGGTATTTGCTTATAGAAATTAAAAAAACACAGCAACAAAAAACTGCAGCTGCAGGGTCAAGGGTTGAGGACAAGTCATTTCAGTGAGAGGGAGAAAGTGTCAGGACAAGAGGCCATTACCTGAATACATGGTGGAAGAGAAAGGGGGTGTTAGAAAATACAGTGTGAGACGAGGGGAGGAGCGGAGGGAGGGCTGATTGTCAGGAAAATGAATGGGGAAAAAGGGACAGGTGACACTTGAGGCCAGACCCTGATGGAGTCTGTCCCTGTGGGGAGTGATAGCAACATGGGATTTCAGGTTCTGACTTACGTTGAGCTGCTACTGGAAACAGTGTAATCACACACACATATACACACACACACAGCACACTCTTTACCCATCTGTCTCGTACTCTGTTTAGCCCTCACTCAGTATTACCGGAGTCATCACTCCAGCCGTGTAATCCTGCTGAGGGGCACAAACTGAACCCTGTCTCTACATGACTGTCTGGGAACGTAAGTCATTTTCTATCCGTCATCCCACCAGAGAGTGAGGGGGAGAGAAAATGAGAGGGAAGCAATGAAGAAAGGGAATGAGAACCCATCTGCAGTCTCTCCGTGTTCAGAATATGCCTCCCACAGGCAGAGGTACAGCAGAAGCAAGCTCCAGTCTCGGCCTATATCTACCTGCAGGGGCATGGTGCCCGTAAGGTCCTCCATGGGGTTGTCCCCCGTAACCCCCATAATGCCCGGCAGGGGCACCCCCTGGTCCATGCCCATATGGCACTCCTTGACCTGGGACCCCATAAGCACCATGAGGAGCTCCTGTTTGATGTGCGGCACCATATGGCCCATATGGACCACTGCCTCCCCCGTATGGAGCACCTGGTCGGGGGTTGCCTCCTCCTGGATAGCCCTACAGTGATACACAAGACAAGGTCACTGAAACTGTATGATCAGTGCTAGATATTAAACGGGCTGTGTGTGGCTAGATGGATCCTTGTACAACCTCTTTTGTGAGATGAAAAACACATGAACTAAATACTCCCTGCCTAGTGATGCAAGGTAACTAAATACATTTACTCAAGCACTTTAAGTAGAGGAATACCTCACCTACAAAATGACCATTTGTAAATCAGTTAGTCATGCTGTATTACCTTCAATTTGTAAGGATAGTGTTTTTTTTCTCACATGCCCCCCAATGGTGAAAATATTAATTTAATGATTGATTGGGGACCCTATTTAACATCAGCAAAACTAAATCAAAACATTTGCGTACACACTCCTTATCATCCAAGTCTCATTTATCCAGTCTTATGCACAGTACTTCAAAACACATGAATTGTCAGCAAAACCTTATACTTTAAAACTGAACTGAAAGTGAATCTTATCTATACTCTCTTCAAAGCCAGACCCCAATACTCAGGTTTCGTGAAAATTTATGTGTTTAGGAAGTACTGAGCATACGACTGGATAAATGAGACTTGGATTATACTGCACAGGTTGTGTGAGAGTTTGAAAACACGTGTTGATTTAGTTTTGCGTTGTTGAACATGGTCCAATCTATAATAAATCAATATGTTTCCTTTTTCCATGGAGGCATGTGAGAAAAACAGTGTTTTCTTCAAGAATTCAAGGTAACACAAGCTAAATAATAGATTTACAAATGGTCTTTCTGTGGGTGAATTATTCCTTTAAATACACTTTTGAGATACTTGAACTTAACCTGATTATATTTGTTTTCTTATACTTTGCACCCCACTACAACTCAGAGGAAAATATTCTTTGTAGCTCACTACATATATAATTAACATGCAGGTTAAGATAACACTTACAAACATATAATTAGGGTTGCAGCGCAGCCATATGCCCGTTTTAAGGTATACTGTGATGCAAAAGTTGACAGTTATCGTTATCATACCGTGTACATTTGCTCATCTACGATACTGAAAAAAAGTGCAACTGGATGAAGAGTCTCCCCTTTATTTTAGTTATTTTTTAAACCGTAGAAATTTTACACATACCTCTGTTAACAAAATGGTTTCAAGTTTCAATTATAGTAATAAAACGTTTGTTCAACCAAAAATAACCGTTCCTTTTTAATTCCTTTAAGGGTCATTTTGACTTATAATAATAAAAATTCTGTGATACTGTGATACTGTGCTCCACTGTCTCTCAGGTTAACTTATATCGGAGCGGTGCCTGGCTGGTGTGACGTGTGTGGTTGTGCTGCTGCCGTGGTCCTGCCAGATGCCTCCTGCTGCTGCTGCTGCTGTTATCATTAGTCATAGTTCTACTGTCATTATACACATATGATTATTGTCACATACATATACTATCATATATTATTATATACCAACAACATATTGTACCACAATAGCGGTAATTATTATTATAATATTATTATTTTCATTAATGTTGTAAGCTACTGTCATTACCGTCTGTCCTGTCTCTGTCTCCATCTCTCTTTCTGTCTCATTGTGTCATATGGATTACTGTTAATTTATCATGCTGATCTGTTCTGTACGACATCTATTGCACGTCTGTCCATCCTGGAAGAGGGATCCCTCCTCAGTTGCTCTTCCTGAGGTTTCTACCATTTTTTCCCCCCTTAAAGGGTTTTCCTTATCCACTGTGAGGGTCCTAAGGACAGAGGGATGTCGTATGCTGTAAAGCCCTCTGAGGCAAATTGTGATTTGTGATATTGGGCTTTATAAATAAAAGTGATTGATTGACAATATTTTCAGAGACAGTTACTGTACCGTAAAAATCTCATACCACAGCAACCCTACAGGTAATTAGTTTAAAATATTATACAGGATCATGTAGCCTGGATTCAAGGCAGCCAAAATTAGCTCAATTAAACTTATCAAATCTTCTTGCATAATTAATACATAATAATCCAACTATAAGTTTACTATAAGATTCTGGAGGAGGCCATTTTCAAGACTATTACTTTCACGTTTTGCTGACTTACTTCTGTACTTTCCTGTAAACATTTTAAACGTAGGACTAATGTGTTTACAGTGAGATAATGTTACTTTAGCTAGCAAAGATATGAACACTTTTTCCGCCACTCAAACTACGGGACATTTTGCTCAGAAAAAAACTACAAAAACATCGACACAAGTTAACAACAAATAAGACAGACTACCCTGTTAAGTTAAAAACACGTACACACACAGTGTTAAACTATAACACCAGCGATGTTAGCGCGGTTTAAACTCATATAACGTTAGCAAAACACACCTCAACATAATCATCGTAAGCTACTGACTGATGTTATCATGTAGCAACAGTTTACATTGTTAACTGCTACCCTTAGCACACAAATGAATGGCTAACGTTACCTGTGTTTCTACGTCATAAACCATTAGTTACGTTACGTCGAGGCAATAAAACAGGTAGTACAGCTATTTAACAACATTAACATGTTATTTTTATGAACATATATAGATACCTGGCCGTGGTGGAAACTCATGTTTGACAGACTTTACTTCCTTCAACAAGGCAGCAGCCGTGAAGGCGGATACAGCATCGTCAGACTCGGGGTAACTATTGGTGCATTTCCGGGTCCGTCACAGCCGCACCCGCGTCTCCTGCTCCTGATTGGACGGCAGAGTGGAAAAGCGATGACGTCAGAGCGAAGAGGCGTGAATCACTGTGTCCGTCACTCTCATGACAAGCCAATACTTACTTGTAAGTTAGTCACTAACTGTGTCGTTATGCAATAGATACCAGCTTAACTGAGAGTATAGTGGAGGTTTGACTTCACAATAGGCCTTCTTAAGGGATTTATTTTAATCTCATCAAGTTTTATAAGTTCTATACTATTCCTATATTCATAAAACATAAATAAAATGCACAATGCACTAGTATAGGAGCTGTATTAATGCTTAATTATTGTTTTATTTCAATGCATTTATTTTTATTTTGACTTTTTGTAGCAAAATATATCTTGTCCTTTCCCATTTTGTATCTTTACAGTCAGACATGAGCCCTTAACTTAAAGCTTTAATTCAGAATCAGAATCAGCTTTATATCAATGTAATGAATGTACACATACAAGTATTTTGAAGTTCTTTAAATATTTGTCATGATCCTAAGTTTGTTTATATTCTGTTACCCTATGGATTTTGCTTTGGAGTTTTCTGTCTGTGCTCCTTGTTTCATATTATTCATTCATTCATATTGTGTTTTATTTTGTAGATTCTCTCCTCATGCGCCGTGTCTGGTTTTACTTCCTGTCATTGTGTGTTTTCCCGGCTGTTTTCTGTCACACCTGTCTCATTAGTCCAGCTGTTCCCAGAGTCTTCCTTTCACACCTGTTCTGTGTTAGTCTTGTCTGCTCCACCCTTGTTGTAAGCCAATCTCCATTTCCCTCCTCTTGCCCGTGTTGTCCTACCCCAGCTGTGTCTCGCTCTTGTGAGTAGTTTTCTGTGTATATACAGTACCTGTGTGTTTCCTTTTGTTCTTTGTCAGTTCATCTGGGTTCATCATGTGTCATTCCTGTTCTCACCCTTGTGTTCCTGGTGTCATTCCCTGCTCCGTTTCCTCCCTGGTGTTCTGTTTGGATGGTGGATTTGAGTTCATTGTATTTTCCCAGTTGGTTTTCAGTTTAGTTTTGCCTCTGCTTTCATGGACTCTTAGTTAGACCTACCTGCTTGTACCTGCATTTGGGTCCTCCTTGAACTGACGTGACAATATTAACTGATAACTGGATTCGATTTTGCATTTTACCTCAAAGTATTTTAAGTATTTTACTTGGCAACTTATTTTCTTAAAAGAAATATAGCAAAGATACATATCATGCACTTAAAGTAACACTTGAGGTAGTCAACTGAATATATCCTTGGTAATCTACCAAAAAATGTCCCAAATTAATCGACTTCACTCAAAACAGAAGTCAAATTCCTTACGTGTGTTCAGATACTTCGAAACAATAAGGCTGATTCTGATTGCTAATTGTTTCATGTATGATAATTCTGAAAAGGTTTTTCAAAAAGAACGAAGGACACTTGCTCGGAAATATTTTGACAGTGAAATAACTTTATAGATCTCAACAATAAATACAAAAAATAAAATATATCATCTGGAGTCTTCATTTACAAAAAAAAAATCAAAATTTGTGGGTATAAATACATTTGTGTATTTTTTTTCAATGGTATGTTCATACATGCGTCATGCCTTCATTAAGCAATTCACAAAATATCAACAGGAGTAACTCTTGAACAATAAAGAGCATTTTCTTCATCTTGCATGTCTGAGAGTAAAAAACCCTCAAGTGATTTCTTCCAATTACTGCGTCAACCTGACAGGAAGTGCTCTGTGTTTGTTGTGTTTTGTTTTATCTATTAGAGGGCAGTGTGTGTGTTCAGGGAGAGGGCTCGCTCTCTGAACTGTACAGTATTTACATCACTTGGGGTCTTTCAACATTTTATACTTCTATTTACAAAGTACCTGGTATAACAGCTTAAACATACTGTGTACTTCTGTCCAAAAAATACAATTACAAACACAGACAGGCACACATTCACACACACACACACACACACACACACACACACACACACACACAAACCAATTCCAAAAAATATTCTAAACCCTTTTACTTCCTCTGTAATCCTCCCTTTTGAGGGATTAATTTGCATACATAAGGTGTGCGTTCCTGCAGACATGATAATATTTACAAAACGCTGCCTCAGAAATCCCTGAATTTGATGGATATCTCTTTGGTGTTGAGCAGCAGTTCTCTACAGAGTCTGATGAATGCATTTGCCAGCAATAGCCCCTTCAGTACTTTGCTCAGTTTTTTTTCAACATGGCCGCCGCCCAATTGTTCATCATTTTTTCTGAGATGGCCCCTCCTCTTCCTTGATGTTACTGAGATTCTGGATAGAGACTGTAGGATCCACTCTGACTGACGTTTGGGACCTGAACTCCGACCTGGGCGCTGCCAACGGCGTCATCTCGTGATTCTCTGCGAACAACCTCCTCTCCGCCTCGGTCTTCCTCTTGATGAGTTTCTGGATGCGTTTGCAGATGAGGTAAATCATCTCGCAGATACACATGAGGATGCATAAACCAGAGGAGACCACCATGAAGAGGGTGAAGATCTTCTTCTCGGTGGGACGGGATATGTAGCAGTCCACCGTGTTGGGGCACGGCGCCAGGGAGCACTTGGACAGGCGGGGCATGTCGTAGCCTTCATAGACGTGGTACAGGATGTAGAGGAAGCCAGCGTCGAAGCCGGCCTTGAAAATCAGACTCACCTATTGGAAAATAAATGAGGGTTAAACTGGGAGAAACATTTTTCGGGAAGTTAAAATAAATGAAGCAAAAGTCAATTTTCCTCTCCATCCATCAAACAAGATCTATCAAATTTTTCAGTCGCCAGTCTGCGATAATAACTGAAGGAAGATAATTGACCTAATGCAGGATCTATAATAAATAAGATAAAGATTCTCATACAGCTTCTGTCTCATTTGAAGTGATGGTGAAACTTGTTTGTGATTGGGCCAAGAGGTGCAAGATAAGCTGTAAGAGCTGTTTTTTTTTTTCTTGCGATCAGGACAAAACAAATCAAACATAATTTCACAAATGTCTTCTCCTGCCTTTTGTGCATAGCCACTCGTCCATGGCAATTATTTTTGACATTTTCTAACAATGACTAATTTGGTCTGGTTGAGGCCGAAGCACAGCTGTGTCTACTTTTCGCATGTGACGTCTGCAGTGAGGCCAGAAATAAACTTTCACATCCTCTGTTCTTACCAGGTATGTCCACCACAGACCCCCACGTTTCTTCCCAGGGTTGGCATACAGATGGGCGCCCTTGTGCGAGGCGGTGTACTGCATGTCCTTCTTCTCACGATACTTGACGTGCCCCACCACCATTAGCGACGGGCAGGTGACAAAGATGAGCTGCAGGGCCCACAGACGGATGTGGGAGATGGGGAAGATGTAGTCGTAGCACACGTTGTTGCACCCTGGCTGGGCCGTGTTGCAGACAAAGTCTTTGCTCTCGTCGCCCCACACTCGCTGGGCTGCCACCACGAACACCATCACCCGGAAGACGAAGACCATGGAAAGCCAGACGCGGCCGAACACAGTGGAGTACTTGTTGACCCCACTGAGGAGGGCCTCCAACGCAGACCAGTTCATGACTGCTGCCTTAGAGGTGGAGGAGGGGACGGAGGAGGCTGAGGGGGATGAAGGAGCTCCTCAGGAGACCAGGTGGGATGAGATGAACCTAAGAAGTGAAAGAAAGACAAAGCAGATTAGAAGGGATAATGGTTCAAGAACTTATTGAAAAACTCTCTTTACATTTATTAGATAAAGAGCAGTGCACATTCTTCTTTTCATATCTATTTCATTTTATGAAGTAAGGAGTGCAGCAAAGTTTAAGTGATTTAATAATGAACCTCCCTTAAGTTGGACGACTTGAGAGAGACAGCTTTACAAAGACGTGTCACAATCGGTGCTGCAGCTAAGATATCCTAAAATTTAGTCCCTCAAATTGTGTGAAATTCCGGATCAATCAGATGGTGTCTTTTTTTACACCCTTCCTGCCTGACAAAGGCCCACATCTTTCGAACTCCACACTGCCAGTTTATAATCCAGACATTCTGATTTAAATCTGCTGTTGTCACATCCAAGCTGACAACCTTGATGACACCACTGTGACATCATCAGGGTAGCTTCCTCTGATTCGACAAAGCTCCTCCACAGCCCCAGGAGATATTATATTAGCCCCTTTTACACTGCCAGATTTTCCGCGAATGTTGAGCCGTTTTGCCGGCAAGCTGCGAGCGTTTAGACACACAGAGCTAGATTGGCGAGTTGATCCGAGGTGCCCAATTTTCCGCCTTGTAGGGTAGACATATTGGTGGAACCCTTTTAGTTTAAAAAAACCGAGGCGGCCTTCCGCAATGGGAGGGGCTGTTGATGACTTGTGGGAGGAGCTGTTGATGACGCCGCACGTACAAGCCACTGGCGGTGGATAAACAGGAAACAGCTGATAGCAGGAATGAGCAGCTAGTAGCAAGAGGGAAACACAAACCTGACAGACACTGTAAAGATGAGCAACTGGGGAGACAAGGAATTGTGCGCCCTCCTTGTCCTCGCAAACAAAGAGGCCATTAACCGTCAGATGACGGGGACGGTGAAGAACGGGTTGACTTATGAGAGAATCGCCGAAGGACTGACCAGCCGCAGCTTCCCTCCCACGTCACTGTTTATGTCACACGCTGAGCTACACATTTTGTTACTTGCTCACGCCCCCCATTGCCCCAAAAAAGGCACATTCTGTATAAGCAAAAGTAAGTAGCAGCATTTTGCCACACTCCCTGATTTTGTTTTTATACTGCCAATGCTGAAAGAAGGCTGATTGGGCTTTCCTGCAAATTTGCACAACTCCTATCTAAAAAGGGTTAGTGTTTTCACAGACTGAATGGTACATGCATGTAAACTGAGCTTGACATGTAAAATAGGGGCTCTTTGATGTTTTAGACATTTTTAGCTGCCTCATCAACAATGCTATCACTAACGCAGGATAATCCAACCTGTTCTCATTCCCAGAGCATCAAATACTGATGCTTTATCATATCAACACCAAAGGAAGCCGTCAGTGTTTTAATGAAATTCACCAGACATACTTATGTCATATTATGTTACGTAACAATTTTATTCAAGCCAAAACATGATCTTTTTTCTGAACCTAGCCACGTGTTATGGCTTATTTATGCTCAACATTAGCTACATACAGATACGGACAAAGCCCTCAGTCCTCTGCTGTTTTTTGTCCGTATTTGCACACGTGTCCCAAAAGCTCACGTATACGGACAAAACGGAGCAGTACCACTGGAGATCATGGAGGCAGCGTAGTGAAGTTCAAGCGAGATACGAATGTAGGACACCACAAAGACATTCAGAAAATGGCAGAACATCCACCTGTTGCAATGAAATTACTGGCCTCACAGACCACCACCGTCTGCAATGCTGCTTCCGTTAAAAAGTACATTATTACAGCCTCCACCATTGTCACCTTGTTTGTTGTATCTATGCCAACATACTAATGCTTTTACAGCTGTGCATCATACAGATATGGGTAGGGTAACTGTGTGTCTATATGAGATGCCAGTGTCTGTGACAAAGTGACAATGTTTGACGACCTGGGAAAGAGGCAGTTCTGGTTGATTTCAAATTATATACACAACTAATGACAAAATACAAAAGTGTTTTAATAAAATTATCAAATAAATGTTCCATTTTCAGATCAATTCAACTTTCATATTGTTTTTTTATTTATATGAGTAATACTGTATTATAACAATACTGCAAAAAGATATTACCACTTTCCCATTGTGTCACTCCCCCGCGCTTAGAAGCTGAAGAAACAATGACAAACAAAAAAGCAATTTTGAAATGATGATCAGTTGGGAGGCGACAAAACAACCACACATCATTTTCACAAACACACTCCCGGTCATAACTGATCCGTCTTTACACAGAGCTGCCTTTTTTACAACCGCCTCCTTATACATTAATGAGTGAGTCATCATCGGAGCCTCCCTTTGCTGAAAAGACAAACCAACACTCAACTCTATTAGTCAGCTATTTGAACAGTGTGGCTGATCAGGCCGCCACAGCCATCTGTGTAATCCCAAGTGCCTATTGCAGTCTTGCTTCTTCAAAGCACTGTTAGGGGATAGCATTTCATTTGTGATTGTTAAGCATGCCTTGATGGTACCGCGGGACCTGTGCTCTGAGACAGAAAGGGGATTTTAGTTAAAATAACACCATGCGGATTTAATGGTGCGATCGTGTGCAGACTTTAAAGATGGAGCTGTTATGGATGACCTGCATAGTTAGCAGGGTTTCTGTGTTTCTCTGTGTGTGGGTGTGCTTCCAGATTTCTTTGGCTCGATGTGTTTCCTCTTCCCATTTGTCTCTCCGAGGTTTGGTGGTGTGTAAATGAAGTGTTTGCACGTAGGTGTGTGCATGCATGTGCAGAATGAGTGCTTAAAAAGAGTCATTGTCGAGTGAGGGGTGGAAACATCTTTCAAATCCATATTTGATTTTGTTACGTAAGTGTAAACACAAGGAGGGTCCAAGATTTCTCTTCAGCAACAGAAAAAAAAGTGTTCCTCTTATGCATTTACATCTCATTCTGATGAATGCTCACGGCCTGACAGGGAACAAGCTGGATAACAGCCCCGCTGTCCACTGTTCCATTTCAATTCTGTCTCGTCTAATCCAGAGTATTTGAATTCAGAAACACTTCCCTCCTGCTTTTCCGACATCACTGTAGACATATTGAGCTGTCAAATTAGTTGCTATTTTCTCTCTCATCCAGCATTCCTGACTATTAAATTACACGGCATAAAAAGACTCGCTGAATGCCTTCAGAATCACAACATGGGCTACTGAAAGCCAGACGCTTTCAATCACCGCTGATGTTACCTGCACTTTACCTCTCCTTCTAAGTGGATAACACAACCAGTGGTATTAATCATCTGTCGCTTTCGCACTAATATATAGAACATTTATCAGGGAGATTTCTCCCTCAATTTCATACAAAAAGCACACTCACACATTCACAGACTTTGAGGTGACATTCACGCCGGATAGGGAAAATAAAAACAACCTCAGAGACAACAGTATATCTTGTCTCGGGGAGATGGCAAAGCCGGACCACAATTTGTTTTCCTATTTGCTCTAGATTGCAATGTCGCCTTCCCTGCCGACAGCAGCCGGCCTCGTCTATCTCTTTGCCGTGTGTTTGTCTTTCTCTTTGTTTTGACAGACGAGACGTAGTATCATGCTTTCTCAACTGAGAATCCTTAGGTTATGTGAAGCATTTGATTCTAAAATATTCATACTCAGTGCAATGCAAATACAGCTCCGGTGCGGGATCCTGGATTTATATAAGAGTCTTAAACAATGTGCAAGAGTTTTGATTCTAAGTGACCATACACTTTCTCAGCATCACACAAACAGGTGCAGTATTATGGGCAAGGATAGTTAGAAAATACCCCTTTACACTTGTTCAAATTCCCTTGATCCTCAGTGCAGATCTCCATTATGTCTACAGCTTTATCTAGCTCCCTGTGTACTAACTGCCTCATCTGACACAGCGTAGATCCTTGACTGCGACTTGCTCTACAGGTTGAGCTAGTTGCAAATACTTTTCTATCCACCAAGTCTACATTGTCTGTATGAGTCAGCGCTCCTGACTAATAAGGTGGGGTTCAAGTTCTCCTGTGAGCCCCTCCTCCCCCCTCCTTTTCTTCTCCCCAGCTCTGCTTTTCTGTCTTTCCCTGTCATTTGCACATCTCGCCTTTCTCACCCTCAACCTGACTTTATTCAATTTTTTTCAAGGTAACACATATCAACCGCAGGAGTAAAGCGCAAGCAATCCGTGTATAGTTTTATTCGCACTGCTTCCAGTTATCTGTCTTTACAAATCTCACTCTTTTGTACGCACCGGGGCTGAACTCTTTCCTTGACATACAAGATCTTCCCTCGCTGCGTGATGGAAAAGGAACAGAATGAACAATGTTCTTGCCCTTTTAGTGTCCCTTTTTCTTACACTATCTTTTGTCCTCTTGAATCCTTTCTAGTATTCATCTGATATGAAAATGAAATGTATCTACATTACATGTAGTTTCTTGATTTAACACTCCCTACACATATAGACAAAGTCTCTTACCTTAGACACAGAGAAGCAGTGTAATAGACAAGTTTTCCTGTCCCCAGCTGGCCTCGTGTGGATGCTAACTGACAGTCTCACCTGGATATTTTTGAGAGGGTTGGCTTTGAGGTGTGGACCAGCTGGAAGAGTCAGGAATGGGAGGGACGGGTGGAGCATCGCATACTGACACATACTCTCACACACTGGCAGTTTCAATCTTGGCTTGTTTTGCATGAGCAGACCTGCCTCGGGGTGTTTTTGAAGGAAGACAGAGAAGTGACAGAGGTAACGTCAGAGAAAGGAAACAGTGTAACAGTCGGTTGGACAAAGGAATGGAAAATGATAATAATGAGTTAGACCAAAAGGAAAGGTAAGCAACAGGCAGGTGGTAACCAGACAGATGGAAGACTTGTATAGTGTTGTATATGATATGAAACTGATGCACATCAGTTTGTGAGAATGCTTAAGTTTAAGGTATTTAAAGGAACAGTTCACCCCAAAATTAAAAGTGCATAATTTTTCCTATTACCCGTAGTACTGTTTTTGTTTGAGTTGCCAAGTGGTGGCGATACCGGCCATACAGAAAAATAAAAACATTAAAAAAATATATATTAAAAAAATAATAATAATAAAAATATATATATATATATATACACATTTGAAAAACTCAACAGCAGCATCTCTTTCCAGAAATTACGACCTGGTTACTCAAGATAATCCACGGACCTTGCTGTGAGCAGTTTCATGTAGGAACTATTTGCACCAACACACCAAAAAGCATGTACATCTACACATGGATGAGAGGCTCATGCTCATGACAAAGCAAGACGTAAACATTAATGGCATCCTTCAAGTTTGAGCTGTTAAAATATGAAGCCAGCGGAGATGTGCCAAAAACTGCAGTTCCTCTAATGGCCACTTGAGGCTGGCTCCAACTGTGGGTCAATTCTTATAAACTCCCACGGTGAAAATGTCCAACTTGAGTGCAGAAATAAAAACGTTTACAACCTGGTACAACCTGGTTTTGGTCTAACTTCAACATTCATGACTATATGGGAGCTAACTTTAAGATAACTCACCTGTTCACATTTTATAAGGCTTAAAGTTACGCATACGCTTGAGGTTACAACTGTCTGTGATGCAACACAGCCACAGTCTATTAGTCATATCCACCCCTTGCTCCTCCGCAGCTCCACCCTCTCCTTCAAATATGATCACTTCTGGCTCCAAAGACCAAACATGGCAACAGCGGAAATGCCAAACTCAAGGCTTCAAAACAAGTGTCCACAAAACAGTGGGTCACGTCACAGTAGCTAGGTCCATTTTTTTATACAGTCTGTGATCGGTACAAAGAAAAGTCTGCAGATTATCTGAGTAACACATGATTTCTGGAAAGAGATATTGCTGTTGAGTTTTTCCAACATATTTTTTTGGTGCTTTGACCATCACAAGCCGAGTGCCAACTAGTTCTAGACTGATAAATAGCACTACAGGTAAGAGGAAAAAATAGCCTATGTTTTTTTGATCGGGGGTGAACTGTTCCCTTAACCTTTAGATCCCACTTAGTGTCATCAGCTTGCACTTCCTGCCATGCTACTGTGCACTCTAATGATTTTACGTGCACAAAAAGACAAAAAAATGTCAAGTCTTCCTTCTGAGTCTGCTCAAAATGAAAGTCTGATAAATATCTAAACAGTAGTTTGGAATAGAACGTAAAAGAAAACACAGGGGAAATTACAGTACGCCATTTTTAAAAGAAAACCTGTAATGGGCCTGCTGATGTCAGCAAACATATCAAACAAAAACACACCCGAAACCCCCCATTGAGATCATATTTATATCCCGCCGTCTTGTATCACATTTATGTCCTCCAAGCCCTGTAATCAAAATTAACACATGGCAGCTAATCCCTGCAGGAAACAGATATTAGATGTGTCTTCACTGCAAACAATCCCATGCATTCCTCAGGAGGGAGCGGCTTTCAGACCTGTTTGTGGTTTTTTTTTATTGTTTGTTTGTTGGATTTCCAGGTAATAGACTGACACACCCACTTGTTGGCTGTGTATGCCATGAATGCAGACAAAGTAAGAGATAGCAAACAGGTAAACAAAGGTTCATGTGTGCACTTTTAGAACACATACATGTGGTAAATGACAGTTTTGACAGTGTTGTTACCATGTTTGTAAGAGAGAGAGGAGAGAGGGGAGAGACAAAGGGAAAGAAAAACAGACCTCAGGCTAATTATTATGTTCAGTTAGGGTGTGCCAATGCGATGTTAGACAACCTTTTACACAAACCTCCTCAGAAGCCACAGAGCAGGTTTTCTTATTTGCTTCTTCGTTACATCACACCAGTCAGTCCTTTTCCAAAAAAGTGTCAGAATCAAAATGGTACAGTCTGCTAAGCCTGTATTCTGCAATAGATATTATAATATGTTGCATTGAGAGGAGGCAGACAGGAGAGAGATCAGACCGAGAGAAGATGAATGTCTCTCTACAAAGAATATGTTATGCCCTTCACTGGCCTCTAGAGAATGCTGATGCTCCACCGTTTTATTGCAGTTTTTTTTTTCTGTCAGACAGAGGGGAGAGGAGAGAGAGAGAGAGAGAGAGCGAGAGAGAAAAATGTTAAGCAGACAGAGAAGCAGAGATCTCATCTCCCCTATTAAAACTAAGCAGCCACATCATCTGTGATAAAGAAAGAGGCAGCATCCAAGAAAAGCTACAGAGTCAGTTGTCAATAGGGATGTTGCTGTCTAAATACAAGCTATTCCAGATGATTTAATTGGACTGAGCAACAGATTTAATATTTAGACTAGAATCAGCGCCTGGCAGCTGTATGCCTCTGCACACCAGTCAAGTTGTAGTTACAGTTCACATCCATGTCAGTGAAAACATGGATGCTTCACACACACCTTGCCCCCTGACAACACAGAAGATCTATACTATCAACACTGTTTCAAAGTGGGCACCCATGATTACCAATTCAGTATCTGACCAAATGTCTCCCATCTGTTCTGAGAAATGACGCCACAGTGAAGTTTGAAACTTTGACCTTTTGGATATAAAATATCATCACTTTTATTATATTATTCTATTCGACATTTGTGGAATTTTTTTGCGTGATTAGCATATGAATTCCTGAGTTGTGGCCAAAAACATGTTTTGTGAGGTCACAGTGACCTTGACCTTTGACATTTGACCACCAAAATCTAATCAGTTCAGTCTTGAGTCCAAGTGGATGTTTGTGGCAAATTAGAGGAAATTCCCTCAAGGTGTTCTTAAGATACTACGTTCACGAGAATGCGACAGACGAGGTCACAGTTACCTTGACCAAATTTTAATCAGTTCATCCTTGACTCAAAGTGGATGTTTGTGCCAAATTTAAAGAAATTACCTAAAGGTGTTCTTGAGATATTAGGTTCACAAGAACGAGGCCAATGTTGGCTGACACCAAAATCCAAACAGTTCATTGCAGCTCAAAGTGTGGAGGCCAAATTTAAAGAAATTACCTAAAGGTGTTCTTGAGATATTAGGTTCACAAGAACGAGGCCAATGTTGGCTGACACTGACCTTAACCTTTGACATTTGACCACCAGCACCCACAGCACATTCAATATAAGAAGGAAGAGGCTCATTCAAACACATGAGCGATGATGTGGACATGCTTAAGTTTTCCTTTTTTTCCCCTCACCGACAACAGTCATACACTGGAAAGTGTCTCATCATCTGCCTGGTTGAACGGTCCTGATCTGAAATCTTACATTCCTCTCCTCATAAACTTCATCTTCATAAACCGAGGACACTGAGATGGAACAAAAACACTGAGTGCAGCATATGCCTCCGTTTATTTGTGAAGCAGTGTTTAAGTGTAAAATAACCATTAAAGCAAGCAGTGCACAAAATGTTCGCAAACCAGTAGTCTGCCATTGTTGAGAGGCCGAAACATAGTTGAAAGATCGGTTTTCAAAAATATCTGTATACATGTAGACAGGGCCTAATCATATCCCTCTAACACGAATACACTGCTTTCACCACTGTTTTCAGTATGTGAGCATGTTGGTGTCAAATTCCCATTATCATAGTGCACGTCACCACTGTTGCCAGGAAACTATACTGGTTTTGATGCAGGTTGGACTGGTGAAACCACATTAGCATAAATGGCTAATGTGGGACCATTCGAATCAGCTGCAAAGAAGTTGAAACTGAACACCACTCTTTCACTGCACCCCTAGAAAGAAACCCCCAATACATTATGTTGCGCTTGGATATTATTCTCTCCCCCATACATTTTTAAAGCATTTTATCTTGTTTATTTATCTCATATCATCCAGTGATGTAGACCTCCCGAGGATATCATTATCACTGCTTGTCCATCGTGATTAAATATCCATAAATCCACAGGGGAACCACTGAAAGAAGACGCTACAGAATGTTTTCATCAGTATCAAATCCTGATATTTCTCAAGTTACCACTAATGATGCGAATGGGACAAGCAAACATATATTTTCTTCTTCTTCTTCTTGCTAGCATTTGTTCTGGGAGCGAGTAAAAGAGAAATGCAACTTCTTTTAAATACTCCTTTTTTTTCTTTTTTCAACACAGCTGTTTGCAGGACGCACAGTGATGAGGTAATATATCACTTTGTTGCTGTATAAGAATAATAACTGTCGTATGACAATGGCGAAACGAAGTAAACTTTATTGTAGCCACCAACTTGAATGCATGTAGAGATGGAACCTGAATACCTGTCAGAAAGAGGGACGATTCAGGATCTGTTTTGAATCCTTTCAAATCCCACAATTCTCTCCATCTGTTGACCGACCGAGGTTGACTCTTATTTCCGCCTGTGCTCTATCACTGTCCCTTTTAGCTTTTTCCTTTTGTTCTTCCTTTTAACTGGCTAAGGTGCTACTCACTGTAAAACTTTGCCAGGGAAATGTTAACCTAGGCTCTTTCAGCCTGTGTGCCTGCTCCGGGGTACAACCTTGACTCTCCGTTGGATTAGCAAACCTTCTGCTGCTGCAGTTAAACAGGTTTGATCCAGGGCTGCTGCTGGCCACCAGCCTGCTGTGACCCACAGTGCTTCAGGGTTTGTGCTGGACAAACATGAGCCGCTACAGCCACTGACTGAAGGTCTGTCTCCCGAGCTGCTGCCCCCTCTCCTCCCAGGGAAGTGAGGTGGACCATGGGGCGGCTAGCTAGCTACGTCTTGTCTCATTTGTGGTCTAATAAACAGAGAGAAAAGTTTGTGTGCAATTCTGTGGTGAAATAAAACACCTAAATGGTGCCGCTAGGACACATCATCAGAGATGAACCCAGGCTCATAGGGTGTTCGGGTCTTAGATCATCAGGCACTCTCACCTGGGCGACCCAGCCGGGGGTGATCAGTCCCTCTGCTCTCCTGTAGGCCCTCTTGATCCACAGCCACCTTGAGGGTTTCTCTGCAGCGTCACTGATGTTTCTGGTGGCTCTCCTCTCCTGCAACCCTCCGATGCCAAAGAACCTGAGTGCCTGCTGCACAGATTGCCAATACCAATGTATTCGAAACACTGGATAAGGCCTACACTGCGAAGCACATGTATGTGTCCGTGGGTGCTTAGAACAGACATTGGTGAGGGGAGAGCTGCAGGAGGAGGATGTATTTTCAAATTCTGCCTACCTCAGCTTTAAGAATAACTATATACAGTAGTAGTTGATGAGGTGGGTGTACCACTACAAAGAGGAGTAGGTTACTGAGGAGAAAGTGGGTATACTATTTCGATAGCTTTGTGGTTGAAAGGAGGGTATACTGTTAATGGCCAGAAAAAGAGGTCTGTATATCCTGTAGCCTCCATTACACCACTTACTGTATAGAAATAGCCAGCCTTGTTGCTGCTGGTGTCATTTTCTTATGTAGGTCATATAGAGGCATCAGTATTACACTGAGAAGGTTTCATAACAGTTAAAAGCTCCTCGCTTTAATTCTAAAGGAGTGTCTGAGGCGAAGCGCCTGAAAGCGATGGGATTCAGAGCTCTTTTTTACTGGAAGATATCTGAAATAAACTGAAAAATACACAAGTAACTCACTCTTGTGAGTCTGCAGGGCAGACTTAGTGACAACAATTTAAGAGAGGCCTGCCTGAAAATGTGGGTTCACAAGTGTTCTTAGGGCCTGAAGAATGAAAAGCAACTCCCGCTGAGGGAGTAGAGGAATATATCAGTGAATGTTTTCTTCCTATAGCAGAAAAACATTTTAGGTGAGGGTGGCCAAAAAGCAACCTTCCTCCCAAACCCCTCTTGAAAGTGCAGACGTTGTAGAATCGAGAAAACTGAACCAAATGAGCAAATCACTGGATCAACACCTCTTTTCCCACACTGCTTGTGGAGAGCACCATTCAGCGGTGTATCTTGAAATGGTGGATTACACCACTGCATTCTCTGGATAGTGTGCACAATTCCTGCTGGCAATCCTGGATGCATAGAGGAGTCTTGTTGCCTCTGTCTTTTTATAGGTCAGAACCCTGAAAGATTAAATGGACTCAGACTGATTGGCTGAGCATGCACATGCATATTCTTGTAATGCTGGAGCTGCTAAATGAGTCCCATTAGAAATGTGTGAAATAAAACTGGAGGACAAGTTTATTATCTGCATGGGAAATCAAAGAAAATGAGGGCTTTATACTTGGTAATGGAAGCATACTGAGATATTTAATTTCGAGACATTTAAGAGAAATAAGACTCTCGCCAAGAAGACTGCAAGCTTCTGTCTCTCACAACAAACTACAAAGATGGAGGAAAAGGCAACGGTCAAATAAGGGTTCATGTTCTCTTGACATTGGTCTGTTTGTTTGTACAAAACCATCACCATTAATTTGACATACTGATGTTCAAAAACGCAACACATAGCTTTTCACTTGTCAGGTCTGAACGGTTTTACTTCAAATATCCAGACAATGCTGTATCCATCCATGCTGACACAGTCATCCTGTCGACTCTTATGCCTTGTCTCTCTGATCATCCTCAACATACCACTCTCCCACAACTCACCCCTCCACCTTCTCTTGTTTCTATCCCCAACACCACCACCCATCCCTTTCCCAGAGACCTGTCCCATTACTGTCACAGTCACTGCTCCAGCTTGGGTCATTCCCCAGTGTGTCAGAGCTGGTGACACAGAGCCAGCCCCCCCTCCCTGTGTGTTGTGACAGCACCATGTCTCCACCGCCACTGTGGATGATGTCAGGATGCCCCCTCGAGGAGGTCACCATCTTCTCTTTCTCTCTCTCTCGTCCTGTCTTTCTCTGTCCGTTACACTGACTCAATGGGATGCTGGTTTGTGGAGAGGAAGGTTTGTCAATAGGGACTGACTGGAAAAACACAAAAGTGTCTGTGAGCTGATTTATGCTGAGAGCCACTGATTACAGCCAATCAAATAACCGTTAATTATACTCAGTGGGCTCCAAATGAAATACACAAAATGAGTTGCAATAAAAATGTGTAGGATTGTTTGACTCCATATGTACTTGGCTTTTTGCTGGGATAACAGTCAATTATGCTTTTCACTAAGGTGAGCATGTAATTTGCTCAACTGCACAACACTTGAAAAATCCTCGGCAACAACACAGGCTGCAAACATTATGTTTTCACCTGTTATTATCCTGCAGCGGTTTGCATCTTCCAAGGTATGTATATTCGCCCGCCGTGGATGAAACCAGCATTTAAGGTCAGTATTTACACAAACTGTGCCTAACTTTTCAAAAGCAGAAATACAAACATGGCCTCACTGTCTTCTTCTTTGCTGCACTTGTACAGCATCCAAACCAAAAGGGTTATGTTAGAACAAATACAGATTAAATTATCATGCTATACTAACAGGGCTAACCAGCTGTACCTGCAGTGCTAACAGTGTTGCTCCTTATCACCTGGAGGTGCGGTCCAGTTGCCAGAAGAAAAAGTTGGCATTGTACATTTCAGCAAATCACAGATATGGTGCGTTGTATGTTTCCTACATATCATAACATTTCTAAAGTGATGTAGATTATGAGCTTAATTTGTCATGTGGATGTAGGGGATGTTAGATAGCATGACACCTGAGCGAGATGCCTGCTAAGCTGCAAGACCATTAATCGAGACAAACAAACAACAAAACAAGTTGCATTTTTACGAATCGTCACAGCATTTCCAGCAGCTTTTTAGCCACCAAACATGGGTGTTTCTAGGTGACCTTCCAGGGGGGATAGTACCACAAAAAATGCATGTTTCTTACTAAGACACCACTGTGTTTCCTGCTGGGATAGTGTGGCACGAAAGTGGTTGTTTCTTACAGAGACACTGCTGTGTTTCCAGCAGGGATAGTGCCATGAAAAGCAGTTGGTTTTACAACACATCCATGTGTTTCCACTGGGTAAAATGCCATGAAAAGAGGTTATTTTTTTTTACCAAGATATCTTTGTGTTTCTACCAGGGATAGTGCCATAAAAAGCTGTTGGTTTTATGAGACACTGCTGTGTTTCCTGCAGAGACAGCGCCCCGAAAGTGATTTTTTTTTTTTTTTTACAAGAGACAGTGCTGTGTTTCCACTGGGGACAGTGCCGCCCTGTGAGGCAAATTGTGATTTGTGATATTGGGCTTTATAAATAAAATTGATTGATTGAACTGAAAGAGGTTGGCTTTATGAGGCATCGCTTTATTCCCGGCAGGGATAGTGCCAACAAAAGCAGTTGGTTTTACAAGCTACAGCTGCGTTTCCAGCGGGGATATTGCCATGAAAAGCAGTTGGTTTCATGAGACATAAGATCGTTTACATGGGGAATAGTGCTTCAAAATGCAGTTGATTTTATGTGTCATCATTGTGTTTCCAGCAACGATAGCGTAGCGCCACACAAAATGTCTCTTTTTACCCAGACGTCTCTGTGCCACAAAGAGTGATTGGTTTTACAAGACTTTACTGTGTTTCCAACGAGGATTGCGCCATCAAATACGGGCATTTTAAACCAGAAAATGATATTTTCCTAACCATAACCAAGTATTTTCTGTGTCTAACCCTAAACACACAATAACCATAGCATTGTTGAAACAACAAGTTTTGAGATATCTGCAGCGTAATTATGTAAAAATGTAACTTATCTGTGGTTTGCAGAAACATACATTGCCAGTATTTGATTCAACAACTGGGTTGGAGGTGATGCCGACCTCTAGCTCAGGGACATATTAGCCTGAGTCTTTTAGCATTACATGGATCTGGCCTGCATGTGCATATTTAAGACCCTTTTACAGGCTGCTTGTTTTTAATTAAAACTAATTAGCTGCAAACATTAAAAAGTAAGCTGGAGATGAAATTTCCAACCAACTCACAGTTTTAGTTTTAGCGCTGGCATCATCTGATACTTGCATTACTCTAAGCCAACAGTTTTCGGCTAACGAGATGCCTGCCTTTGTCTTCTTTAGTTTGAAATCTAAGACCTGCTGTTTGGAAAATTCCTACAAATTTTGAGTTTCAATCTATTATTGCAAGACTGTCTGTTGCAAACGCAATAACACGTAACTACATGTAACAGATTTGGGGAAAGGGTCTGTGGTACCATGGCAGCACATGCCATTTATTGTCTTCTCTGCTACAGTGAGTAGGTCAGGGTTTGCTATTCCAGAGAGCAACCGTTTCTTTTTGTATGTGAGTCTGGCAGTGATTGTGGTGTTTGAGGGAGCAGTGAGCTGCATGTAAAACTACACTACATTGTTTTGTTGTCTGCTAGAGCAGACAATCTGGCTTCTAGTGATTAAGCAGTGAAAGGCTATGATGTCTATTGTCTATTAATAAGTGGAGGACTGTGATTCTGATGTTAACTGTTGACCTTGTTAATTTAGGTTCTTCAAACTTAAATTGTTTGTGTGATTTATATTTCAGGTCCATGGCCCGGAAATATAAAAAAAGAACGCCAGTAATTTGAAAATCTATTATTATGTAAACTCTCAGATAATAAATAATGCATGCTATTCAGAAATTATCTTCAATTATCTTGGTGGTAAAGTGATGCCTTTAGCCTGTGACCCTGCATAACAATGCAGTGTAGGATGATGCCAAGTGATGGGAATGCATGCACAGCAAGGAGTATTAGGGGGGAGATCTTGTGCAGATTGGATGCCACTCCTTTGGGGGTCTCCTCTTCTAATCTGTGTACCACTTCTCTGCAAGGAGACATATTCATCAGTATTCTACAAACATCCATTATTAATCTAATCCTACACCTTTTTAGAGGCCAACTGCTGCCCTGCATAGCAATGCATTTCAATTTAATGTTCTCTAAAATGCAGGTGTAGTGTTGGTGAAGTTAAAGATAATTTCTATTGATTGCTATTTAGGTCTTGTTTGAATAGTTTTGGTTATTGTTATCAGACTCTTCAGTCCTATTTGGACGGGATTAAAATTACAGACAGAGGTGGGGATAATATAGTCACTGTGCTCCTCTGAAATTTAACTCATCACTCCAGATGGCATTTTAACAATCTTAAAGTAACAGGACATGACCTGTAATAGGTATGAACATTTTAACTCAGTCAAATCTTAACACACAGACATGAAACACATTGATATCATTCAGCTATTTACACTTCCCGATGACATTAGTATTGCTGATGTCCATCGTGAATGAATCACTATAATTGTGCTCAGAAATCATAGAAAAAAGGTGCTTCATAACTTGACTGAGAACCATTAATATCACTGTTTTCTTAATACCAAAGTACATTGCAAATAGGAACTGCAAATAGCTAATTTGGCATACGTTTAATTGTGCCAGTGTGCCAAAATATGAACAAATCTAAAGGTTGAAAAACACAACTGACATTTTCTGTCGTCATATACTTCTGAATAGGCCTACATGTTAGCTCTTCTCACTCCAAAATACAAGGATGTCAGACGACCAGTGAGATCACAGAGAAACAGTCAGTAACTGCAACTGCAATCATTATCAGGTTGGGGGTAAAAAATTACCCACATAAGCAATCTCAACAGGATTAAAATCACTGACCAGAGCCAGTGATGTTACAATCATCTCACTTCAAGACATAAATCCAATCTGAATGTGGCTTAAAGGGAAACGTACTTTGCCGATTTTCAACCAGATCTGTGTCATAGCAATGTAGGTAGTGTGTGTAAATGAACTGTGGGGAACTTCTCTCCATGTTACTTGCACCCAGATCTCCCTGCTCATCTCAGCTCAAATCCTACTTGGGCTGGGCCTAGGTCTGTTGCTCGAACGACAGATTTTACTTATGCACTATGAACACAGTATGGAGGCAGATTGAGAAGTAGAAAACAAGCTTCTGTTGCTTATTTTTCACCTAAAATGTAATTAGACACATATTTTAGTGTACTGTTTGGCTGTAATATGAGAATTTATAAACAGGAGGTTGGCTCCATACTGTTTCCTGTATTGTAAAAATGGAGGAACCAAATATTGATGTCAAAGGGTTTAATTAAGCGATGCTGATAAAATATGAAACACGATTCTGTTACTACATTGCCTATTTCTCACCTTGCATGGTTACAGAAACATATTTTAGCTTAACTGTAATTTGAGATCATTTGTTACCAGCCAGCCATCATATCATTAACAACGTTAAAATGGCCTAGCTTGCATTGCCCAACAGCAAGTAAGTTTATTGATCCAGTATGGCCCAGTGCATTGCTGTAGGCTATTTGTAGGATTCCTACCTCTTGAGCAAAAGCAACTGTCACAGCCAGCAGCTCTGTGAGGCTGCACTTAAGTCTGTGGAACTTGGGGCTAAATCCTAAAATTACCATGTTAACTTGTTCACAGTGACAATGCTAACATGATGATGTTTAGCAAGTTATGTTCACCATGTTCATTGTAGTTTAGAATGTTAGCATGCTAACATTTGCTAATTTGCACTTAACACAAAGTACAGCTGAGGCTGGGTATGCTTCTAGTTTTTTGTAGATTTGGTCATAGGGTACTGGTCAAATTAAACTTTTGAGAGTGTCAGATGAATTCATTATCCGGTTTATCCTGAGTAGAAGACAAATGTCTTTCATGACAATCCATCCAATGGCTCTCAAGAGAATTGACCTAGAACCAAAATAGCTGTTTTTCTGCTGTTTGCTCCAGAGGGAAAAGTCAAGGATTTTCTATCGGCATTCAAATTCATCCTCTGGGCATTAGGGCTATATCTACGAAATGTAATGGCAATCCATCCAATAGTTGTTGAAATATTTCGGTAAGAAGCTAAAATGTCAAGTCAGTTTAGTTTGAGAAAAAGTCAACAGATCACCAAATCATTAAGATTCATCTTCTGGGGACCAGTAATGTCTGTGCAAGATCCAAAGGCAATTCATCCAACAGTCATTGAGAGTCTTGACCACAGTGGTGGACCAACAGATGGACATTTCTATTCCTCACAACCAACATGGCTAAAAAGACAGTCAGTCAGATTGTTTAAATCAGATGTTTTAAACAAACCCCCATGTTAGCCTTCTTTGAAAGAGAGAGCTCAGATGATTTTTAAAGTTACTATCCAAACTGTCCATTGTTAACTTCCATCACAGTGTACAGACCAACTCAATACAATGAGGGAATTTTACAAACATTTTTTGGCTGTGTTCTCTTTTACCACCAAATGAAAATGTCTAGATAATGACTGTTTGTCTTTTACCTGGTAATGAACCTCAATGCTCCTTTAAATAATTGTAATGTGAGTTTAAGTGAGGCTTTTGTGGGTGATATTCTAAATACTCTTTTGTGGCCACATTCTCTAAGGATAGCTATTTTTAAGAATTTATTTGTTTGCCTTTTTGGAAACCATTCCAATCAGACATTGAGGCCAAAGCCAAGTTTGTACCCCAGTAGACTCCTGTTCAGCGTCTAAAATATCCCAGGCTATTTTTTAACAGCCACACTAAAGGCAGCTTTCAGATTTTGCTGATGCTATCTGTAAGCTCTTTAAATTTTAAAATACCCTCTTGTTATGTTTCAGTTCCTGAGAAACTGTTGCTGCTCGAGAGAATGACCTGGCTCATAATGACACAGCAGAGGTGGTTAATACACTCGGCATTGAAGAGCTTTGCAGTTCCTCTGTATTCTAGCTTCACTTATCTGCTGCAGAAATAATATGTGCACACAGACATACACACTGCTGGTAGTCAGATCCTGTCAGTCAGAGCAGCGCCCTTTAATTTCCACAGGGTGCTCAGTGGAGTTAGGAGATCATACTGTCTACAGAAGAGTGTTACTACTTATAGTGTCTGAGTGAGGCAAAGCTGACTGACTGACTGACTGACTGACTGGTGAGCATGGCCCAGGATCCCAAGTATCAGGGGCCTCCCTGGCCTTTATCTGCAAAATGTCACTCAAATTAACATGTACTGACCGGGAAGAGACTCAGAGACCCAAAAAGACTACAAATAGCCATTTTGCATGAACGTTTAGCAGGTTCTCTCTCTCCCTCTGCACCTTTGAACTGTTCAGCGCATTTCCACTAAAAGCACATTGGTTTAGAACACAGAAAGCCGGTTCCCCCTTGTAACCAAAAGTAGTAGCTTTTTCTTGACCTGAAATATGAACTGTGACAAGAGGATAAGGAAGACAACAATAGAGAGGTTGAGTGAGACATCATTGGAAATAAAGAGCCTGCAGTGATCTCATTAACAGTTCGTCCGTGCTTGTTTTTTGGATAAAAACAAATACCTGTAACAACAGAACAAACGCTCCGAGGTAATCAATGCAAACGGCCATCCTACTACTACTGTCTACTTGTGTTTGTGCATTGTTGATGACACATCCTTGATTACAATGGTTCTGATCAAGAACCAGAGCTTATGTACTGTAGAGAAAAGGGGGTCAAAGAGATGCAAAGCCACCTCAAACAGACACAAAAAACTACAAAAAGAGGCAAAACAACCACATAAAATATACAAAATCACCTACAAGGAGACACAGAACTACCATAGGAAGATACAAAATGACCACAAAGAGACACAAAACAACCACAAGGAGACACAAAATAATTACAAGAAGACACGAACAACCATAAAATACACAAAATGACCTCAAAGAGACAAAAAATGACTACAAAGAGACACAAAACCACCACAAGGAGACAAAAGTGACCAGAAAATCACAGAATGACCTCAAAGAGACACAGAACAACCACAAGGACAGAGAAAATAACTACTAAGAGACACAAACAACCATAAAATATACGAAATGACCTCAACTGACACAAAGTTACCCTAAAAAGAAACAAAATAACCTCAAAGAGACAAAAAAAGACTACAAAGAGACACAAAACAACCACAGGGAGACACTAAATGACCACAAGGAGACACAAATGACCATAAAATCACAGAATGACCTCAAAGAGACACAAAACAACCACAAGGAGACACAAAATTACATTAAAACAACACAAAAAGACTACAAAGAGACACAAACAACCATAAAATATACAAAATGACCTCAAAGTGACACAAAGTTACCCTAAAAAGAAACAAAATAACCTCAAAGAGACAAAAAAAGACTACAAAGATACACAAGACAACCACAAGGAGACACAAAATGACTACAAGGAGACGCAAATTACCATAAAATCACAGAATGACCTCAAAGAGACACAAAACAACCACAAGGAGAGAGAGAAAATAACTACAGAGACACAAACAACCATAAAATATACAAAATGACCTCAAAGTGACATAAAAGTACCTTAAAAAGAGACAAAATAACTACAAAGAGACAAAAAAGACAACAAAGAGACACAAAACAACCACAAGAAGACACAAAACGACCAAACTATGTACAAAATGACCTCAAAGTGACACAAAGTTACCCTAAAAAGAAATAAAATAACTTCAAATAGACAGAAAAAGACTACAAAGAGACACAAAACAACCACAAGGAGACACAAAATGACCACAAGGAGACATAAATCACCATACAATATACAGAATGACCTCAAAGAGACACAAAGTTACCCAGTAAGACACAAAATTACATCAATGAGACACAAAACAACCACAAGAAGACACAAAATTACATTAAAACGACACAAAAAGACTACAAAGAGTCACAAAACAACTACAAGGAGACACAAATGACCCAAAAAATCCACAAAATGATCTCAAAGAGACACAAAGGCACCTCAAAGAGACTAAATATGACCATAAGGAGACACAAAACCACATGAATATAGCAGAATGACCTACAAAGAGACACAAAGTTACTGTAAGTCTTGCTCCTATGTGGCACAGGTCAATGAGACACATGTTTCTGTCAAGAAGACACAAAATGGTACTTAAACGCTCATGCTGGTGAAGACTACAAGAGAGATCACAAACAACTTGTTCACACATTTCTACCCACATATGATCCTCAGAGTACACCCTCAAAGAAAGAAGACGCTCTGCATGACTCACTGCAGCCTATTCAGAGGACTATTAAACGTGTCAGCGGTTTGAGTCATGAGAGTGACCTTTTCACTGTTTCTAGCGAGATGGATGTAGCCAAAAAGAGAAAGCTTGAAATATCATTAATCTAGCATGCGTGGCAGACATGTTTACATGTCCTCTTATTACCGCTCATGCTGGTGAAGGGATTAAATTTGCCTTAATCTGAGTGAATTTTGGCCACATAGGAGTCAGAGTAAATTTAGCAAGGAGGACATTTTTCTTTTTTTATGCTAAAACTTTGCAATGACTTTTAAAACTTTGTCGCTAATGAACACTGCCACTCTCTTCATATCTTTTGTCAGCCTCTCTTATTTTCCAGTCTTTTTTGTAATGACTTTTCAGCTGTGATTCTGTTTGGCTCCAAGTGACTCAGCAAGATGCCATACGTGCATCGGAGCGGCATGGAGAGAACAAAGCTGGGAGAGCGAGTAAACAAGGATCGGAGCTTTCAACCCAGTTTGAAATCATCAAGCTACAGAACTTATGATAGACAAGTTCTGTGCCACAGATTTATCCCAAATGAATAACACATTAACACCTGTCAAAGGAACCCAGGAATGACATGTTCTGTTTTCTTCTTTTTTTTTGACAATGTCTGTTCAGATAGTTCCACTCCCATCGCCCACCCCTACCTCTTTAACAACATCTTCATCACTCATTTAAGTGGCTGAGGAAATGACTTGAAGAGACACTGATTATAATTTCACTTCTTTGTTCTGTGAGGCTTCTCATTACAGATGAACAACTTGTTATGCAGCATCACCTATGCACGTGAGGATCTCTAAGTGGCAGCCGACTAGCTTCTACCTTAAGACTATAATATGGGTGATCACTGTTCTCATTTTAAGCTGCTGTAAATGAATGCGAGTAAACAAGGATCGGAGCTTTCAACCCAGTTTGAAATCATCAAGCTACAGAACTTATGATAGACAAGTTCTGTGCCACAGATTTATCCCAAATGAATAACACATTAACACCTGTCAAAGGAACCCAGGAATGACATGTTCTGTTTTCTTCTTTTTTTTTGACAATGTCTGTTCAGATAGTTCCACTCCCATCGCCCACCCCTACCTCTTTAACAACATCTTCATCACTCATTTAAGTGGCTGAGGAAATGACTTGAAGAGACACTGATTATAATTTCACTTCTTTGTTCTGTGAGGCTTCTCATTACAGATGAACAACTTGTTATGCAGCATCACCTATGCACGTGAGGATCTCTAAGTGGCAGCCGACTAGCTTCTACCTTAAGACTATAATATGGGTGATCACTGTTCTCATTTTAAGCTGCTGTAAATGAATGAACAAAAAAAATGAATTGAACTGATGGGAATGACAAATGAATGAGCTGACTGAGTTGTTCCTGTTTTTTGGGAGCTCATTGCAAAGACCATTTTCTATCCCCATAACCCCCGTATATAGTCATGAATGTTGAAAATAGCTACGGAGCCCAAAAATGTTTTTTCCACCAGGCTGTAAACATGTTTATTTCTGCTGTAAAGTTGGGCATGTTAAAGCAGCTGTGTGGAACTTTACGTTTTCATTGATTATAGTGCCCCCTTTGGTCGAAGCAGTATGACACCCACAGTCTGGTGTCGTAAAATTCCGACTGCAGTTGGCATTCGGCTTTATTCGTAAAATCTCAACTGCAACCGGCAATTACCGCATGCATTTGTTTTGGAGAGCGAGAGGAAAATCTTAAATGCTCTGGTGTAGCTCTGAATTTCTTATAAACTGAGGACATCTGCCTGCTGTATATTTGTGTTCATGGTCACAGTCACAGATAATTTTGTGGCGTTTGTTGTAACGTTACGAGACAAAAACGGTTCACATCAGCTAACGTTACATTTAGCTTGCTTATAACTTCCATGTCATCATATATTGAAGTGAAACAACGTCTAACAAGTTGCGGTATATTCTCTAAATAAAAACAAAAATGACATACCTGTCGATTAGGAAAACGGAAAACGAACTAGGGACAGTTTTATAAATGGTAAGTTCCACACAGCTGGTTTAAATGGAGGTCTATGGAGAATGATTCACTTTTGAAGCCAGCTTCAGTTTTTGGCACCTCTGTTTCATTTTTCAGCCTCGGAGGTTTCTGCTTAGTTTTATCCCAGTTAGCAACAGCCACAGTGCTAAAGAAAATATTGAAGAACCTTGAGCTGCAGTTCCTCATATGGCCACTAGATGGTGGATAAAAGACATTTTTTGCATTTATATCAAGGCTTAAAGCTATCCATAGTTAAGTGCGGGGCCGCTTTGAGTGACAGGCTGTCTGCAAGGCATCACCACAGTCTATGAGTCACATCCACATATGGTCTATTCTGGCTCCAAAAATGCAAGATGGCGAAAATGGGAGTGCACAAACCAGTGGGTGATGTCACTGTGGCTCTGTCCATGAGTTTTATTTTTATACAGTCTATGGTAAATATGTAGGGAAATCTCCAACTTTACTATGAAATAAAAGTCTGTACATTTTTTCCAACAACAATCACAGCTTAACTTTATATAATGTTCTGGGTCCTGGAGACCCAGCTCTCTTTGACAACTCAAAAAGCAGACTTAATATTGAATTATAACCTTGATGCTAATTAAGGCTTATTTATACTCGTTTTACATATGAAAGTAGATATGTCCATTTCAAACGTTGTAAACGTCTCTGCCCTCATAACCAGGTCTCATTCCGAAGTCGTCAATATCAGGCACTGGGGTAGTGACTTGCAATGTCAGACACAGACGAAAAAGGAAGTCCTCTCACAATGAAATGATACATGGCCACTTGCCGTTTTAGTTTAAGGTACCTGGCGGCGTCGGGGGAGGGAGGGGTCTGCCCATTTTTCCGACAGCCCATTGGTCCGACATCCCATTGTTCCGACCATATTAAACCCATTGTTCCGAAGTCCTTTTGTTCTGAAATCATCATGATGCCCTGTGGTTAAGGTCTGGTTAGGTTTAGGCACAAAAACCACTTGTTTAGGGTCAGGAAAAGATCATGGTGTGGGTTAAAATGAAAAAGAAAGTGGCAAACACATAAGCTGTGAGCCTGCTCTGCCTCAAGCCTTTCCCAGCTGACCCAGAGCCGGTCGAAACGCACCATCAAGGCAGAAATACGCCCGCCGGGAGCCGTTCAGCACCGCGGAGAGCTCCCCACACAACCCCAACCCCAGAGTTAATAACAGGAGGTTATGGTGTTTCATTCTCTCCTCTCTATGACACTTGTATCTCGACCAGTGGCCTACTTTTGTTGCGTTGCTGATCCTCTGTGGTACACAAATACAATAATAGTCACATATCGGAACAACGGGACGTCGGACTAATGAGAGGTCGGAACAATGAGAGGTCGGAACAATGCTACGGCACCATCAGGGGGAAACGTGGCGGGACAAGAACGAGAATAAAGTCTGAGTTGGGTTGACGGGAGGGGTGGTGGATGGGTCCAACAAACACCGACCATCACCCAAGAGACTGGTGTTTGCGTCCCTCAAGGTTGTAAAGCCAAACCCTATTCTTTTTTCCTACACCTTATTTTTTTCCTAATCATGTGCCTACATTGGCTTAACCCAACCATGCGATTTTGTTGCCTAACCCTACCACATCTGTTTACTGTTGGGGGAAAAAGTGTCCAGTCGCAATGTTTTACTAACGTAGTAAATTTATTTTGAAAGAGACTGTGTGTAAACGGTAAATTTCTTGTGTCTTCGGAAGTGTATTTTGAAAGACGACAATGCATGTAACAGCCAGAACTTGACATGGTGTCCCAGAACATCAGCAACCAACACACCCAGGGTACCTTGTACGCCATATCTGGACATGGAAAGTCCATGACCAAATGTTGATATTTGATGAGGTCAGAGTGAGAATGTTTTGTTTCATGTGTCCTTTATGCTGGCATAAATACAGGCAACAGATAGCACTCGAGGGCAGAGTCAAAAGTTTCACACAACAACAAACGATGTGATGGTGGAGGAAATCATAATAATGTACCTTTAAATCGAGGCATCATTGTAGACCATTATATGCATACATCCAGACATGTGGGCAGAGAATTCTTTTCACTTTATTACCGATTCGTTTCAGTCCGCTATTATTTAAATTTCTTTGTTGTCTCCTAGAGTTGTATCTCACTTGAACTACGCTACACTGCCTCAGTGATCTCCAGTATACAACCCCCATTTAATCCATATCCATAAGCTTTCAGAAAATGTGCACAAATACAAGATGAACATAGACTACGGACAGAAGGCTCCATCCGTCTCCATATCTAACGCTGAGCATAAATGAGCCCTCATGTCTGAGCCTATCAAACTCAGCGTAGTGGTTGCCATTTTTTCATCCCAATTGACCCACAACCAATTTCCCAATTTTGTATTTTTCAGGCTTCAGTAACTGTAGAAATTGCCCCTAATAACAGCCTCCCATCCTCAAATCTCCTCCCAGTTCAGTGTTTTTGTTTGGAAATTAAATACAAACAGTCAGCTGGGAGGGATTGTGGGAAGTGGAGGGTGTTAGTGGATGCTATAACAAAATCAGGTCGAGCTGTGTCCCTAGAAAGTCCAATACAACTGAATGGAGTGAAAAAATAAAGATTGATGCCCAACCTAAAGCACTTCTTATTAAAGAAGTTCTTTTAACCTTGAAGACAAGTGTCGAGGTGGAATCATTTTACTCTTGAGTTAATTCTCCATGGATTGTCAAGCTCCTCCAGCCACCTTCAGAGACGTAATCCAGGTGAAAAACAAGGTGTTTAATTCTATGGATAATGTCAGCAGTTTGTTTATTAACCAGTATTTGCTCATGTCTCTGCATAAATTATGACTTATCACACAAACTCCAGAGCATGATGAACATCGGCGCCTTTAGAGAATTGAGGTCAAGCATGACTTCAGGCAACGCAAGACCTCTTGTCAGCTTTGTTGTAGTAACATGGATGCACTTTTAAAGTGAGTCTTATTTACAGTAAAAATAGCAACTTATTTTGGTCAGTGATAAATAGTCTGGAAAAAAACACAGGCCTTTATTCAACAATGAAACAATATCTTTCAGAATTAAATGTATTCATTTGAATTTTAATTCGACCTCCTTAATTACTAACGGAGGAACAGCAGGAGTTTTTCGAGCCACTGCGGCTTGTGGAGCAGTGTCAAGCAAATTAAAGACAACCACTTGTAACCATTCTACATTAATGATGAACTCTTAAGTATCAGTACCCTTATTACAATACATTAAAGCCGTATTATGTACCCCATATGTTGCTGGTCCTTGAATCCCCTGTAGAAGTTTTCCTTTCAGAGTCTCCATCTGGCATGATGGCTTTCTGAGACGTCTCAGCAATAATTGCTGCTATTTTGTCATCTATGGATAACACTGAAGTGGTACTCTGCCCCCCTCCTGTGGCTCTGACGTCTCTTTTGTGTTCTGCAGTCCCGCTTTTGCAATCACTTTCAGGTCAATCCATTTTTTCTTCACCTGTGGCACACTTCTTATTATAGGTGACAAAGCCTCCACAGGATTTGTCTCCTGGCCCCATGCTGGGATCGTTTTTTTCTTGGACAAGCCACTTGTAAACGTGGCAGATAATACATTTTGCTGCAGAAGACCCTCATTAAGCAGTAGCTCAAACTTATTGTCAGTGAAGTTTTACTTTTATGTCTTTTTTATTTGCTCTGTTTTTCCAGAACATGCAGACCTACATCTAGTTTACAAGAGCTTTTAAGGGGATGCTTTCTGGTGTATTTTATTGTGTAAAAAATATGTTTGAGTATTATCAGATGGGGATCGAGGAATTATGCATACAGATGTATATTTGATTAAAGGGGCATTCCAGCAATTTATTATTCAACAAAGTTGGAGGAAGTACAAGACACAGATTAAAAGAAGGATGGTCAAAATTGAAGCAGTTGAGGCTGAGATACCCAAGTATTGGTTTCAGACCCAAGACACTGGATCCTGCATTTCCCATCATGCAACTCACCAGCATATTTTATTAGACCAGCTCATGTCAACATTTCTAGAGGAATGCAGTTGTGATGACAGGTATAGGAGCTATGCCATTAGGAGGAGGAGACTGGATTGCATGTCACCCATAGGCAAAATGGCTCCCAAGCTGCAGATCACTGCTCAAGACCGGTGAATCCAAAACCAGCATCAGCTTGATTTCATGTAGTGATTGTGCTGCCAAATCTGTCTGTTTTTAGTGAGACATTCTTGGCATTTGTAGTCATGATAGTGCCACCATAACCCTGTGTTTTTTAGAGAGATGTTTTTCAAGTTATGATTGCCCTGGTGCCAGACACCAAAGGACACCCTCCAGAGGTCCTGTATCCATGCCTTAACAGGTAAGAGCCAAGTCCAGTCCAAGGAGCACCCACCGTGGATCTGGGGTACCTCTGTGGTATCAGCACGTCCCTCAAATGTTCGATCAGATTGGGATCTGGGGTATTTGGAGGCCAGGATGATGCCTTGAGCTCTTTGTCCCATTCCTTGGGTCATGCCTGAGCAGTTTTTGTGACGTGGCATGATGCATTGTCCTGCTGGGAAGGTCACTGCCATCGACAAGTGCCGTTGCCATGAGGGGGTTTAATTTGTCTGCAATGTTGTTCAGGTGGGTGGAGTGCGTTAAGTAGCATCCACATGAATGCCAGGACCCAAGGTTTCCCAGCAGAACACTGCACTGTAACAGGATGATCCATGTTACTCACTTCACCTGTCAGTGGTTTTAATGTTTTGGCTGATCAGTGTATTTCCATACATTTCCTGTTGTGACTGCACCACCAAAACTAGGTGTTTTTTAGCAAAACAATGGCAGTATTTCCAGTTGTGATTATGTCACCAAAATCAGGTGTTTTTTAGTAAGACATCAACAGTATTTCAAGCTGTGATTGCACCCCAACAACTGGGTGTAGCTAGACATTGGCAGCATTTCCAGCCATAATTGTGCCACCAAAACCGGGTATGCCCTATTGTAAGCCGAGACATGATCTTTTTCTAACTTCTACAAAGTAGTCTTCGTGTCTAAACTCAAACACATGTTAACCACAGCGCTTTTGAAACTTAAAGTAACATAACGCTTCAACAAATGAAATGTTACATATTTGTGGTTTGCAGGAACGTACAATGTCAATATTTATTCTGACATTTGGGTTCCACAGTTACACACCGTCAGGGCTATTTTAGACTTCAGAAAAGCTCCCTCTAGAACAACAGAAAACATAACACAATTGTTCTCCTAAGCCGAATGATACTCCCTAAATGAGTAAAGTGAAACAGTAAAATCAATGAGAGCCCCTTTAATACCAACATATAGGCAGTTCTTACTTCCATACTTTGCATTTGTTTTGCATGTGGTTTGATTAATATGTTTTGAAGAAAATAGCCCTAATGAATAACAAGGCACAGCTGAGGCTCTAAAGGCTGGACCACTGGATAAGAAAATAATAATTCAGGAAAGCAAAGGAAATTTCACTTTTGTCTGCACTTCAGCTTAATACCATGCTGTAAATATATGGAGTGGCAGTCGTTGAGTGTGTGAGAGCATTCAAAATGTTGTGGGCACTTAATTAAATATCCATCTATTTACATGTGCAACCAAAGAGCACTCTTTGTTTTTCATGTTTGTGTTTTATTCCCTTATCTCAAATTACTGTGTTTCATTAGTGCTTTGTGCACATATACTTTGCACGTACAGGTGAAAGCTCTGCACAGAAGGCTTTTCATCCTAATAGGTGCAAACATGCACATATACACACATCCCAAAAGTGATTACTGAAGGTGGGAGAGGTGGAGAAAATAAGTGTCTTGTCTCTCTTCCAACTTCTTTCCGGGCAAACAATCAATGATGGCCCAGCAACAATTGAGTTACTATCATTTAGTGTTTTCCGGCTCTGCTTTGATGCCGTCTACTTTCCAGACGAGGCTTGATGGGACTGGGGAACTGAATTAACTTAAGTCACAAGGGGAGAATGGCACCTGAGAGCTTTGGTTATTCAATAAGCCACCTTTCATTCACTTGCTCTCCTCCCTTGCTTTTTCTCTTCCTCTTTTTTTTTAACTCACTTTCCCATGTGTGCATTAAATGCCTGGCTTCTTGGAGACAAGGTGAACAGAGACACCCAAGCAAATGCACAAACAAAGTCTCTAATCCACGAGCCAGACCTGGCATCTTCGCCAACTGTTTGGACTTGTTTGCTTCTGTTGACTGTGAATTGTCTTGGATCGCGAGTGTTTAAAAATCTTTAAAGGATTATCGTGGGCATTTCAGGCAATTTCCTGGACTAAAAACAACATTTGCATGCTTGTTTGTTATCGCTGTTGTCAATGACATTCGGTTCAATAATTGAATTGAATAAAGCAATTATACTACTCCCTTTAAATGGAGTAAAACCTTCAGCAACTTAATTGAAAGTCGGAGCTCCATTATAACCTGAAATGTTTTTACATCCAATTTTGGTGTTATTGTCTGTGTAAATAATAAAGTAGGAAAGCTGCCCACTTGGGAGCCATTGTAAATGAATACAACAGCTACATTATTTGGACATGAAACAATAATGTTTCCTAAACAGAGTCCTAGTTTGAATTATTTCCTTTTTGTTTAACCTTTATTTTATGCCCTGTTGAGATCAGGATACCTCTCTTTTTGGGAGAGTCCTGAATACAAATGACATCCAAATTGGAGCAGCTAACTGTGAGACGGTCCAGAGAGGCTTTCCTGCAAACTAGAAGGCATTTGGAACTCCAAATAAAAAACAAATGCAGCCGTGTGCAAACAAAACATTACCTAATCAACAGTGTCGACAACAATAATCACTTTACCTTCCCCAGTATTGATTGGAAAAATGCATTCAATGCGTTAGCATCTAATAGTTTGTGATTACATTACTGTAATTAGTTGCATTATAAATTCCGCTCAATTATTCCATGCTGCTTGTGAACATAATAGCTAACCTTTTCAATGTTTGTTATTGCTTTGATATGAAAATGAAACCTGCAGATTCAAATATGTAATGTAAATAATCCTCATTCTGCTCAACACTGCTGTTTAATCTGGAGATTAAAGCTCAATTCAAGAAACTATTTTAAAATGTTGCAGGGAGAAGTTGCAGTGGATATAACTGGCTGGTCTTAGCTCAACTTAAGCCGATTGATTGTGTCACCAGGGACTCAAGCCTGTCAAGTCACCAGTGACTGGTTTTAGAATGTAAGGCACATCACCTGTTTCACTAGCCAATCAGCTTGTGGCAAAGTCCGCTGGCCAAGTCAGTTACAAACTGTCTGCAGTCGGTGTGTGTGCTTGCGGTGCCAGTCTCTGACAACAGCCTGTTGTCCCCACTGAGCCCGTTGTCGAGTCCGTCTCATTTACACCCCCACAGCTGCTGACTGACGTCACTCTCCGTCCTCACGATGGGTTGCTGCTGCTGCTTGCTGTATGTGCACATCACACACATACTCACTGACTGATTAATTGACACTGGTCGTTTTGTTTATTGTGATGTATTTATAAAGAATATGTCCATCTGAAGCTCAAGTCGTCAAACTGTAGCCAGTATCTCACTATCACTATCCTCATTCATATCTAAGGGTGCTTTCAGACCTAGAGTTGTCTTGCTTTGGTCTGAATCAGGGTCTACTTTTAGTACAAAGTTGCACAGTTGCCTAGAGTTGGTTCGTGTTCTCACAGCAGCATTTACAAGCGGACCAGATAAAATGCCTTGTATGAGAAAGCTGCTCTTGATTGGTCAGAATTTCCATGTGGGAAAAATCCAGGAAGTAAACAAAACGTTGAAGAAGAGTACACTTGCAAGATAAATGTGACACTTTCTAATGTCACAATGGAGGGACAACTACGCAGGCTGATTTTAGCGCTGCTCATCGTGGACTATATTGCTGTCATTGTTCATTTTAGTCAAACCATACAGTTTGAAAACGAGGCGCGGCTCCAACTAGAAAACAATGTTTTGATGCATTGGATGTGCTGAATGTGCATATTAAGGCAGTACAGGAGGAGGTGCACATTAATAATCCTCCAGGACTGTAACATGCTCATGTTTAACCCAAACAATGTGTCATGTGACTGCAGCTGGTTCAGATCCAGGTTGGAACACGTTCTCACCACAAACGAACTGCACCAGAGTTCGTTCGTATTCGGACAGAGACCACCTCTTCAAGAAGGTCTCGGTCCGGTTGTTTTGGCGCACACCTGAGTGTGATTGCTGTGTTCACACCTGCCCAAATGAACCCCACTTGGGGGCAAATGAACTTGAGCTTGATTGAACTGAACCAAACAGGGCAGGTGTGAAAGCACCCTAAGAGGCTAAAATTCACAACATAAAATAACAGTTGTCCATACAGAGATGATACACCGTTTGGTCTAGAAGCATCAGTGTGAACTTACAGGGTTTCAGAATATTGCAGACCGACACATTGGAAGACGTTGCGAGTTTCAATTCATCTTGTTGCGAGTCTTTGTCTGAACTGGGCCACACACCCAAATGAACTTTATTCTATTGTAGTGCTCTCAGCTCTGAAACAGAAAATGTATCCATATACTCAGAACATTCCCCTGCGTGCTCTCGGTGTTAGCCATAACATTTTTCATCATTCATTGTCTGTAGAGCAGCTCCAGACTTTATACTTGATGATGTCACAAAGTGAATTTTATCACTTTTCTTTTAGGATTTGGGAGAGTTGTTCATGTTTACCCTTAAAAGGAAACTCCAACAAACTTACACATGAGATTATAGTTTATTTGTGTCCTGCAGGACTTTTCAGCCTATGAAAACAGGTCATTTCTGTGGCTCTGGGTGAGTCGTCTCTGACTGATCTTGAAACTTAACAGGAAGTCTCCTACACACTGGATAGTCTGGAGTATAAGAGATGTGGGCATTTGTCAGTCTGGGGAGTTGCATTATGGGATGAGTACTGTGGGATCCAGTGTTTTGGAGCTTCACTGATACCAAGGATGGAAAGTTCTACTTAGACTTTGATTATGTTTTTTTAATGTCTCTTGCAAGTTTCCCAACTTTACTTAAGTGCAGTGCTAAAACATTAAAGTAACCCTTTAAAAGATACTGCTGTGCAGTGGCCGTCAATAAACTGTGGTATCGTTCAAAAGTTGAGCTGGACTGTTCATTCTCGACTTTTAAACAGAAGTTGACAAAAGAAACTCAACTCAAGGTCAATTTACTCAGTTGTTCTGGACTTTTTGATCATGATCAATGTTTGCTCAGTCCTCTTTATGAAACTGTAGATGCCACACTTTGCATGATTCTAAGTCTTCAAGGAGTTTTCATTCATGCTGACTTTAAAGTTTTGCTTGACACTCATTCAGAAGCTAATCTAATGGACAGTCTGAAGACACAATACATGACAATTTGTCTGTAGTTCTTTGGTTTACATACAAATATATATTCATTCCAATAAAACTAGACTCATTCAAATACGCTTTCACTGATGTGGACTGAATAATTCCTGGACTTGAAAATGAATGTCCTATCCAGACATAATACATAATATGAATACATATTGAGTTTTCTGCCTTGGTCTGATGTTGTCCATACACTCTTTACATTTAATCTGTATGAGTGGTGTCTTGCCTCAGTTCACTTCAGGTCCCTGCAAAGTCAGAGAAATTACTGTGACTGTTTGTGACTGTGTGGTCTGTGAGTGCATGTGTGTGTGCATACGTTTGTGGGAGTGTGTACCGTATGTGTCCCTGTGTGTATGGGCCGTTGCGTCCAGCTCCTTCTTGCTTGAGCTCCAGTCTGTGGAGGTAATGAAGATCAATGAGAGGAATGGTGGAGGCCGGCTGAGATCCAGGTACTGTCTCCCTGTTTCAGGCCAAAGCTCTATCGATCCCCCCGTGCTCCACTCTGCCAGCATCTGATAAAGGGCTTCTGTACACACACAGACACACACGTTTCGAACGCACACACTCGCACAAACTCACTCATGTGCACTACCAAAGAAACACACCAAGTTGCTCGGGTTTAGTCCCTAATGCTGGGGAAGGAGTTAAGCCTCCATCACCCCTTTACAGTTTTCTGCACTGTCTCAAACACCTAAAGGAAAATGTAGAGCTCACATTTCATCATTGTCAAATAATGCTAGCTGAGTATAGCTATTTTTCACACTGCAAATTGTCTTGTGGTGGTGCTGCTTTCAAGTACACTTTGTAAGCTCTTAACTTCAGAATGCAGACGATGGGAACACAAGAAGTATATCATGCAGTCAAGAGCTGTTTTCATTGGCAATAATGAGAGGATGGGTCCTGCAATAATAGCAGTCAATTTTTAATGGCTGTTATAGTACTTTAGAGATCAGTGGCGCCTGCAGCATTCTATCTTGTAGAATGTAAAATAACGGCAGCAAAAACTCTTTCACTCTCACACTGGTATGTGTGTGTAATTTTTTTTATTCATTTACAAGGCATCCTAATATGTTTCTACACTAAATTAAATAATTAAAAATCAGTGGTGAATCCTCCTAAGAGTATTGATGGGTACGATGGAGTGCATTAAATCCCTTTTCCGCTGCACAAAAAAACGTCTAACATCTGGCTTTTGTATCTCATGGGAAAGGTTACAATCGACATTCACACCCGGACAAATAACTCTGCAGTTGTCAAGGGTATTTCTCAGCTCCAGCTACTATCGGCAGAGATGGAAATACAACACTCGGGCGGATGTGCTAATTTTAGCCTCTTTACCGGTGAGATGCAGTGATAGGCCACCACAAAATACTGTCTGTCTCCGTCCAAGCAGCACTTGAATAGGCCTACTGATCCAAATTTAGTTGGCACCCAGTTTGAAAGAGAGACTGATAAAGTAAAGCCCAGCTCAGACCAAAGAGTCGCAACGAGACGAGTTGAAACAGGCAACAACTTCCGATGAGCCGTTCTAACGTTATAAAAATTTGCCAGTTCACACCAATGCAACTAGATGAGATATGTGTATCATCTCTATGCAACAACTCTCTGTTCTTCTGTTGTGATTTCCAGCTTTTCAGGCTTATTTTGTGGCTGAATATAATTGTAGCTTGTGAACATATGAATGAGGATAGTGCATTTGTAGTAGTGATGAAACAGCAAGAAAATGAGCATCAGATGGACTGTATTCATTATAAATATGCCACAATAATATAAATAACCAGCACCAATTAATCAGTCAGTGAGAATGTGTGTGTGGGGGGGGCATAAGCACATACAGCGAGCAGCAGCAGCAGCAACTGACCGTCTGACACTGGCACACCATGAGGATGGAAAGAGAGGGCTCGGCGGGGACAGAGCGCCTGCTTCAGCAAGTGAACACACCATTTTCCATAGAATTTGTCATTCTAACTAGACCAATGGACTTCACTACAAGCTTATTGGCTGTTGAAACAAGTGCTTTATGTTCTAAAGCTAGCTGCTGGCAATTTGACCAGCTGAGTTCAAACCAGCCAGTTCACACGGCTGCAACTTTTCTCTGCAACGTCCCGAATCTTTGGTCTGAGCTGGGATTAAGAGATATAAATAAGAAGTAACCACTGTGACATTTCTGGCCTTCAAGTTACTTTCTACTGTTGACTAACCTGTTTTCTGGTCTGTTCATGACATCGAATGTTTCACACGAGTTAAACAAAAAAAGAAACAAACAGTAAAGTCACACTCATCCACTACAGGGCCTGTACACAGCTCTATTCCACTGGCAATGGGAAAGGAGTCTTTCACCCATTTTTTAGCAGGTTTTGCCATAGAGACAGAGCGCAACCTGTCATAATCTGAAATCCACGCCCCCAAAGGGGAAACGAGGCCTGCTTTCCCCTCACACTCTCCCCCTCCGTTTCCAGCCCGTTGAGTTTTCCCTAAGTCCAAAAAGTTGCTGTGTGGTGGGCTGCACGGCCAATAAAAACCCAGAGCCTAGCTTTAATCAGCTGCTGAGCAGAAAAACGGAACCTTGTAGAAGACAAAAGAGGATACAGGCAATAAAACGTGAGGCTTCAACAGGGAAGAAATTGTGGGATCCTGACACTCGGTATGCCGATGTGTGCAGCAAACACTTTGTCGGACCCTCCAAATGTATCTTTTAGAGTATCAGTTAACTGTATTTATGTATGTTAAGCTGAAGCAGTGACAGTATGAATGCAACTTCTGTTATAATTGTGCCCAGCGCTCCGCGATTCAAGCAGTCCATTCCTGCGGTCCGCTCTAGCACTTCTATCAATCTACCAGGATGTAGAGGCATGTCTCAAAACAACAACGTGTGCAGGTAGTAGGAGCAGGCTGACGGCTGAGCATGCCGAAATGTTCATCTTCTTGAAAAAGAATCTCCACATCATGTTTTTTCCAAGACGAGCAAGGTAAGGAGAAGGGACACTGAGGTAGACCGGCAATATTAAGCTTATCAATATACCTTTGCCTTTCTGGTAGGCATAGCGTGCTAAAATAATCCTTTGCCATCTTATTATTAGCTAATTATTAGCTAGCTATAGCGAATCATTTTAGCTAGCTAGCTAGCAATTCAGTCTTGGAGACCTGAAGGCGCGGCTATGGAGGCAGAATGACAGCGAACGAGCGAAGAAGCAGAGGAGAAAGCAGGCCTCGTTTCCCCTTTGGGGGCATGGCTTTCAGATTATGTTGCGTTGCACTCTGTCTCTATGTACAAAAAAACAAAAAAAAATGCCTTCACATTAATTTTGGTGAAACAGGAGTATGCAGTAAGAGAAAAAGAAAAGGCAAAAGGCATCCAGGGTGCAGTACAAAAAACACAAGAAAGACGAAGAGGAACATACAGTTTGCAGTTGCTGTATTCTTTTATTGTTTCTTAATTATTATTGTTTGTTAGCCTTCTCATTAGCTCTTGTTTATAATAAATGCAATAAATACAAAAGATAAGACGTTTCGTTTTTGGTGGATGAGGGCTTGCCAAGAGCACCAAATCTGCTATTAATATTTACAGACTGCACTAGTATTTATGGGAGTTACTTGACACTTATACATATGGTATAGATGTATGTGTGCACATGTGCCTACTTTAAATAATTTAGTTGTAAGAGCCACTACATGGCATGATAATAATGATATTCATACTGGAACTAAATGTGCAGTCCCCGAATGAAAGGATGCCCCATTGTAATCTCCATGTTCAGATGTTGAGGAAGGATCTCAGTGTCTTTAACAGCAGTGCCAAGTTCCAACTCAAAAATCTCAAATGATCACATCATCCCCAAACGCCTTTTGAAATTTGCCCAAGATCCATCTCAATATATTCTAAAAGGTGCTAATTGTCTTGGCTTTCCCAGAGCTGTATTTCCAAGCGAAATAGTTCAAAAGAGATTAGATAAGTGTACTTTCCAGACAAATAGCTCCTTTTTCCCGCTTTATAGTGTATGGAGCAATTAAAAGAGGCTGTGAATGCCAGAGCCTGGCTCGGTACCGCTATTTCATTTAAATGAGCGAGCCAGAGAAGCCTTTTCCCTCAAATGGGTGGTGGCTGGTCCTGGGCCAGTTTTGCATGTCTCCCTCTGATGAGAAAGGTAAGGCCACGCAGGAGACTAAGTTGAGCCCGTATCTGAGCCAAATGGTGGTGTCTGAGCAGAAATTTGCTGCAGACTTGCAATTAGCATGACATGGCTGTTAATGATCTGCGAACTGCACCAACCGCTTCATGATGCCAAACATGCATTGTATTAATTGACCTAATTAGCATAGCTGTGAGAAAACAGAGCAGACCTACATTTTCTACATGGTGGTGTGCTACTTCCTCTTCGCGTCTTTTTGGGTAATGTGTCTTTGTATGTATGTGCGTGTGCAAGACAGAAAGAAAGAAAAGGGAGATGAGATTTACAAAAAGTTCAATCAAGCAGGCGTTAGCTGTGGGCCAGTGTTAGCCTAAGCCACCCTGTGTTTGCATCTTCCTTCGCCGGAGTCTATTTCTCTGTCACAGCAGACATTTCACTTTTCTGCCTTTTCTTTGTGAGCAAATGAGACAAGAAACTTGAAGACTCGTGGGCATCTCCTGGCTCGGAGCAAGGCGCAGAGGCATCTTGTCTTTCTTCCCCCCCCTCATTCCTCCCCTCTTCTCTTTCCTCTCCTGTCGATCTCTCCATCTTATCGTCCCCGCTTCCACGTCTCCTCGGGCGAAGCTTAGGGAGAGGCAGTGCTCTCGGATGGATGGATGAGAGGATGGTGGGTGGACAGACAGGAAACACTTGTCACCCATTACGACAGGCGAGAATCACGTTATATGATTCGCGTGGCATTTTTCCCCTAAGGGTGCCGGATATGCCCATCATGCAGCTCAATCCACTTAGTGATGATGAGGGGCCACGCACCAAGATGCATACTGCGGGTGTGTAAACACATTCAATTGTTTAAATGCATGCATGCACAGTCACACGAGCATGCACTCACACGCTACTTCTCTTCGGCTCTTCAAGGTTATGAACAATGCAATTAAATTAACCCTTTGTGTTCAAATGCAAAAAATAAATCAATGTAAAAAAAAAAAGCATCAGCAGGCATGACAGCGCTGGAGTCTCTTTACTTGCCCCTGCAGACTTTATCTACTCAACTACACATTGAAATTTAACACACTTCTGCATTATCATAAAGCACACATATACACACACACAGACATAGTGAGCTTGGCCCTGGTGTTCACCACCTCTCAACGCGGTGATGGTGTTATGCATTTTTATGTTGGGCCGAGGCCCCTCTCTAAATAGGGGTGTCACGGGTGCGAGGTTCGGTAACCTTGTGCTTTATTGTCTCGGAGCTGGAAAATGGGTTTTTATACCAGGGTGAAGATGAGATAAGGCTCTGTCAGGAATACTGGCCTCTCTGCCTCTTACCCTCGCTGCTGGAGGCTTATTGCAGCAGAGGGGACTAACATTCCATCTTTTCTGCGCTCTGTCTTGTATAGATTTTCCTTACTGCCACTTTCATTACATTTGGCGCTTTCTTTTCTGCTTTGACTTTCATGTTCTCTAACTCTTCCCTCGCACCCTCAATTTCACCCATCTTCATTATGCTGTCATTAAACCAGTTCTGATTTCATTGAGATCATTTATCATTCTGTTGCATGGATTCATTATCGGAATCTTTTATTGCTTGCTTTTTTTCCCCCTCCGCCTCTGTCTTTTTCTCAGCCTGACCCTGCAGTGAGACGGCCCTGGTGCATAGAGATTTTACTGTAGCTACTGTGAGTGTGTGTCTGCCTGCGTGGGTGAGAGAAAGACAAAAGATACAGAAAGAAAAACTATATTTCTCACAGACATTTGTCCTCTACTCTTTCCCTCTCTGACCACTACTTAGTCTGTTACCCCCACGTCCTCCTCATGCTGTCCCCTTGTCGTCTTCCTCAGCTGAGGCCACGTCCCATGGGGTCACATCTGGTGACGGGCCTCCCTTCCCATAAATTGCTGCTGCTGGATAAATATGTGTGCAGCTGTGCTGACACTTTACCTCTAAGTGCCCCCTGTTGCCCAGGGTTGTCTGGCTATAAATTGTCCCAGACTGAGAGGCAGAACGGAGGCTGGATGTGTGATGCTCCTTGATGTTAAATCAGATCCTTTTCTCTGTTGCACATAGTGGTGAAAGATTCCATCAGAAAATATATCAGTACAACACTATCAATACAAACTTCTCTCTGCATGGTCATACAGTTGGTGGGTGTAGTTTTGTAGAAACAAAATGAAACTGCTCAGAATAAGGTCTGTGGATTAGCTTGAGTAACTGGGTCATGATTTCTGGAAAGAGACATTGCTGTTGAGTTTTTAAATGTATTTTGTTCTTCTGAGATTAAGAGCTGAGTGCCATCTAGTTCCATTATATTGGAAAGAAGACAGACATCTTTAAGGCCGATATCTCTAACACTCAGCAATAGATAAATAGCATCACAGGTAAGAGGAAAAATTAGATTTTTTTGGATTTAGGACAAACTGTCCAGTTCAACGTATGCAAACTTACCTTTAAAGCTACTTTTACCTTTCTTGCATTTCACACAGCACTTAGAAAAAACATCCACAACTCCACCCCCCTCCAAAGGCCTACTCCCCCCTCCTCCATTACGACCTCATTATGTCTATGATAGATGTAGGCGTTGGCAAGGTAACGTTAGATACATGGAAGAGGAGAGCGGTTGTAACGTTACAACCAAGACAATCAAACGCAACCCCGGAGTTTTACAACTCAACTGGAGTCAGTGATGACTGATGAGTTTTGGAATAAGGTTACAGTGCTAACGTTAGATAGCAGCGTTAACGTTACTAGTAAGTGGAAATGCACAAGGAAGATAACGTTAATGTTTCAGAGGCTACGCTACAGTAGGCTAACGTTAGCCATTAGCAACTGGATGCTGTGTTGTCATATTTAACATTATAGCATATCTTACATGAGAGGCAAACTAAAAATACCTGTCCAGCAATCACTCTGCGACCATCTCGTCTCTATTTAGCTCAAGATGAAGCTGCATCAGTCTTTGCCATCGCTCCAAAGCGCAGCCGATGTTGACCCAAGTTTTGGCTCTTGCAGCATCGAGTTCTCTCTTAGTGTTAGCTTTTTCTGCTATATTCTTTCTTTTGCCAACTGATTTCACCATTGGAGTGGCTGGAGGTGGAAGCGGAGGGATGTTACGTGAGTGGTTACGTCAGTCGGAGGCCTCCACGTGGGGAAGACAGACAAGATGCTAGACCAATCACTGCATTCGGTCTGAATGCAGTGATTGGTCGGAGTTTTCTTAGAACCATATGAGAATGGTATAATTATGAGTTTTTATCTCTGGGGGAATTCACTTACATTTTAGTGTGCCATCAGCTTATTAATAGCGTTTTAATCTAAACAAAGAAAAGCGTAAAATTTCCAGAAAGGTAAGTGTCGCTTCAAATAGCAAAGAAGTAATAATAATGCATTATGTTATATGTTATGTTATGTTATATGTTATATGTTGTTGCATTTAAGGCAACTATTTAAGGCGGTAATTCTCATGAGGCCCACAGTAGGGTGCTGGGTGGCCCTCTGACTACTTTGTTATTCACAAAGAAAATAAAATGGATTCACACTTGGATTTTTTTGTACTTTGAATGTGGAAAAAGGTGCCAGAGTGCATAAAGGCATCAGAACAGTGCTTGGACCCTGAAAAAGGTCCAGGCTGGGCCTCAAGTGTCCTCAAATCCTACACCAAACGCCTCTGCACACACCTGACCCATGCCTCTTGGCAAAAATGAGAGAGGACAGCAAATGTTAAAAAAGTGAAAACATGCAATTCATTTTTTATGCAGTGTGTTGATAAAAAAATCTGTTCATCAAGATTATTGTTTAATAACTAGCCCATGCTCTTCTGTTACTTTCCAAAAAGTGCCCCCCGGGCAAAGCAAGTTGAATTTCCCTGATTGAAGGTGTACAAGCTCCACCCCTCTCCTTCCTCTCACACCTGTGCTGCTGCACTGCTAATCAGGTAACTGCTGCAACTTGCTGCTACCTCTTCTTCCTGTTGCAGTCAAATTAATATCAGCCTTAACCCAGTACTTTTACATGGAAGTGGATTTTCCCTGTCCTGCTTAGCATCCCTTCACCTCTGGACATTTTGTGGATCTTTTGAAATGGATATCTTTCTGCTGAAACACAGCTTCACTTCACCAAGGTAAGTGTTTGCTGCTGCATGTGTCAATGTCTTGGCTCTGCTCAGTTGGTGTTTGTGTGTTTGGTAATATGCTACAAGGTTTGCTGAAGCTGCTGGTTGTTTGTTTTGCTCTCCCAGGTCTTTTCCTGGACCATGTCATGATGTCTGCCAGCTAACTATCTTCTGCTGTCATGCTGCTATCTTTGTGGCTGTGTCATTTTGCTCTGGTTGTTTGGGCACATGCATTGTGCTTTCAATGTTGCATAAGTGCAACATGAATATTCATGAAGTATTAATGAGTACATATTTGCATGTCATGTTAGGCTGTGGTTGTTTTAGGGATGACCTTTTAGCTTAATGCCAACTCTGGCTTCGGGTTTGTAACATCATTTTATCTTGTGCTCAGCTCATTCACATTCAGCTTCACAGGAAACTCATGTCCACATGGGATAAGTAGACTTTTCCACATATGTCATTCAGCTATATAGCAAACAATAAGCAGTAAAGATATATTTCAACCCAAAGCAGTGGGTTTATATGTCAGCTTGCTTTATTATTTTTCATATCATAATTGCATCTAAACTGCTGAGCTCCTCCTCTAAGGTTTACACGGCTGCTACACCCTGCTGCACTCATTACTGACGCTTATCAGTGCCACAGGTTCCATAAGAAGAGACTGTCTGCTCGCTTCAAGCCATAAAATGTGGTGTTTAAAAAGCTTAAGTTAATTATTCTATGCTGCATAACTGATGTGCCTTTACTCGCTGCTGCATATCAGGTGGGTTGATATCCAAGTTATATCCCTCAGAATGGTTGGGGGTGCTGATGATGGTGCTGAAGACGTGCCCGCACACGTTATCTACGCTGTGCTTTGGGGTGAAGTTTGTTATTGTCACTTCCCGGTCTGTGCTGTGTTGAGGAGAGTGGGGTGTGATGAGGTCAGAGCCTAAAGGGAAGATGCTAAATATCCACTCTGTGTTGACATAATTGGTCTGTTCTACATTATTTGGTTGACTGAATGCATTAATGGCACAATTGCTAATGATTCTGAGAGGAATAGAATCTCAGTGTATGTTTACAATAACTTTAGGGTAGAAAAGCTGACACCAAGTGTCACAGACATAAAATCAGATAGCGCTGAGCAAACACCTCATTTGGTAAGTTTGTAGCCACCAAAAAAGGCCCACATAAGAAAATCAGTAATTGTTTGCTATGTTTAGAATATTCTCAGCGCTTACCTTGTTGGCAGATAGCTTTTTACATCGAGGGACTAAAGACACTATCTCAAGGCCACCAGACTCCATTGACAAAAACTGTAATTTAGCTTCACAGAACTCAGGAGTTGCTGGTCTATGCTGCGGGTTAATGTGTTAGATAAAGCAGAGAAAATATCTGAAATGTAGCATAGACTTACACTGATGAATTTGCCACTTAAAACCTTGAGGAACTCTGTTGTTATTTTGCAACAAGTTATAAGTTGCAAAATTACATTGTATATTCTAACATATTGCATTTCTCTGTCACTGTTCTTTAATGTTCATGCCATTTTGTTTTTGGCCATATTTATGACTGTTTGTTCAATGAAACAATCAGTATTCCTATTATCACTATTCAACTGATCATCGGTCACTTGTGTAGTGGTTAGAGCGCTCGTCTTCCATGTGGAAGGTCAAGGGTTCAGATCCTGCTGGGCTCAATGTCAGCAAAGGCACGCGGTCACAAAAAGTTCCCACTGCTGAATCAAACTGGATCAGATTCATCTGAGTCCTCAACAAGGGTGTGTCTCAAACCCGTCATAGAAGGGTGGTTCCAGACATAAAAGCGGATTCAACTGGTAATCGGCCACTTGAATGTGCTATCATGTGTCAGTGCTTCTTTATTGTTATCCGTCATTGCGACTTCTGACTTCTGACATGTGTTTGTGGCTCGGCCAATAGGACAAATCTTCTGCTGTGCAGAGGATTGTAGGTCAGAAAAACACACTGGCGTACATACTATAAAATCAGACCGGATGTAGTAGAACATTCTGGTACTTTGGGGATACTGCATTTGACATACTATGTATTGGGACATACTAAATATTTTTCTGGCATACTATATAGTATGGTAGTATGGGTACTGGGACGCACAGTGTCGTCTCTCTTTTGCTAAGAAGTGGTGAATTTGCAGCTCACGGTACCTTAATATGACACAGTCTCTGGCTTTTGTTTAGTGTCAGCAAAAACATTTGTCGCACATTTCTGATCGATTGTTGCCACAGTTAGCTTGTTTAGTATGCTCCACAATATGCTCTACTGAGCCCATTCAAACTTTCAAACTTTATGTGGAGCAACACCCCAAATCCTTGAATAATCATATTGAACAGCCGAATCAGATTTCTTTTTTTTTGTTATTTTTATGCTCCACATAAAAACCAAATAGTGTTTTACACATGCCACCAATGGATAACTATGCTTCAGTGCAATTTATCAATAGAAATATAATTGATTCGACTATCATGATTCTGAGTCGAGTACAGCAGTAGCCACCAGTTCACAGCAGAACATTGATTAGTTTCCCTGCCAGTAGATTTGGTTTATCAAAAACACATCCTAGCAACAGTATATGAAATGAGTACAGCCGAAATGACAGATAGATTGAACCACTGTGTTTAACTATATATCTGTAAACGTTGCAGTTACAGCCTAAAATGACAAGAGAATTAAACTAGGTTGTGGATTTTACATCGCCATAATAAAAATCTATTGCCTTGAAGTGACTGTTGTTGTTAGCGAGACGTCATGGTGATTTGGTCTATAGTATGACAATCTGAGGTTGCCAGTGGTGACACTGGGAAGTCACTTCACCTTGCCATTAAATAGTTTGGCATATAACCTCCTACTTAAAGCACAACATGCTGTTTACACTTTGGAGTTTGTATGGATTAAACAAACAAGATATAATGTGCTAATGAGTGAGTTTTAGACGCACAGGTAAGCAGATCCAGGATAGCTGTGTCCCTCTGTTTCCAGTCTTTATGCTAAGCTAGGCTAACCAGCTTCTGGCTTTTGCCATTTTTTCCATCTTTGATAATGTAACTTTAGGTAGGAAAGCGAATAAGCACATATATTCCAAAATGTAGAGCTATTCCTTTGTCACATATCTACTTGTCTCATGTGCATTTGCTTTCAATTTTGCTTCATTAAAAGGAACAATTGTGTTGGCAGTCATTTTTAGATCAGTCTTTCATTCATCCCACCATCTGATATTGACAGATTCTCTGCAAGCTTCAGCTCTGCTTGTGCTGGAAGAACACGGCTCTTTTTGTGCTTTGTGCCATTATGTGAAATCCCTTTATGAACTTAAGTAATCTCTGTTTTCTTGTGAATTCCAACCTGCTGGCACACATGTAAAATACAGCGTAGAGGTTGACAGTAAGTAATTAGTGTGGTGAGGATATGTTGTCTATATTTATGTCGTGTGCCTGATTCAGACATGCAGAGGTAACACGTTTTCACATCTAAAGCCTTGGCAACAGTCTGTTTCAGCAGTGTAATGCAAAAATGTCTGTAATGTCAAAAGAGGAAAATGACCCTGGATTTAATTAGTGTCATCACCTCTCTCAAAGTACATAAAACATATGCACCTGTTTTGGTTGAATCGCCAGCTTATTAGAAATGAAAATGAAGTTTTCTTTGTGGGGAGACTGAACAAGTTATGGCTTACACAACAAGCTAAGTACATTGCAGCATAGCACATGAACCTTGTGTGTGTGTTAGGAGTCAGAGATGTTATCCATGAGACATATCAAAGGCTATCATCTCTTATTTTCTTGTGTGGTGTTTGGGTTATTCTCCCTGCTTGCGGTTATCACCCGTGGCTTGGCTAAAGGGTGCATAAGTGAGCAGGGTGGTGCAATAAACCAACACACTTGCCGCAAACCAAACATAACCAGAACGCCAACTTTCATCCCTTCTGTGGGAAGAGAGGATGTTAATTGGTTGGACAGAGCAGCAGTTTAGCCCGACTGTTTGATCTCAGAAGAACAAAAGTCTTAAATGCCCTGAGGGAGTCAAGGAGTTCAAGCTAGGCTGCTCTCTTTCTGACATCAGCTGAAAGAGTGTATTTTCATGTAGTGTTCTTCGTCTTGCTTTCTCAATTGACATGTTCTAAACTACTTTTGAAAGCTACATTATTAGGAAGTCATTTTGAGGAGCAACAGTCTCAAGGTCCGGAATCATGAAGCACTTGACATTATCACGAGTGGATGAGTCTGTAAGATGCTGTTTCAGTTAGATGCTGGTAGCTCTGATTGCTGTGTCTGATTGGGTAGTCCTTCATACACAAAAACCACCTGAGCCCTCAGTGTCACATTACTCCTCCTGAATAAAAGTCAGGGGTCATTATCGGTCGGTGAGTAATGCGCAGGCAGGATGCTCGGGGTACAAGCCACTTGTCTTTGTTGTGCACAGTGGGAGGCTTGGGCTGTAATTAAAGAAAGTTAATTTGACTCCTCATGTGGAGTAAAGGATCTTTTCATCTCAAAGACAATATGCTTGCTTCTTGCCTGATTGATGCTGTAGGATAATGTGTGCTGGCGTGTATTTTGTGAGAGTGTGTGACTAATCTATTGTGCAGCTGTGAATGGCCTTCCTATGACACTCCTCTCCTCCATCTGCCTCGGTTGCCATGATACATCACAGATGTGCTCCCTTGTTGCCTCACCTTCCTTATCTCTTTACAGTATTTTTCAGCGAGGGACAGGCTCAATTATAGTTCTGAAAATACCAACTGCTATCTGGTAAAGGGATATGAAAGTGTTGGGCATTGTCTGCCGGTACCTTTGTCCTCTTTTGCAGCATAAGTCAGTGAAATATGACAACACATGGACACACTGTTTAAACCCTGTGTTAAGGGAGGATGTTTGTTATTAAGATTTATAAACGGTGCTTGTAAGATACTGCTTTTCATAGCACATAATATTACTGCAACGTGAATCAGAGTGTGCTAAAAGGCGAGCATGATCGTGTTTGATTTGCTGCGGCAACTTGTGTCTTTGATGCAGAGAACAAGTGCAATGCAAGCAGTGTTCAGATTATTCAAAAATTGTTTCTCTGAGGGGTACGGTGAACTTTTGATTGGTGCCTATCCTCGTCCTGGAGCAGCGGCGTTCCACAGCACCACTTTGGTTAGTGGGGGGCAGTCGGTGCTACTGACAGAGTGAGACTGCCGCCTGGCTCAGTGAAGCTGAGCGCCGGCGCTTGGATTCCCCCTCCTTCTGTCACAGCGCAGAGAGTCTCAGCTCTCTGTCTCAGTGCTTTTCTAGGTCAGGACGATCACAGCACTGCAGCAGCACACACACAGCAGGCACAAGTGCATCCACACAGACACCGACGGTGTACAGTATGATCGCACAATGAAGTGCAGATGTTTGTGCATTGCACACACACATGCATCAATAAATAAATGCACAGAAAAACACTTTAAATGCAGTTTGATGTATGGAGACACACAGCAATTTGTTGTCTTGTCCACTCCTGTTAATCCCATGGTACGGCCCTCGAACACAGACAAAGACAGCTCTATTGTAATTCTGCAATTGCAAGACCAGCATAAAGCACGAGGTCGTTTATACAAGGTCAGTTAAGTCGAGCACACCTGTTCTTTTGCTCCTACGCCGAGCACTCTGAGGTGCAGTATATGGGCATTATGATTCATCAGTATCCTCTCAGCATTACTCATTTCATTCTTTTTTAAACACTTGTGCCAATCACAGTGGTGCACGACAAGGATGGCTCACCAAATGGAGAGAACTGCATCTCCAAGTGGGAAAATAATCGGCACTGCAAATTTTTATCCAAGGGAAGATGATGAACTCCTTTTTTAAGAATTCGATTTGTTGTGGAAATGTTGAAAGTCTGTGCATGTCATGTTTTCTGCATAATGTCCCACATTTTCATTTCGCAGCTCAGTTCTCCACAAAGTATTTGTCAGATGCAGACTTTGGGAAAATTAGTACAATAAAAGTTAAAATGAAGAAAAGAACACTGATTGTTTTACTCAAACTAATACGGTAGCACTTAATTAGATTTGGCCACAGTTCCATGTGACAATAACGCCACTGCTGCCAAACTAAGTGAAGCGGTTCGTTTAAGCTGATTATGATTGCATTAATTGATATATGTCTATAATCCTGTTTACATGACTATCAGACACAGCTATTGACTCACCCGCAGACAACATAGTCCAAACTATCTCAGCAGTTATCCAAGAGCCATTGTTTGCATCACATCACTGAAAAATGCATTTTTGAAATAAAAAGAGAAACACTGCTTTGGACAAGTTGGAAAGGAGGCTGTGAGGCTCGGGTTGTCAGGGGCAACAGCAACATTATCATGGCTTTCTTGGAAGGAAAAAAGAAGGGAGACAGAATTTTTAATAGTCATTTAATAGTCCACAGTGAAAACCATTTTTCATTGTGGACTTTAATTGTGTCCCAGGATGTCACATATAAAACGGGATGATACTGAGTTTTAACTGTGTCTGACGTGTGCTGGAGCACAGAAGTTTGTGTGCTCATTCTGGGGCAGTCAGGTTGTGCATGATTGAAGTGAACAGTGGATGCCTTCAGGTGGCAGTAGGGATTCAATCAGCTGAAGCTGAAGGCTTACATACAGCCAGGAAGCGGAGGTTGTTGAGTGCATTAAACATTTCTGATGCTGGATGTCTGCTGCTTGGAGAGTGTTTAAGAGTTTGTAGTGTCTGTGCATTTTTGTCAAGTACTTGGTTTCTGATTACTGACGGAGTTGCCAATTATCAACTGAATGGCACTGTGCTGAAAACACCTGCTCCTTGGATTCTCCATGCAATTTCAACAAGACAGCTTTTACTAAAACATCTCCATTTGCAATTCTCTTGTCTGCATAATCTGTCATCTTTTTGTGTCTCTTTGTCTGTCATTGTACCATCTGCTCTGCGTTAGGCATGGAAATACTTAAGTGACTAGCAAAACATGTTTTAAAGGTCTAGTGCGTAAGATTTATGGGGATTTAGTGGCATCTAGTGGTGAGGATTGGAGATTACAACCAGCTGAAACTTCTGCCGATTAGAATTCCTACAATCCGCAGAGGTCTCCAAAACAAACAGACCAGGTGATTAAAACCAGAAGGAGAAGTTATTTCTGATCTTGATGTTCAGGAGGTTTCTACCATGAGCTGAATTACCCCCAGAACTCTCCTCCTCTCCGAAACAGACGTACCTGGTGATTTAAACCGTTAAACAGTTCACTTTACAAATCAGTGTTTCTGGGATGCTGTTTGGCATGTCAGAGACAGGCCGCTAACCTAGCAGCTGCTGATGCGTGCTCACCCTTCTCTCTGATAGCTTAAGAGCTGGACACCGAGCAGGTTTTTACTGTGAGCTGAATTATCTGCGGAGGTCTCTTCCTCTCCAAAACAAATTGATCCAGTGATTTAAACTGGTAAAACCACTGAGTGAAGCAGTTTCACTTGAAAAAAAAAATCAGTGTTTTTCTTTTGCTCTTGTCGCAGAGGGCAAGAACTCGTAATGCCCTATGTAGAGCCACGGTTTGATTTGTCCAATCAGGGCTACTGTAGAAACATAGCAGTGCAACGTAGTAATCTCCACTGATGAGGACTCGCTCCCTAAGGTAACACACACACACTATTCTTATTTTTAGGTGATGATACACCAAGGAAAACAAACCTATTGTATTCAATTTCTGCCAAAATATCCCCCTAAATCCTAAAGACTGAACATTTAAGGTCAAGAAAATACAAACTTGTTGCAGTGCTGGTGTGCCAGCCATCATTCTGCCATTAAATTACAGCCCAGAGACAGTGCAAGATAGATGGACAGACACAGAAAGATTTAGAGAACATTCAGAGGATTATCTTGTTTTGAGGGGGCAGAGGTTTGTTTAGATAAGGAACAGGCTGCCATTACCCCAAATTAGTAGCAAAGTGTTCAAAGAGCTCCTTCTGATTAACAGAAATGGCCCTGTCGGCCAAATAGACAGTGCCAGGCACAAATTAACCATCAGCTTTTGAGACACTAATTGAACGTTCTCTCTAAACAACTGATAGTATAAGGTTCACATTTCTATTTATGCCTTTTCTTCCCAAACCTCTATCCAAAACTGCTTTTCCCCTTTAGTGGCCATTGAGACTCCCTCACAAGGAAATAGCTTTTGACAAAGCAGCCGCATGAATAGGAGAGAGGATAGAGAGCCACAGTGATTTGAACCCTCATTGAGAAGTTGCCATGTCAGTCTTGGCACCGTGCGGAAGAACATTTTAAAACAGCTAGATGGTGTGCATATCAAATGGAGAGGAGTGCGATATCACCAAGAGATGAGCAGCCCTCAGATGAGACAACACAGTTTTGCCATTGAGAGATAAACAGGAGAGAAAGGATGAGGGAGAAAAAAGCTACACAAACAAACAAACAAACAAACCAAAAAACACACAATAATGAGCATTCCCCTGACTGGTCTGATTGCATAACTCATCAGCTTTCACCACTGTCTTTTTTGCACCCTCCCAGGAGTACCTGCTGTGCAAAGTTTGCAAGCAGAAGTTTGATGCTTCTGTGGGCTGTTTTGAGGGAGAAAATAGAGCTTGCAGATCATTATCTGTAGTGTCTGAGAGTGTCCTGACCAGAGTACTATGAAGGGTTTATCAGATGACATAGTGATAAGGTCATATTTGATCACAACTGAATGAGTGAAAGGTCAAATAGAGAAGAGATACAGTGAGAAAACATGCAGTTTAAATGAGCCAAATATTTCCCAGCAGTGCGATCATGTGATGGTTTTGTTGTTTCGTGAAGACAGCAAAGACAAACTGATGCTGTTTGACTGTGGATCCCATCATGCGCTACTACTACACTACATGGTGACACCTGAGAAATCCATATGTTAGAGACCTTTGCAAGGCTCTACCAGGCTTATTCCCTCAACACTAGTGTACACAGAGATTCACTGAGCTATTCATCTGTTCATTTCTATTCCTCTACCTGTCACAGAGGAGGTTCATGTGGTTGCCAGTGTGTGTGTGTGTGTGTGTGTGTGTGTGTGTGTGTGTGTAGATGTGGGTCTTGTCCCACCATAGAAAGCCACAGAGACCTAACAATAATGTGGCAAAGTTGCTCAACATGGCGTGAAATGACTTTATTGCATTTTTACATTAAAAGCACTGATAGAATACATTTCTAATAAAAGGGACCACAGTGCCCCGGGGAGCAGGCATGGGGTCTGCCAGTCATGCGAGGTGACGTGCGAACATGCTTTTTTTTGTGTGTGGAAAAGAGAGTGCGAGCGTGGAAAAAGGAACCTGGTAATCAAAATGGCATGAGAGCCAAATGAAACACGTCAAATTTGCACTGTGACGTTCTCGCGCCCAGACACCCTTTGTAATGGTGCTAATCAGTGTTAAGTTGTCAAGACTAACATGAGTGTTATCAAAAAAAGACTGATTACCTGTTACTCATGTGACAAGGGGGCGACTGTGTGCACGAGCAAGGTGCAGTGAAGCAGGCTAAATGATAGATAGCATGGGGAAACAAAGTGGTTTGCCTCTATTGGGATTAGACTGACGACTTAACTCTGTGGTATGTTCACCTGAAAGACCTCTGCCTGTTGTGTACACACTCAGAATGGACCACAACAGTGGCTGCTCAGGGAATACCGCTTGGTACATGCACACATGGCGCAGATGTTTCCAGTCATCTCTGTCGGCTTCTTTAAATCTGTGCTAAATTTATGCTAAATTTACACTCCTGTGTCTATTTCGCAAGTGTTGCCGGTGCTTTTCGTAGTTTGCATTGTGGTGGCGTGTAGCTGCAAGTCACTTTTTGGGACAGGGAAGTCAACTCATTACTGTGCAAACTCTCCTCCTGTCGACTCTGCTATCTGGCTAGGTCGTGATTTTCAAATGTAAACATCAGTATGCATATAGCAACAGATGGAGAAGATGGGCACCAGCCAAAGTAGCGTCCTGCCAGTCACTGTACCGATGTTGCATAGTAAACTTGATGACCTCCATGCACTCGATAGTTTTTAGCGGGATATCAGGAGCTGTTTTATTTCACTGAAACTTGGCTTAATCCTGGCATACTGGACAGCATCATTAAACCAAGAGGTGTGTGCCTTGTGGTGAATAAGGACTGGTGTGACAGTGGGAATGTGAGGTACTCTCCTGTTCCTGCTCATCCTGCACCACAAGGAAGAAACTGGATCATTGCTATGCACTGTCCAGAGGCTGTAGAGAAAATTCTTTGCCTGTGTTTGGGAGGAGCAACCATGCGGCCATCTTGTTAAGGTCAAGACATGTAAAAACAAACTACAATGCATGCCCCCAGTGACAGGAGAGATGCAGCCAATCAAAGTCTGGAGCAAGTTCCAGGACCACACTGATGATGTCACAAATGACTCCAATAAATTCACTGAGTTTGTGGGGATTTAATTTATAAAACAACAGAAGCAACCTCACCTCTGACTACAACCAGCATCATATGGTGTTTCTGGTTTCTTGGGCAACAAAAACTGATCTGCAGTTAACTCTCAGCTGAACAGACATCTCACTTCTCTGCTTGCAGCCCTCTGTGGTGGAACGTTTTAAGTACCTCCAAATGTTTCTAAGTGGTATTGTTGATGCCGCTGCTGTTGCAAAGAAAAACCAGATCCCTTTCCATTTTCCTCAAAGTAGCAGCTACCAACAACACAGGACACAAGTGCAAGTTTTTTCATTCAGTCTATAAGGAAATATGAAAGCAGATAGAAATGGTACCAGACTGCCAGAATGACTGGATTGCCAGTCAGCCTTCATTTTCCCAGTAGATTACGTACCCGTTGGCAGACAGAATTGCATAGTGAAAGTAAGGTTTATGGGAAAGCAATGTAGCCTACATTGCATTTACTTCATAATGATGCTAAAGCAAAGAAAAAAGTGTCTATTGCCAGTTTAAGTCACTTGAACTGTTGGAAGCTTAAACCCAAATTAACTGTGAAGGGATCAAAAATGACTGAAAATGATTCAATCAGTGGATTTAAGAATGGATTTAGTTTCGAAATGCTGTTTTAATGTTTTAAAAGACATGGCTAAAGCAGCCAGCGCTGTTTGTTTCTGCAGTGTTGCGTCTTACTTACCTCTTCCTCCTACACAGCACCCAGTATGAGCCCCCAGAACTGTGAATTGCCCATCCAATGTGTGGCTGGACCAGCATTACTCCCAGCCTTCTAATGTGTGTGATCAAACCACAAAGGCCTCTGGCTTGCAAGGCTCCAGCAGCTGTCCAAAGAATATCTTGTTGGCTTTGGTTGTCCAACACATTCTAGCTGAGATCAACATTCAGAAGAATTGTGGGGAGGAAGACATTTTGTCTGTGCTGACATCTGAGGAACAGGTCTTATTACAGAAACCTCTCTGAATTACAGTTCTAATGTCACATTTTGTTCTGTCCTTTTTGTTTGCAATCGTCAATGGACACTGTGACCATGTGATAGAAGCAAAAGAAAGGAAAATGCATGGGAGGGCAGTATTGCCTTTTAACAGCTCCCTACAGCTTCCATTTTTAAGGAATATCCTGCACGGTACACCTTTTAAGGTTCAGTCTAAGTGCAAGCTTGGAAGCGCAGTTTAGAAACCACAACCTCAATTAGGTGTTGAAGTAAGGCCTCATATTTCAAGCTTTTGAATGGTGCTCTTAGCAGTTAAGAACAATAGCACCATGGACTGAGGAGATTTCCGCAGCCCAGTGACTGAATTATGGCACTTAAAAACAATTTTTGAAGGATCTACAGTTGCAAGACACAAAGGTAACAATGTAATGAGGGTTGGGTCTCAATAGCAAGATCCATTTGTGTTGTGTTGTATGTGTTTTACTGCCCTCTGTGGTGGAAAGTTTCAAGCCAGTTTTACCTCTGACCACACCCAGCATCACGTGTCTCTGATTTTTTTTGTGCAACAAAAACTGATTTGCAGTTAAAAATTACAAAAGCTCCCAGTTAAAGTGGAAACAGACAAATCTCCCTCCCCCAGGTGTTTTCAGGTGGTATTGGTGGCGCTGTTCCAAAGACACTGGATAGCTTTCCATTTTTCCTCAGAGTAACTTCTACCAAAAACACAGGACAAAGGCACGAGTTCAGTCATTCATTTAGTCTATAATGGAGATATGAAAACAGATAGAAATGGTGCCAGGCTGCCAGCCTGACTGGATCGCCATTCAGCCTCCGTTTCCCAGTAGATTTTGTACCCGTTGGCAGACAGCATTTCATAATAAAGGCGAGGTTTATAGGGAACCATTCTAGCTTACACACAGATGGTGATTCTATAGGTCTTAATTACATTGTGCAGTCAACATTTACTTAATAATGATATGTTAAAGCAAAAATTGCCATTTTAAGTAACTTGAAACTGTCTGAAGCTTAAAGCCAAATTAGCTTTGACGGCATCAGGGATTTTCAATGATTCGATCAGTGGATTTAATAATAGATTCAGTTTCCAAATGCTGTTTTAAATGTTTTAAAAGACATGGCTAAAACAGCCAGTGCTGTTTGTTTCTGCAGTGTTGCATCTTACTTACCTCTTCTCCTACACAGCACCCAGTATGAGCCCCCAGAACTGTGATTTGCCCGTCCACTGTGTGGCTGGACCAGCATTTCTCCCAGCCTTCTAATGTGTGTGATCAACCCACAAAGGCTTCTGGCTTGCAAGGCTCCAGCAATCATCCAAAGAATAGCTTGTTGGCTTTGGTTGTCTGACATATTCTAGCTGAGATATCAACATTCAGAAGAATTGTGTGGAGGAACAGGTCTTATTACAGAAACATCTCTGAACTTTAGTTCTAAGGGTACTTTGTTTGGTTTCCTGCCCTTGCTGTTTGTTATCACCAATAGGCACTGGGTGCACATGATAGACGCAAAAGAAATAGGTGAATGGATAGGAAGGCAGCGGAAGTCCAATTTCGCCTTCCAACAGCAACCTATCATGCTTTCACATCCCATCATCAGTGATGATGCCGTCAGCCCTCACCAGAAACCCCAGTGTCGGACAAGCGCTTAATTGCCTGGCAACATGTGTAAATAGCCCATCCTCTGGAAGGGAAGGAGGCTAATTCAAGCTGAACCCCATGGCCGGAGGGACTCTGACACATAACGTGACCTAGCAACAACATCACAGCATGGCTAGACCTGTGTAATGTGTGAGTGTGAGTGATGGAGAGTGAGACAGAGAGGGAGGGATAGAGAAAGAGAGAGATGAGAAAACGAGAAATGGGTTATCGTCATTACAAGGCTAATCGCTAACATCTGCAGTGAACTATCACATGGGAGCAACGGAGGAGGACCATTTAGTTAGTGCACATTTGTGTGTCCGTGTATCTCTAAAAGTTATTTTTGGCATGACTATTGAGGGCCAAGGCAACCGAAGCAGTAGCAGGTGTGATTTTGAAAATTGCCAAGGGGCCAAACAACCAAGAAGTACCTATCACTCAAACAAGGCAAACCTCCATTACAGGATTGTCCAAATGGAACCAAAAATATTTCTTCCTTTCTCACTCTCTCCATTACTGTCTCTATCAGTTCCTCCTCTCCGTCCCTCTGCTGTCGTATGTTACAGACTGTGTTGACGGATAGCAAAAGAGCAGCAAAGCAAAGACAGAAAATTCATGTTGTACCTTAGAATCATTTTGCATCAGATAGTCGTGAGTTTCAAAAAGATTCAGGTGTTACATTTGAAAATCAATTCAGTGTTCTTGAAGGTTTGATCCTTGCAAACTCGATGCATTTCTGTCCTCACGACCTGATATTCATCGAACTTTGGATGTTCCCCTCTATGCACCAGAGTGAGTGTTAGTCAACTGACTCTTTTAGTCATTTTATTTTCTCCTAGCTTTTAAGATTTCACTTAGAGGGACTCATTCAATGCATAACCTTGGTGAATTTTAGCACCAGCATACTTCGTCAGAACTGCTCGTCAGAGGGTTGAATGGTCTCAGACACCCCCACACCTTTCTGACGTTGGATTGTGGGGGGATTGTAACTTTCTGGCACCAACAGTCTGACATTCACAAGCAATGTTGGCCAGACGTACAGATGTGAGAAAGTCAGGTTGGAGCTTTTCTCTGTAGCTGTCTCTTCCAACTGGCTGTGGCGCTATATTGTGCGTACAACCAAGTGCAACACTATGACTGACTTCCAGGAGAAAGTCTGAAACTGTGCGCCATAGTCTCCACATCATATGATATTATTCAAACTGGTAAGTGAGGACATTTGAGGTTAAGAATAAGATGAGGATTGAATTTAAGCTTGTATATGTTAAATTCAACTGTGATCTCACCTTCACAGACAGCTAAAAATAAATCAAGCGATGATCTCATATTGAACGCCCCATCAAATAACTTTTTAATTGATCTTGTCTATAAATATTCATCGGTGATGAGAAAACTATTCCACAAATGACAGGGTAACACAGATCACTTGGAGGAGCTTGTTATGATCAGGTTCCTGATGGGATGAATGATTGCCAGTGGAAGATCCTCACACACGCTTGATTCCCTGCCTGGATGGTATGAGTTTTGTTTTTTTGCTTTGGTTCAGCTTGGAGAGAGATTACTGAGCGGGGCCTCTCTGCCAGTAGTGCTTCCAGCAGCCGTTAGACAGTTATCAGGGCAGAGAGTGTGAAATTATCTCTCACCGTGGTGACTGTCCACTCGCTCTGTCCCATGCTCCACTGCAGCATCTAATTAGCACCTTCCTGATGCCCTGTGCCACCACAGAGATACTGTACAGGCAAAGAGAGATTGACACAGAGGATTGAATCTTTAGAAGCCAGAACATGCTCACATGTACAGACACACTGTTGTACTAGCAACTAGGCAATACTTTTGATCTTTAAGGGGTTTGTTCAATATTGTTTAACATGGACCCTATTTTCTCATGTTTTTGTGTGTAAGTGACTAATGGGAACAACATTTTCTTTGGAACTGGTCCAGTATTGGGTGAGCCAGCTGTAGTCGGCTACAGTGTGTCAATTTATGTCCACCAAAATTGCTTGTTTTTGCCACTGGTATGCTCAGATTGGTATTCTAACTGTCTGACAATTTATGGAGAGGATCCCTACAGAGATAGACCTTGGCCATCTTGCGCCAGTGATGTCCTTTGGAACCGAAGTTGGTGTAGCATCGACCTCTGTGGTATTGAATACGCTCTATCCGTCCAATTGCAAGCAATGCTATTGATTACGAGCACAGCATTGGCACACACAGCTCTCAGTCATTATGTCAAACCCCCTAGCTAGCTGTACCCAAACAGAACAACAAATATTTGGACACATATGGGGCAGTAGCTCAGTCCATAGGGACTTGGGTTGGGAACCAAATATGGAGATTGGTAGCTGGTGAGGTGCCAGTTTGCCTCTTGGGCCCTGCTGAGGTGCCCATGAGCAAGACATTGAACCCCCAACTGCTCGGGGCACCTTCCACCTTCCACCTTCTTCTTCTTCTTCTACTACTTCGTCTTCTTCTCAGCATTATTATTATTATTATTATTAGCATTATAAGATCTACCTTATATGATAGAAACCATCTTTGGAAAAATATATATATTTGATGTCTGCTTTGTTTGTTTTTTTGGAGTTTTATTTTGTTTCTGTTGGCTTTGAATGAAGTGTTTATATGGTGATGACAGAGATGGGGACTCGAGTCATTGTGACTTGGACTCGAGTTGACTCGAATCGCTGTTTTGATGACTTGTGACTTGACAAAAAATAAAAGACTTGAGACTTGAATCAGACTTGGAAGTTAAAGACTTGGGACTTGACTTGACTTGAGACACGATGACTTGAATGACTTGAGTGTTACTCACATCATGTTTTCGGTTAGAATATAAAATTAATAAATTAATTTAAAAAATAATGTTGATTACCCGGTAGGAGTGCAGGCTGAGGATGGCGTTGTCATGATTGGATCACTACCGTGTCAATCAGTCATGCCCTCTCTACGTACCTTACGTGTTTATTGGAGAAACAGGCCCTCTTATATCAGATAGGCATCAACATGTCAGTGGGAGGAGTACCGAGAGTCATCGTCTTGGGCTTTCAGAATTACCATTATTACGGCAGAAGACGAACAGCACAGTGCAAGACATGCGGCATAAACATCTCGGACAGCCAGATGACAACTTCAAACTTTGTTCGTCATTTGAAGAGCCATTCTGCCCAGTAAGTGCTTGTCAATTAGCTAATATTATCTGGTTAGTCGGTAACGTTAGCTTGATATGATACGGGGGTGGGGGGGTGGGTCGGTTTAATGGAACTTGTTTTTTAATTTGTTGACATTAACCCCAGAAAACGTGAGCGAACATTCCGACCGGTTCATCACAAGACCGGCTGTACGTTTTATGAACGAGCAACACAGGGTTAAATGAGCGAAATGGGTGATTTTGGCCGCTGCCTTGGTTAGTGTGTGTGTGTGTGTGTGTGTGTGTGTGTGTGTGTGCGCGCGCGCATGCATGGGGGTTGTCCCTGCAAAGTAGACATTGCAGCAATGAAGTCAATGTTTACTGACAGTTACTTATATCTTGTCTTTTCACTTTATTAAGATCAGATTCTGCAGGTAAAATTACAATAATAAGGTGACTTGACTTGGACTTGACCTGACATAACCTGTGACTTGACTTGACTTGACTTGACTTGCCCAAGAAAAAATGACTTGGGACTTACTTGAGACTTGAAGGTTAAGACTTGAGACTTACTTGACACTTGCACATGTGTGACTTGGTCCCATATCTGGGTGATGAAATTACTCTTTATTTAAATGGAGTGTGGTTGGTTTGGCTTGTTTCTTGTTAAACAAAGGATCTTACTTGATAACCAAAAAGTCTTTCTCAAAAGGGATCCTTTCCATTAGTTGTCAGACAAGAAGAATAATAATCTGAGCCTGCCAGTGGCAAAATTAAGCACTTTTAGTGGCCTCAAATGGTTACATTGCAGCTTGTTTTGGCACTGCCAGCTGCAGCAGTCTCACTTTATACTGGACAAATTTAAAAAATTGCTGCTCCCATTTGTCACTTAGGCACAAAAACATGGGAAAATAGGATGCTGGTTGAAAAGTATTGAACTTATCCTTGAGTGAAAACACAACTGCTGTATAACATTATTTCAGGTGTATGATGTAATCAAACCTGAACTGTAGACGCAGGTTACTGTATCATTATGCTGCTGAAGTATTTCTAAAGAAAACTGAAGCACCTAAGGTTAATAAATATGAAGAAAACAAAGCTTTCTGTGAAATCTAGTCTCAGGAGAAAGCACCAGATGTTCCCTTTTCACTAATGAATCTATATTGTGTTTAAAATGAAATATGCCGGTAAAGCTATAAACCTTGGTAAACATTTTATAGAAACATATAGTCATACAGTGTGGGCATGCTGAAGAATGTATCAAAGATCAAGTGATTTACAAGTGACATTACAAAATGGGTACTTCAGTTATAATTAAAGACGGCTGCATACCATGATCTTATGCATCATGCATAAGGTGATCTCGCTTGAAGCACTTGCGCGGAGTTTCTGGTGAGCTGCTGTTTAACTTTGTAATTTTACTTTATAATTAATTAGCATAATTTTCTAACAGAGATGTACCCTTCTGACATTTTGAAAAATTAATCACATTGTTATTCGTGATTCACCAGACGAACACATGGCCAGAATTGTAAATTAACACATAAGTGCAGCTGTAAGTATGTAAGTAAATACCAGCCACACTACCTTTAAAACACCTTCAGTGCATAACTAGGCTGCCAGGACAGGTTTATGAAAACAAAAGCTGAAGTTTAACATCATAATTCTGTTACTATTGTGTTGCCTTATTCCATAAATTAATACAAACACTGTAACTTCCCTATTTTATGATTCATAAATAAAGAACATAATGCACTGTAACATAACCTGAGCTCTTTTTCTTGTCTATGATACAATTTGTGACTGTTATTTTTAGGATTGCTCACTCATTATCTCGTGTATGTAAAAGAGAGACGGGCATGCAGGGGTGATGTGCCATAGACCTTACGCATTTCAAATAAAAGATCAAATAAAACAGTAGAGATGTACAGGATGGCAGGAAAAAGAGTTATGCAATGGTTTCGATGTAAGTAGGACAATCATGAAATTGTTCTATTCTGCCTCGTCTTTCTTTGAACACAGTCCGTTGGTTTGGTAATCTGAGCCTTAAAAACAAGAACAAGTTGTGCTGTAAGATCACTGGTGTTACTTTTAATAACCTCCAACATCAGTATGAAGAGAGGGTCATCTCTAAAGTTTGGTTGATTGTCTCAGACTCTCAACATCCCCTCCATGTTCAGTTTCAGATGCTTCCATCAGGGCGGAGGTTTTGCCTCCCAAAATGTAGAACAAAGCGTTACAGATCGTCCTTTGCTCTGTGTGCCATCGCTTTTCTTAACCAGCAATGACCATTAATTGTCCATGATTTATCCCTGGCAGTGTGTGATTGTGGATTCTGTGTGTTACCTTACCTTACCGATCCGATCCTTACCAATCCGATCCGATCCGATCCTTACTGATCCCATCCAATCCCATCCGAGAACTGTCACTATGTAAATGTATTAAAGCACAAAATTAAAGGCCCAATCCACTGGAACAGTTTTGGACATTACTGCATGGCTATATGAAAGTGTTTTAAATGAATAAAGTAGCCAAGATTGCAACCACCTGTTGGTGTTTAAGAGATCAAAGCAAATGTTGTGTCTTTGTTGGTTCTCCTAATCTCAGCAAATCTCAGCATCAGCCTACTCACTCAGTTGTTACAACTGATCAGTTAGCTTGAGCAGGTTGCAGACTTCCTAAATGACTAAACAATTGCAGCAGGTAGTAGCTACAGGATGCTGTCAGAGTATTGATGTGGGAAGTGTTTACTCAAGTATGCAGGGTTTCAGTCTTGGTTATGTTTTTCTATCCAGTAAGTGGTTGTTGAGGTGTTTCCAACACAGTGAGTACACATTGTTGCTGGGTAAATCCTCAGAATATCAGCAACTGAAAAAGCAAATTAAAAAACCTGTAACAAGTGTGTTTGAATATGAACACTCGCTGTGTATGGCAATGTGTGACATCTACCTTATACCAACTCAGAATATGCTCTGGCATACATTTTACCAATGGTGTGTGTGACCAAACAAAAGCATTGTGTCTTAGCAAAAGATGAGCCAGGTCAATTTTTTTTTGCTGAGCAACCTTTAGTTTTTCTGCTGGAGCCCTCAGCATCCTCGTTAAAACTCAAATTTGTAATGTCATCAAGTTTAAACTCCTGAGCTGCTCCATAATGAATTTGTGAAGATGTTATGGACTGAATTAACATGTGTACAATAACTTCTGGGTAGAAATGGCACTGAGCAATCGCTGCCCACCTAAAAAGCCCCACTAAAAAGTTGATGTTAGTTTTTGTGTATGCAATATTTAGAATATTTTGACCACCTTAACTTAGCCATCAAGAGTGCTTTTATGGTGTGCAAGCTGTTATCACAAAGCCACCAGACTCTTTTGACAAAGCAGTCAGTTGCTGGTCCACTGTTGCCTCAATTAGTTAGTGTGTAATGCTATTTTGGCCAGGCCTTGCTCGTAAAAGAGATCATTTGATCTCAAGCAAATCTGCCTGGTAAAATAAAGGGTTAAATAAAAATAAATAAAGAATAAAATGTAAAATATTTGCAAAATAAAATAATATTATATAAGGAAAATAAACTATTTCAAATATGTGCAGACTTAAACTGATATTGATGGTTTTAGTTGGGCTGTTTTAGGTGTTTAGCAAAGCAGCACTACATAACATGAGCACAGCAGAAACATCAGATACATTGGACCACTGTTAAGGATATATCTTTAATTGTTACATTTACAGCCAAATATTACAACAGAAATGAACAAGTTTGCAGATTTCACATATCTCTGCAATTCATAACAATTGCCAGTTGCCACCTGGAGGTGTTGGTGCAATGTCACGGTGATTCAGTCTATGGGTACATGTTCTGTTTCAGGACTGAAATCACTACAGTAGAATATGTGGGTATATAAAGAATACAATCATTTTGTGGGTCCATAAAATCAAAATCTCCCATTGATTGTCTATGGAGCAGCTTCAGACTTTATACCCTATGACATCACAAGTTGGAGACTTACCTCTCTGGTTTCTGGCTTTGAGAGAGAGGAGCTCATGTTCACAAATATTGATTAAACTTTCTTAGGCCATTGAAATAACATACTGGGATTCTTTATTTGGGTGCTGTTCCCCTTTAAGAGCCTGTGTTATGCTGTATGTCCACAATATGCGACCAATTTGCCGAAACTTGCGTCTGATCTGCAGCACCGGTCACTTGTGGCTGCAGCTTGATTGGCTCTGTTGATGTGTGCACTATTTGAATTATTCAGATTGTCACACCCTCTCGTAGATGCACCATCACATCACTGTGGGTAAAATAGCTGTTGCTATTTGTTCCATCAACAAAAGTGGGGTGAAGTTGGAGCTGAATCTTTTGAAAATGTATTGGATAAATGTCATTAACCAAGAATCAAGTCAAATGTCAAGTCAAATGTCATTAACCAAGAATCAAGTCACTTTTGGATATTGCAATTATTTATGCTCATACCAGTGACACACAAAGCTCACATTGAAAGCATCTAAACATTTAATTAGCAATTAAAACAAGGCTTTATTTAGGTTTTTCAGGTTGGCACCTCAGGCCATTCATTCAGTCAGCTCAAACACCGTTTTTGCAATTAGCTTATGTTTTGTAGCGTCTGCCGAACTTGTCTAAAAGTGATTGTGGTTTACATGCATGGCCGTTCTGGTAATCTGCAACCTGTCAATCAAACCTCCATTATTAACATAATTGAAACATCCACATCTATCAATAATGCTGCTGGGGGTGAGTGAAAATGTGGATACAAAAGGCAAAATATGGCCTTTTTTGCTATTTAAAGTTGACGCAAAATTCAATTAATTCAAACCCACCAAATCTATAAAAGTTAACTCTACTTGGAGTTTTAATATATGTCTGAAGCAAAGGTATTTCTCAATGCTTTACTGGGAGGGCCACATACACATTAGAACACGCACTCCCAAAAATACAACAAGCTCTCCTGTCTGGTGGCATCAGACCCCAGAGAGCTACACGGGAAAAATCGTCTAAGCAGACTAAAGCACAAAAGTATAGACAGAGTAAAACAATGGCAAGACAAAAAAAGTCGACAAGAAATGGAAATGGGGACTTTGAAGAGGTGCATGGGACTCACTGCGAAGGAAAGACAGAAGCGGGAATATATAGAGATTTGAAGGAAGTGGAAATGGAGCGCAGGGAAAGAATTGAAGCAAGTTGAGAAGTAAGATGGAAAGGGACAAAGCCTCTGAGAGAGAATTGAGGAGAGAATGACGGAGCGGGGCTGGACAAAAGACTCTGCTGAAAGCAAGACAAGAGCAGCTGAAGAAAGAAACAGTCCAGTGGAAACAGCTGAGGATGATGGAGGAAGGCCGACACAAATGTACAGAATCCCAGTGGGAGATATTGACAGTGGTCGAGAGTGGAAGCTGAGTTGGATGAGCTTTGTGCTCAGGGACAGACACTCTTCTGTAACATGCTCACTTATCTAACCTTGAGGCCACTGCTGCCATGTAAGTTAGAATACTAACAGAAAAATCAGCAAACACACACACACACACACACACACACACACACAAAAAGATGACCAGAGTTAGTTTCAACACTTTAATTAATCTCCCCCACTGTATCCTTTTAGTTAAATTTGGGAATCCATCCATCCAAAGCCAATCAAATGGCTGCCTCAGGATTTTCAAAGGTCATGGCATCCGCCTTTTTTGTGATATTTTCCCCAGACCTGCTTTAAGGAGCTGCACAGCTGAAACACAAACTTTTTTCCCCCCCCGAGTGTGAAATTGAGGCATGAACATTCAGACTGATAATCTGGGATAGTGTGTGGCTTATTTCGGCTCAAAATGTATCTGTCTAATTAGTGAATTTGGAGCTGAAAACCGTGTTGAATTTTTAATTTCTGAGGGAACACAGCGTGAGTGTTAATAATTCAGATATTTATGGCTGGATGCATTTAATGCCAGCGTTCTAAGCTATTTAGGTTGCAACAGAGGTATTTAGCACCAAAAAATACATTTAATGTTTTGTTACTCACTTCACATTCACAAAGTTTGGCTTGTTTAGAGCAAAATCCATCTTTTTTTCTGCCAAAGCAAATGCCCTACCCCTGTATGTCATGCACTGTATAATATGAACCCAAAACTACATTTTATGTTTTGTTTTCCTGTTAGTTATATTTACATGTGTGTTGACAGGGAGACAGCATGGAGAGGCAGTAAGAGATGTGTGAAGGATTTGTACTGTCTGTCAATAAGGCCATAGTGTAGGCCTTGGGTTATTCATTTCCTCTAGCATTGTGTCCTCTCACATCCTCTTCAAAATCTATTCCAACAGGCCTGACAAGTGGTAGTGATGCATTAACACTGAATTTTGCTGCCTCGGAGACCATCAGCCCCACACAAGACGGAGTGATAGAGACAAGAGAAGCCTGAAGGATCCAAAAAATAATGAATGCAGCCACCCTGGACCAACAGTAAAATACGTTATATGGCCTTTGGGATCTAAATGTACTCCATGACTCGGCCTTCAACAACACACCTTGTTTAAAACGAGAGAAAAATGCACACCTACACTTGACAGCAGCGGCACAGAGCACAACGCCGTGAAGCATCTGCCATCCCCCCTCCATGCCACGTCCCATTTTGCGCTGCCAGCCCACAACTTTCTTCTTTTTTTCCCCCCTCTCTCTCTCTTCCTGCAATGCAAAAGAGTTGCTGGTGTTGCTAATGGAAACGTCCCATTAACCAGGAACGATGAAGAGATGAGTCAGGGAGGATCACAGTGACCACACTTCTGTCTCGCCATTAAGCCGGCTGGAAGTAAAGACCATAATGTGCAGAAGGCTACATCAAGAAAGGGAAGCAGTATTTTCACAAACAAACAGCATTTGTTAGAGAGGAATACAGTTAATTAGAGTGCAAGTCATGCAAGATTCTGCGAATCCCTCAGGCATCTATGGATACCGGCCCCAGATAGTCTGTGGTTACTATTCTGTTCTCTGTTTAAGTGGCAAGTTGGTTGTTGTGCATAGTAAGCTTACTCACCTCAAAGAGAATTGGTTGGTGCTGTTAATATTATTTCATGATGTGTTGTACCCGTCTCAGAGGCCTGCGCGTTATTGGTTTTCTTGTTTGTGTCTTTCACTGTGGGGGACAAAAAGAAGAGAGGCAGAGGAAATGCAGAGAAGGGCATAACTAGATTCTTAGAGATAGATGCTATGCAATTATTTTGAGTTATGCAAACATGTGTTTGCTGCATGACTCACAGCTCATGTGGGTGGTGTTTTTTCCGTAGCCCTCCGAATGCAACCCAAAACAAAGTGCTCTGTCACTTGGTGCAATCGAACCCCATAGGATGGCACAAAATCTTCTGCGGAGGACAAAGAAAAATAACATATGCAAATAATCACAGCAAGAGGAGGGGATTCAATACAGATGATTTATTTGCATATGTGTTGTTATTCCTGGACTTGCTCGCTGTAACGGTTAGCAAATGTTGCATTTTGGGAGGTATAATCAACCTCAGACAAACAAAATTTTGTGCTCTGTCGTTATCTCAGTTTGCTGTAATAACATACACAACGCACTGCTGTTGAAGGGCATGTTCCCCCCCGATGTGATTGATGTAAACATGGTGAGGCATAAAACTAGTAATATAAAACATTCTTATGTGCGCTTGTCATGCCTCGCGATTGGCTCTGCGTGTGCATTTGGCACGGCATTGGGAGAGCACTCATGTCCATACTTTACAACATAACTCCAACGGTGGCTTGTATCCGGCAACCTTAATCCAAATGGTGAACTGCTCTTTGATTTATCCACGTGTCAGACATAGGGCTCTTGGCACCGCCGTGCATGAACAAAGGTGGAAATTATGTGAGATGTAATTCATGAGGACAGAATGGACAGCCATAAAGGGATCCCAGTGATGACTGCTCAATGTGTTTCAGTGGGCCTTAGGGGGGAGTAAGTACAGGGACATGAGGTAACACATCTCCGACTATTGCACTTAATCTCAAAGACGAACCTTACACAAGGCTATTAATATTTCCCACACGGAGAATCCGACACCGTGGGTATCTGGAGGGCTGCAGAGTTGTCACCAACTGTGCCCTCACAGAGCAGCACTTATTCGAGAAACTTTTTGTTTTTGCATCCATTATGCTGATCTATTTTAACCGCCTAATAATCGAGACATAAGGGTATAGATGGGTGAGGAGTAAAGTACACAGAGCATCAGCAACTTTAGCCTGCAAGGAATTTATTTGTTATTTTGAGTCGTTTTGAGTTCTCTTCGTCAGCACTCTCTTCTTTTATCGTATCCGCTGGGGTTTGTCTCCATCTTTTACGCAGACATAAATTCTCACACACCATGCACGTCTGTCATGGTGTCTCTGCTCTGCAGCTGTGTCTCGTCCTCTGTGGGTTTTGACTCAGGTGTGGCTGCATGTTGGCATTGTGGCACTAGTGTGTCCCCTGGTGCTCAGTCCCTGGAGGCTACACACTGGCCGCGGAGTGTGTGCATATAAATGTGTGCGTGTTTCTAAATGTCTCACTGTGAGGCTGTGTTGACTTTTATTTTTCATTTAACTTATCCAGATGACAGAGCCTAGAAGCTGTGTGTATTTAAATCTAAATATTTATTGCCAACATCTGCAACAACCACTTTTTTGTTAGCTTTAATGATTCAGATGTCTTTGAAATGGAATTGAAGTTTTAATCTCGTGATTGTATGCCCATGTTTTCTCACTTGTCTCGCCCATCTACAGGCAAACATTTGCATCATAATACTCACAAAGACGGAGAGAGCCAAGGAAGAAACTACCAATATTTACCCAGTCTCACTCGTCTCTGCCAAACATATAAACAAGGGGAAAAAAGACAAGGAATGCAAATTAAACTGAACAAGAAACAATAAAACTCTCGGATATAATTCAAGATGAGAACTGACCGAGGGAAGAATTGGAAATGATGTTGCATTACTATTTCAACCCCCCCCTCCTCCACAGAAAGGGGCTGGTAGTGACGGATGAGCTCATACATCACACACACCACAGCGCTGACAGCTGCCACTGTCACAGCTCAACTCCGACCCTCCGCTTCATTCATCTGACTGCGTGTGCGAACACATTCCAGGCAAGTTGTTCGCCTCTGCTGACATGGAAACATAACCACACACACACTTGCACACGCACTGAAACTAACAAAGTCTCATGTTTATCTGGCTCTGCATATTTATGCTGATACTGCACGCATGTGTTTGCACCTTCACAGACACACGGAGGTATTCCTCGGGGCTAAATCCCCTTATTCCCCATTTTCCCAGTCCAGTGGCCCTGCAAGTGGGTTAATAGTGTGCAGGGGGGCTCGGACAGACCCTCTGGCATCGGCTAATGGTGGGTACGGTTAGCGTGAAAATGCCACATTGACCCCACTCAGGTACCCCCATTACTCACACAGTACCTCTGCACATGTTCCCACATTCCCCATGTAGGTGTGTCTTGGGTTGTTTTTTGTCTGTAGGTCTTGATGTAACAGATTTGCTCTCGTCCACGGTGGTCATATATCAACTGGAGGAATCGACGGGGGTGATGGGAGACAAGTAGCGCTCATGTGGATGCTGGTTGTTAAGCTGAGACCAAAACCATTACAGTTGTATGTGCTTCATTTTCAAATGCATTCTGTCCTAAAGGGCACATTCAGGCCTGGCTAGTGACTCATGTGGATGTGGTGTATCAGACCACTTTGAGTAATCGTATCAAGATTGCTCTGGCCATGCTCGTGACACGGCTCTGGGGTTGGCAATGTCTGTCCATTTTCTTAAATGATCTCGGGACAATGTCAAGGAGTCAGGTCTGAACATTATCTAGATTTTCCATTTAACACATGTAGCACATAAAAGGAGACCATCAATGTCAGAATTGCTTTCACCTACTGGAAATACTTGGATTGGTTTAGACGAGGGATGGCGCCTGTGGAGCGTGGGCAGGAGGCAGGACATGATATGGATTACACTGTGGTCTCATAGCTGGTTCTTAATTTGGTCATAAACGAAAGTCTCTTGTCAATCCTTAAATTCGTCCAAAGATTTCTGCATCAGCCCTTACAGACAGACAGACATTTTCATTGCCATTTTGCGTCAAGGACTCTTCTTCTTCAATCTCACATGTTTGTTTTCTTCCAGTTACGCTCAAGCGGCATGATAAAAACGTCACCTACTCACTGTGAATTCTACAGATACCTGCTTTATTCACACATGAGTTTGACTGGACATTACATGGAGTTTTTACTAGGTAGGATAAAGGCTGCATCTCATTTACACCCCTTCCCCTTGGTTTTGCGCGTTCACATGAGTGGTAGGGGTGTCTCAATTCTCTTTTGGAGTAAGGGCTAGGGCCAAGACCGAGGGCTACATAGCCCTTGAAACGAAGATTCCGGAGGACCACACTTGAAAGAGGAGTTCCACATCATCCACTACGTAACTATCAAACAGACGGCTGGCAAAAGTTTTTTTTATGAAGCAATGGCTGAACGATCTCCCAGACAATCACACAAGTGTATTTTCAGCATTTTAGTTGATATTATAATCACAGCGCTCATGTTTCATGATACACTTGATACAATGTTCAAGCGGTTTTGCTGACGTTAACGTTTCGGTGTTCCTTTCGGGTGTCACAACCTGAGACGACGGCATTTTCGTTTGTTTGTGTCAACTCTTTTCACTTGCGGGAAGGCATGATGACGCAAGCGGTAATGGAGTGGTGTCTCATTTCTTAGGGGAACGTTTCTACCCCTAGCCTGCTCAACTCTGTATAGAGGGGCAAGGGGAAGACACAGAAGAAAGGGGTGGGGGAGGGGTAAGAATGAGAATTGGGATTCACCCAAAGTCTGTTTAATGTCTAATCCAACAGATTCAAACATTTGTGTTCTTGCGTACTTGCGAGTAATGCCTAATTTCAGGTTTGCAGTGCATGTGTAAAAGGGGCTTCTGTTAGTGTGTGCGGTTGGACAATCCACTACTTCAGTCCAGACTAAAATATCTCAACAAGAAGGATACTGGAATTGTAGTGATATTTTGTACAGCCATTCATGGTCTGTGCCGCTCTGAAGGTATGTGTCTGTGTGTAAATCTGTGATTGTCACTAGTTTGCCTTAACTTTTGCCAAAAAGATTAAAAATAACTTTTGTTTTATGACATTGTATTGTGCTGCCATGATTAATTACTGCAATGTACGAAATGATCCGTGTCAGGCCAACAGATCCTGACGAAATTTCTTCCCTTATGATCAATTTTCATATGGCAGTAAGTGCAATAATTTCCTCTGATGTTCAGGGATATGGTCTCTCCTCCCTCTGCTTTATAACACTGCAGGAAAAACTGCAGCGAGGAGTGCTTGACAAAAATCATCCAAACTCATACTAAGAAATTACTGTACCACCAAACTGGCAGTTTTTTCCCAATTAAATGCTATGGCAGCTGATTTCACTGATGAGCACATATCAAACCAAAGAGGGGGGGACTAATCAGTGAAATCAGCTGGAGTGTTGTGAGGAAGATGAATGAAACACTGCAGACTCTTGGCACACCATGGCCCTCGGGTGGAGACCTTCTGCTCTGTGTAGTATGTGCCTAAGCCAATTGAAGCACCAGGGTGCTCTGGGTTTGAATTTTCTCTCTGTTCTCATGTTTTAGAAGCGAGTGCACACACTCTCCACATGGTCATTTGCAAATCAAACCCGTGATTATGTGCATTTTGTCTGTGATCGCGATCCTAAGTCATTTTCAGAGTCAATGGACCAGATCAGTCTTGGAGGCAGCCTTTTATTCTCTTTCTCAGTTTTTGAATCCTTCCTGTCCGCATCTCAGCCGAGGCTCTGGATTCACCACACAGGCGATACTTGCCTCCCAGAACCCTATTATTATTATTACTTTACTCCCTCATTTACTTTTAATGCTGCAGGCCCTAATAAATCCCGCCTGGTTTCGCCTTCCTCAGATCTTACTCAGCACAGTGGCTTTGCAGGGAAATGAGGACCTTTTCAAAGCATGATTCACCATGTGAAACAGTGCAATAACAACAACATCATCGTGGCGGAGCGGTAAAATACAGAAGTTAACCGACTTGCCTGTGTAAATAAAAGTAAAATTATGTAAACAAATAGCAACGGATGGTATTTCAGAAGGTTAGTGAGGGATTTTGCGCCGCAGTTGGAGCTAAAGGCGAATAAAATCAGCTAAGAATCCAAATGAAGAAAACAAATAATATAAATAGAACAAAGTGTGTTTTTACTGCTCTTCGAACCATCACATAGACTTGTTAATTGTTCTTTCTCCTCTGTCTTTATTCCCTATATGTTTCAGCGTTCCCTCTCCGCCACTTGCTGCTCCCTTTATCCAGCACATGATCTACACTTCACAGAGCAATCTTTTTATTTTTATCTGCCTCTGTATTCCTCTTCTCCTTTTCATAAGAGGCTTTACTGTTCGGTTTTCTTTAAAGTTTAAGAGGCCTAATCAACCTGAAGCACACACGCAGATGTATGCAGCATATCTTGGATGCTAGGTGAAGTTGCTAGCTTTTGAATTCAGGGTGTAGTGTTTGATTGACATCTACATGTAAGACAGTTTTTTTGGTTTTTTTTAGCAATACTAGCAACATAGTTCTGGGGTTGGCAGTGTTGGTTTGTAAATCTGGTTGGTCCACCAGCAGACTGAAATATCTCAACAACTATTACACCATGTCTACACATCTTGTAGAGCACGAGCAGCATGTTGGCAGAGCAGCAGCAGCACCTTCAGTCCTCCATCAAGAGGTCCACACAGGATGCCTTCAGGCACTGTACTGAAGTGTAAAATACATGTCCGGTTGAGGTTATGGCTGTGAATTCTCAGAGCCTATCAGCTATCATCTGACAGCAATAAAGCCTCCGAGGGCAGTGGCCAATATTTCGGAGGTTCCAGTGTAGCCAGCAGATATCTGGGCCAAGACTCCTCCTCCCTGTGGCTGTCATTGTTTACAGTTCAGTTCAACTTGAGACAGGTCCAGATAACATTTCGGCTGATCTCTGTAAACATAAATTAGAAAAAAAGGGTAGCAATATTACATTTTGGGCAATGTGTTCAGCTTCTTTTGCTCTCCACATGGACTGTTTACCTGCAGACAACCAAAGTACACTCATCTGTGACTAGTCGGTATAGTTCTGGGCAGTGTGGCCCAAAATTGGCATCACGGTATTTTTCAAGATTCTGGTGTTTTCATGGGGATCACAATATTTTTTCCTTTGTATAGGTGGTGTGAGGTGTTTGGGGTGGGATAAGGTTTGGTTAATGGTTATTCTACTGTCAGGAGGACAGCGTTTCCTGCAGATGACAACAATTTTTTTTGGCTGTTTATCTTTGTGTATCAGTCTGTGTCCCTGTCTGAGTAATTTGAGGGTCCATGAATGCAGCACAGGTGGAACTTTCCTCAGCAGTAGTTTGTGGAGCTTTTAGTCACACGGTGGATTACTGATCAGTCGATCCAGTCAGAGCTGATCAAATCAGATCCATGGATGTAAGAAGCAAGTGAAAGTAAACTTTTAGACCCAACGTAATAAATGGTTAAACTTCACTTTGTCTGCGCCTGACATGCTGCTGCTCCATATGCTCCCACAGTAAGCTCTGCACTGTGAAAATGTGGAGCAACAACAGCACACCTAATGAACCGTCCAGCTCCAGAAAATCTAAACTTGTCAGTAAATATTTTAGTCATGGCGGGCCGCCACAAAAAAATGGATGTGTTGGAAAACCCTGGACGTCATGAATCTAAACACATTTCAATGTCATCATACTATGGGGTCACAATTCTCTAAATCCACCATTTGATTAGACTTTTGATTTAAGGTCATGATGCAATTTGAATTTTAATTTTAACTTTTTTTCAGTAATGATGACTATGCCGTTTTCAGACATTTGAATCTTGTTTTGTAAAACTCAACAGATCATAGGTTTTATGTCCTGACGACTCTTCTTCATCAAGTGTGATGTAACTGCTGTAATTTTATGGGTGGGAGGGATTTACCACAGGCCATATGTTCAGATTGAAATAATTTATGTAAAATGTGGCCTAATAAATAACAATAATTTATTTCACCAACTGTCAATTAAAACACCATTTAAGACAAAAACAATGGCCACTAGATGGCAGAATTTTACTTTACAGAAACAGCTTGAGTTTCCTCACCTGCAAAAAGCCATTTTTACTTTGACTTATCAAGCATAACATGCAGACTGTAGTTTTTCTGTCAATGACAAAAAGCCTCCACATGTATTTTCACATTTCACACAGATATCACTATTTCTCAGAGGTTGTATCCAAATGACTTTTGTGATTCCTTGACTTTACCTCTCGCAGGTTGACATGACTTTTTTGTTTTGACCTTCATGTTCTTCTCAGGATGAACTGTATCACTGCGGTGATCCCCTAACTCTTCATCTAGCTCATCAGATCAAAATTTATCCAGTACTTTGATGTATAACCAAATAACCTGTAAAACTAATGACACCAGCCTCAACTCTACTTTTTGTTCGGTGCTATTTAGCAAATATTAGCATACTGATGCTGTGTTTCAAATCGCTCACACTGAGAAGTATGGAAAAATGCAGTACACCATGAGTACCCGGATGGTGCACTCAAAACAGTCAAGAAGTTGAGTGTGGAAGTATGGACACTTTCACCCTCAATGGTCGCCATTTTGGCTACGTAGCGGAAGGGGAGGGACCACTTTTCAAACTGTAAATGGTGACCGTGAACGTCGCTGCATTGTACGAATACATGTGTTTTTTGCACTAAGCACCACTATACTGTTTTCAGGTATAAGCCAGCAGTATGTTTGTTGGGTTAATTTAGCAGTCTGTAATGATTTGGTACCGCAAACAATAATGCGAATGGTAATGCTAGTTTGCTAACTAGCTGATTTGCTAGCTAACAGAAGTATGTGATTTGAGACACAGCATAACTCACTAAATTAAGAGTGTACATGGTGAACACTTTACCTGCTAAACATCAGAATTTTAAATAGTCATTGTGAGAATATTAGCATGCTGACATTAGCATTTAGCTCAATACACTGCTGTGACTAAGTACAGTCACACAAAGCCTCCAGCATGGCTGTAGATTTTTTAAGTCTTGTTAAACTCCCATTTGGTGATAGAGTATAACTCTACCAGAGAAGGAGTGATAAATTTTGCGCATGTATTTTGTGTCAGTACATTCTGAAGTGTTTTTAAATGTAATTATTCACCTTACAAATTTTCTGTAGCTGTGTGTGAAACAAAAAATAGTGTGCGCTTGTGTGATGATAATGTCAAGAATGTGAAAAAGCCTTGAAGTGAAGGAGCTGAATGTGAGCGGCGGGTTTTGCGTTGTTAGTGTTGGATTTCAGAACGACTTGTCAGCTACAGTAAGTGACAGGGGAACAAGCAAAAGCTGTTATTGTTGTGCCTGTCAGGCAGAAATTCAGGACAGCACACCCATCCCTCTCTCAGACATTTATCTATCCTTCCAGCTGCTTGACTCCAACCCAAACAAAACACTGATTGCTCTCACTTCTACACATTTTTCATGAGGAAATAATTAAGAGACATGCCTCTGATTGGTGACTGAGTGTGTGTTTGCAAACAGTACATCACAGCAGTCAGTCTACCATGATATCTTTGTAAAATAATAAATAAAAAAAAGTTTCCTTTTACTTTTCAAACCATTTTTTCCCTGCAGAAAATAATCTCAATCATTAGGGTGTTGTAAAGGTACTTGAGATATGAGTCATGAGTAATAATACCCGGAGCCGACATTGAGCACAATGGGCTTTATTTTTCCATCATTCACTTGTTGCTTCTGTGAGAGATGACACTGTTACAATACATGAGACTTTTTCTGTCTCATAGCACAAAATAGCCGCAGCTCTGCAGAGCTTTGATAAGGTTATTGATCCAAGCCGATGACTCAGTGACTATGTGCAGACTGCAGCTACTGTAAATGTGTCTAATACATCACTCTTCACAGCAGTAAGCTGACTAAATCCTGAGAAGCTCACACAGCTTGAGTAAAAAAGAAATGACAAGAGACTGAGACAGGTGTATCCAAACACAGCAGAGCTGTAGCCACACTCTCCTATACACTCACTGTATCGTTGAGGTGTATTAAGTTTGTTTTAGCTTTGCAGAAATAGTGAGATCTCACAGTCTAAAATTTTCAGTTGCTGTCTTTTTACCTCAGTTTTTCTCTCTAGGCAGCAACCCGAATCTGAACTTTACGCTGGTAAGTGGTTCACTTAAAAGGAATAAATATCTCAGGAGTGGGTGAAGTTCCTGTCAGAATGGGTTTATCACAAGCTGAAGGATAACCTCACAGCTGCACAGTGTAAATACGGCTATCAGACACATACAATGGCCGTATAAATGCAGCCAGTGATTACTCACTGTAAGTGCTGTGATTTCTTGGTTTTCAAAAGCTCACCTTTTTGCACACATTGTTTGGGAATTGTTATTTTCTCCCCATAAAGTGATGACTTTTTTTTAAATAATAGGGTATTTTTACATATTTCACACATACCAATTCACATATTTCACCACATTTACATGTGGTGGAACCATTCAACAGCACACAGCAATTTCAAAGTGACTGTGCAGCTTGACCTCCAAGACACTCCGATAAAAGTTTTCATACATTCTTTTTAAAACTATCTTGCACTCTCTCTGGTTATATAAGTCTCCCCAGTACAATACAAAATGCCATCTCTGTCACCCATTCATGCATTGAAGGTATATTCGTTTTTCTACAAAGTTGATTAAAGTTAACTGTTTTGAACTAGTGATAAAGTTTGCTTGGTGAGCTTGGTGAATTTTGGACAGATCCATACACAGTGGAACAGAATACCTTTTACCTTTTAGTTCTTTATCAGTCTCTTGTATGTCTTCTTGAATATCCACTCCATGCCTTTAAACTGACCCATGACTTTTGGAGCATACACAGATGTAACAATCTGATTTTTAGCCAATGTTTTTTGTATTCTGAGTTATAAATGGCTCCGTTTATGGTTGAGACTTGATGAAAATACTCTCAGATCTGTCCAGTAAATATAAAGTAACACACAACTGCCATTTAGCCTCGCTAGCATAAGAACAGGAAACAGGAAGAAACAGTTAGCCTAGATCTGTCCAAAGGTAATAGAAAATGTGCCTACCAGCACATCTAAAAATCACTAATGAACACCTTATGTCTCGTTTGTTTAATTAGTTCAAAAACCGAAGGGCAACAACGACAAGCTGTGGTTGGGGATTTCTTGGCCAGGAGCAGTGACTTCCTGACTTGCTGTCACCATGAGGTTGCAAGGCAACAGAGCCTTCAGGAAATGAGATTCACTATTTAATTAATGACCTTTCGAGGTGTTGGTAGGTGATCTTGTTGCCTTTTGACAGAACCAGGCTGTTGTTTTCCCCTTTATTGTTAGAGAGTGGTGTCTATTTTCTCTCACCTGACTCTTGGCAAGAAAGTGAGTAAGCATATTTCCAAAAATATTGAAATTCCTGTGAATGCGTGTTAATAACTTTCCCAGATGATGTGATCCATGGGCAGTTAGCATACTTTTAAAATGTATGTGTGAAGCACAAATTGGTAGGAGTTAAAGTAACAAAGATGAACACTGTTGCAACAGCTCTGTGTGACCCAAAAAGTCCCAGTAAGTGTGAGGTATGTCAAAAGTTTGTCAAAGGGAGCTGCCTTAACACTTTTCAAAATTAATGTGCGTCTCACACCCTGATGATCTGCCACCCAGACAGAATGGAATCAATAGGTGAAGAGGTCACTCTCACTGCCACCCCACTGCATTTCATTTTCTTCCTCATATACATAACACTTCTTCATTTTTATATTCGGACCACAACTGATTTTCAGCCACAAACACTGAGCTCCTGTTATGAAAAGTGGTGCCCCCAGAATTTTTTTATGTTGGGGGCATATGGGGCCACTGAATGTCTTGGGATGGCACAACAAAACCAAAAGATGTAACTGAATTTCAGGAATTCTGTGCTGATGAGGCTGGTTGAAATCTATGTCAGTATGAAAGTTAAGGAATCACACACTAATATACTTTGGTTTCTTATTTTGAAGGTAATAATACTAGGCTAATTATCTGATGTGCATAGACTAGTACCGGTTCATTCATCAAAGTTTAAGTTCCCCAACAATCCTGGGTCATTAATATATACATGTTAGACAATTTGCTGTTCTTCAAATAGGCTGGTTGTCCTTTTCCTTAAAAATACATATACACAGCTTTAATTTGAAGGTTGATTGTGAGAAACAAAACCTTGACAGGGAACAAGCCCTCTCAAGTTTAGGGGCGACTCGTGGGTACCCATAGAATCCATTTTCATTCAGATATCTTGAGATGAGAGTTCAAGGGACTCCTTTGACAATCGCAATGCCAGTTGTAACCTTGCCAAAATTAAGTCTAATTTTGGAGCGTTATGTAGAATGATATGGTCGGTACTAGGGATGTTCCTGGTGACTAATTTCCCTAGCAACTAAACAAAAATTTTAATTTTAGACTAGTCAATTAGTCCAAAAAACGGAAAACACTCAGAAGTCAAAATTTAGCACAATTCATGAAGTATTTGAAACATTGTCCTCAAGAAATATTGTGTACTATAAAAGCCCTTTGAAGCCTTTAATCACGATCTTCAACAACCATGTTGGATTTTAAATGCCGCTGAAGTACGAGACACTTTGTGCCGTGTGGTATGAATGTGGACATGACAGCAACTCAGTCTAAAGTTAACCACTAAAATAACATCTAAAATAAATAAATAAATAGCCTCTGACTATTATTATTATTATTATTATTATTATTATTATTATCTGACAACAACTCACTTAAAGTTAATAAATAATATAACATCTCAAAAAAGATTCATTGCTGCTGAATTAATTTTTTAGATCAAAGTACTGCCAACTGATAGCTCTGTAGCACCCACTAGTGGCAGGCAGCTGCATGATAGTTAAGCAGCCTTGTACAAGATTAAAACACTAATTGGTTCAATGGACTAATACTTCTGGTGCAGACTAGCGAGGTGGTGGATGTATAACTGTTTAGATGACTGGGGGGGGGGGGGGGGGGGGCTCTGCATTTGAGTGGGAAACTGTGTATTCATTAGCATAGTGTGAACCAATATTGATCCAGTTTTAAATACCACACATCGGCCTGGTCAGTTTCCCCACAAAGATGGAGCTTCCACTCTGATCGCAGCTCTAGTTAAAAGTTTTAAAAGAAAAGCTAGTTTTCTGTCATCTGTGTGACAACTGTATTGACATGAGCTCCTTTCAAAACACAGTGAATTAAGATCTTCATGGGCTTGTAGCTTTTAAGTAAGTGGTTTAGAAAGAACAAAGGATCTTGAGGGACAAGGATTGAATATAAAGTGTTTTTCTAACCCAAGATTATATTCATTCATATTCATGCCTGCTTTCATTTGAAGGCTGGCTGTCTCCAATTTGATGACATATTGCAGCCTTCACCCGACTTAAACTTGGAACTTCTGTTTTGAAATGCAGCGTTTAATATTGGAAGATGCAGGAAAGGGCAACTGCCATATGTGATCCAGTAGCAATTCTGCAAAGTATGCAGCAGTATGTGTCTCTTTTAGGTCAACAACTCTCTTAACCCAGTGCGCAGTAGCCATGGGCAACTTATGGGGAATGTTTTACCAGACACATATATGGATGTTAAGTTTGAGGGTTAGAGGTGGTGGGGTCAGGCTGTCTTGTGAATAATAAGTTGGTGCCGACGGCATCATTCTGCACTAAATGAGTTTATTTCTAAAAAATCCTCCAGAGAAAGTGAAACAACAGTGTCAAACTTTACATTTATCACAGGGAAACTAATGCTAATTTCCACTCTTTGCACTCTTGAGTGTTCTCCTACAGTGTTCATATAGCCATGGTACTTTAGATTTTGGCTGAATTTTTGAACTGGCTCGAGAAGAACAAAATGATGGGGCTCCAGGGTACAGATATTTGACATGTATACCCATGTAATGAGGGATAAAATGACCTGAACCACTCTCTCCGCCTGACCAGGCAACATAAGTGGTCCCGAGTGTGTACCCTGCATCCCTGAGGCAAGAGCCCCTCGGTTTCTGCTTTCTCATCCACGGACTGTCCGAGACAAAAAATGGCTGATCCATTAATAAAAAAATTGACACACTGTCTAAGCTTAAATGTCTGCTCTAAATTTTTCTTCTGATAGAATTTCCAGTACAACAGATGGCAATTAAAGCAAATGACTGATCTCAACTGCTATGAATGGCAGTTGTAATAGTACTCTTTGACTTTAGGCGCTCTTTAAATTGGCTGTGAATAAGATACGGATACGAGTAGTTAGATTGGTTAGGTGGAGTCACGGCAGAGAAGAGATTGTTTAATTGGCAATAAAATTGGCAAAAAAGTAAAACAGGAGTCGTTCGTTTTGAAATAATTCAATATTGCATTTACTGAAAGTGATAAATTAGCTATTACTTTAATAGATAAATCTGAAACGGCTTGGTAAAGAGTCCAAAATACATTCCTAAAGTGACTCCATACATGAATTCATTACTGAAATACATTATGTAAAACCAACAGGCTTACGCTGTCTTTTCTCTTCTTCAAAATTATTTTCAAGTTTTGAGAGTTGAGGCTTTTCTGTAGATTTAAACCCTCTGATTCTCTGCTGGTTTCAATAGGGTTGCATACACACACACACACACACACACACACACACACACACACAGAGTCCTCTGTTCTGGTAACATCCCATATCTGTATTTCTGATTAATACTAGCCCGTGGTCATCCATCAACATATGGCTGTCATTACCCCAATCGAATCCTCACTCTGAAATGCATTTAGGAAAAAAAAAGAAAATCTGACTTTTTTTTTGCTCATCGTCCCATCTGGTGACATGGATAATTAATCACCTAAGCGATGTGCCTCCGTTCTTCATTATTTAGCCCCGGAGAAGAGGCTGACGCTCCTGTGTGTGTGTGTGTGTGTGTGTGTGTATGTATGGGGTTTGTAGCAGCAGAGAGCAAGAGCGAGGTCTGGCTCACTATTTCAGCTTGTTTATGGCAGCTTGTTTGCTCGGCTCCAAACACAAACATGATCAGATTAACAAACAGTACTGCTCAGGCAATCAGCCCCCCTGTGATACAGTATAACAGTTCAACTAATGAGGGGCATGAGGTATGAACTTGTTCTCTTCTCTTTTTTTTCTTCATTTGTTCCCAGAATAAGGAGGATTACATGGATTTTTGCATCAGGTAATGTAGCATACAGAGTAGCAACAATGTATAGAGGAGTACAAAATCCCCGGGGAGTGGGCAAGATTTCAACTATGCAGAGATTTCTGTTGCCAAGACGTGAAGGATTTACTTATGCTGGAGCTTTGCCAGTCCAGACTTTGGCCTTACAAAAACTGCTGCAAGAATTTTGTGCGCTGGTTTAATCACAAAGCTGGTTACTTTCAGCCCCCCCGTGAAGGTGATGAAAAATGTGTACGCTGATTGTGTTTTTGCTGTGTTCATTGTTTCCCCTCCAATTTATTTCAGGTTTAGAATGGCAAAATGAGAAATGCACCATTTTAAGTGCTCATAATGAGTCATGAGGGCAACATATAGTAATAAAAAACTTAATTTTGTTTTTCTGCTGCATGTCTGTAATAAACTATAAAGAATTCTGTGAGTTTGCAAAACTAAAAATGTGTTAAACTGTAGAGAGAAGGCAAAGATTACATGAGATAACCGCTAAAAGATGAGACAAATTTCTCAGTGAGTTCATTTAAAGAATGGTGTGCTGCACACTCATCTATCCAGACTGCTGAGTTTAGGTGCAAATCAATTACCTGCTGCTAACAACTGTAAAATCTGATTCAAAGTTTTCAAATAAAGCAGCAGTGAGGTATTCACGCGTTATCCTGTGTCTTATTTGCGGAGAAACATAGAAAAAAAGACAAACAAGGGGAGCATATTCCTCCTTGCAGCTTTCCTGCCGGCAGACAAACACATTACAGATACATTATTAAGCTTGAGCCTCTCTTCACTGTAGGCCAGCAGCAACCTTATAAGCTTCTACGTGGGAGAAAAATATTGGACAACTGAAAGGTACATATTGATCTTCCTAATGGCTCTCAAAAACCGAAGTATTCCATGTAGACTAAAGACTAAAGGTTTTACTTTTACTATTGCAAAGTTGAAGGGCTGCTGTGAAACTGAGCCTACTCGGGGCAACAAAGACGTTTATCTTGGGTGCTTCGGCACAATGGACCTATGGCTAAGCCACGCCCCCTCCACTCACTCGGACAAACTATCAACATTCAGTGACCGGCGCTATGGCAGGTGTCACAGTACACGGCATTTTGCAGGAGGCAGTTGATGATTTTTGGGGACATAATGATCAGATGTCATTGAGAAGCAACCAAAAGGGCCTAAACTACACATTGGAGAGATATATTCATCATTTTATTGTTGAGAAGGTCGATGAAAAGCTTAAATTACAAGCCAAAATTAACAGGTCACAGTGTAAGCTTGTGCATCGCATCTCGTTGCCGTCGCCATCAAAGACAACAAGTTAAAGTGCCACTGAAGTTAAGGTTTTTGGCTCAGAATATTAGAAAAGGATAATGGCCTTTTTACCATCTTTACCAAGAGTGTCTCTCCGTTAGCTTGGTGCTACAGTATTTACACTTAATCATTCAGCATAACGTTTGCCAACCTTTGTTATCTCTGCCATTACAGATAAATTAATGAAGCTAAGCTCAAGAAGTTAACGTTAGCTTAACTAGAGCCCTTTGGACAACAGATAACAATGATACGATCACCAAAGTACAAAGCTAGAACAAAATAGGCTAATGAACTCCCAGCAAACAAGGTGACGTGATGGACAGCACAGCTAGGAGCCAACGTTAGGCTAACTTTAGCTAACGTTAGCTAGAGATGTTAAAGATAACTTTATATTTCTTTCCAGCAAAGTGACAATATGTTGCCTCAAACACAATGTTGACTTACCTTAGAACAGATGCAGACATCATTGTTAATCTTATTCACGTTGAGTTGATGTTGTGGTCTAACGTTACCGCGCAACTTTATCCAAAGGAGACACTTTTCTCGGTTGAGATGTGGTTTAAAGTGTAAAAAATACACCCTGTTGCCCAGCCTCTCAGGATACCTTGTGTTGGAGTTGCATGTACCTCATACACACATTTTTTTTTTTTGTGCCTGTCTAGCCCAGCTGTATTGGTGTGCAGGTATCTCCTCTCCCATCCTTACTTTTACTATTGCCATGACTAAACACTGCGATGCTTATAATTCCTTTCCTCAAACAGTTTTGAAAACAGGATGCTAATTGTTCTTGTACTCATTGATCTAGTATCACTAACAGTTTGAGACTTTGTAAAGTTCTCACTTACGAAAACTAACACTGTCCATAAAAGGAAGGAAAAAGAAGAAGAAGAAAAACTGGCATCATCTCAAAACCTTGCTCCAGACCCTTCCAGAAATACTCTGTAAAATGTAATTATCCGGTGAGATAGAAGTGGCTCCAATATCAACCACATTCAGTTCGAAAAAGGAGAACATCAAAGCACATGACCTCTGTAAGTACTACATACATACATTCACCACAGATCTTATACATGCCCACATCCTTATCAGCTCACTTAGGCCCCTCGTATATGCATTTATAGAACACAGTGATTATTCTGCATGCTGGGTTAGAGGTGATCCTCTCTAAATCAGCCACGCAATTGACCCAGGATAACACAGCAAACCGTAAGCCTAGCAACAGTATGTGTTTTATACAGAGACCAGCTTTTTTAAAATGCTCCCCATCACTATGTAAAGCTACAAATGCTTTGAAGCTGTTACATTTGTCACCATATTCCAAATACCTCTCAGACAATGCAAAGAGACAGTTTGGGGACACACTCTATAGGCAAGAGTATGAGAATTATTTCAGGTTTGTTGCTTTTTGGCTTTTGTAATTTTGTCCTGAGGTTACAGTAGAACTTTCAAATAGTACTGTGCGTGCAGAAAACTTAGGGATGGTAAAGACTGTTTAATGCTTTTTCAAGGATAGACACAAAAGAGCACCAGACAGGCTGCCCCAGTACATTTAGCATTCGTGCCTTTTGTGCATTTTATGATGTCTGTGTGCCTGAAAGCGGCAATTTTTACTTTGGTGCAGGCTTCATGGCAGATCCTTAAAAAGTTATAAAAGGCACTGAATTAATTCATCTTAAACTAAGGCCTTAATAGGTATTATAATGTCTTGACTCAATCTTTTAGAAGTCTCAGAAATGCTAAAACATGCAGATTAGGAAGGTCCATGTCATTGGTCCGACATCCCATTAGTCCGTCGGTTGGCGGTGCTGAACGGCTCCTGGCGGGCGTATTTCTCCCTTGATGGTGCGCCGCGACCAGCTCTGGATCAGCTGGGAAAGGCTTGAGGTGAAGCAGGCTCACAGCTTATGTGTTTGTCAATTTCTTTTTCATTTTAACCCACACCATGATCTTTTCCTGACCCTAACCAAGTGGTTTTTGTGCCTAAACCTAACCAGACCTTAACCACAGGGCATCATGATGATTTCGGAATGGACTTTGGAACAATGGGTTTAATAGGGGTCATCCCTATGTTTCCAGGGTTCTATGTTTCCCGGGTTCTATGTTCCCCGCTTACACAAAAAGGGTTCTATGTTTCCCGTTTGGTTGAGCGGGCAACATAGAACCCGGGGAACATAGAACCTTTTTTGTGTAAGCGGGGAACATAGAACCTTTTTTGCAGGGTTAAGTGGGGAACATAGAACCCAGGAAACATAGAACCCTGGAAACATAGATACGGGGGGTCATCCCTATGTTCCCCGGGTTCTGTGTTCCCAGGGTTCTATGTTCCCCATTTAACCCTGCAAAAAAGGTGCTATGTTCCCCGCTTACACAAAAAAGGTTCTATGTTTCCCTCTTACTAAAAAAAGGTTCTATGTTCCCCGCTTATCCAAAAAAGGCAGGAAACATAGCAGTTGCATTAATATGTTGTTTTAACATCTCTAAACACGCACAACGGAACATAATGGGGAGAAATTACAATCAGAAACTTACTCTTTGGGCAATCTATGGTGGGCAATCTGGGCAATTATATCCTTTACAGAAGGTTTTTTAATACAGCCGGTGGCAAGAGAGTTATATACCAGTGTTCGTAAACAAAAGAATATTGATCATGGCTGAAATAAAGATAAAGATAAATAATTATGTACAGTTAATGCGTTTCCCCGTTTGCTTATGGGTACAGGGAAACATGTATGAAACACATAGTTTACATAGTTTAGTTTATTTAAAGCAGAATTTTTTTGAAAAAAATACACTGGTAGATAACTATCTTGCCACCAGGTGGTCTTTGGCTGCTCCTGACGCTACTGTCATAAAAACAAGAGAGGAAGAAATCTGAGTATCTGATTGGTCGAAGGACTGAACTGAACAGGTGATATCAACATCCGTGATCAACAACATAGATGCATTTATTTTTATCACAAAACTAATAAATAATCATGGTGGATTTACTGAACAGAGTTCCCGAAAAAACGCTGCACTTAACAGCTTATTTATCTTTATTTCGGCCGTGATAATTATTCTTTTCTTACCAGTTGGTCTTTGGCTGCTGGAAGAAATCTGCACTGACTGAAACGCTGCATTTAACGGCTGGATTAAAAAACCTTCTGTAAAGGATATAATTGCCCAGATTGCCCACCATAGATTGCCCAAAGGGTAAGTTTCTGATTGTAATTTCTCCCCATTATGTTCCGTTGTGTGTGTTCAGAGATGTTAAAACAACATATTAATGCAACTGCTATGTTTCCTGCCTTTTTTGGATAAGCGGGGAACATAGAACCTTTTTTTAGTAAAAGGGAAACATAAAACCTTTTTTGTGTAAGCGGGGAACATAGAACCTTTTTTGCAGGATTAAATGGGGAACATAGAACCCGGAGAACATAGATATGCTCCCAGATACGCTCCCGTTTAATATGGTCGGAACAATGGGCAGTTCCCGATTAGGATACCAACAGAACTCATATTTTGTTTCTGGCTGGAATGATTAGAGGATCCACTGTATGCTAGCTAGCGATACTGTACTGATGATATAGGAAAGTGCTACTTCAACATAATTGGCTATTTAACTAAGATATTGCGGCATGGCTGACACCGGTACACGGCAACGTGCATATAAGCAGGTAGAAGTGCTTTAAATGGAGACCTCTCGCTCTCAACCTTTGGCTTTCGCTCCCCACCAGACCAAAGTTAGGCTACTAGCCAATCAGAAGAAGAGCAGGGGCAGGTCTTTGGGGGAGGAACAAACTTGGTCCAGAGCCAACTTCAGATTCTAGTGGAGCGCATGCTGTAGACACTCTCATCAAGATGGAGAGTAAGTTAATGAAACCTGGGGAAAACGTCCAGATAGTCGATAAAGGACTCAAAAATAAATGGCGTTGGGCGTGGGTAGAAGAGATAGGCATAGACGGAAAGCCTTTTGGGAGCTGGTGCAAAAAATTAAGGGAACCGGGTGCGTGTTTCTGCACATTGTGCTCACGTAAATTGATGTATGCAACTAGTGGCAAGAAAGTCCTATCGGCATGAATTAGACCCTGGTCATAAAGCTGTTGTGCGTGCAATAAAGCACGTAACGCGTTTACCGGGGGCTGCAGTCACCACGGACATATCGGCATCGATGACATATCATGTTGTTGACTAGAAAGTATGCGTGTGCTCCTTCATAGCAGAACATGATTTGTTGTTAGCGATCCCACAGCCCTTTGTGAATCTGTGCAAAAAAAGTTAGCAGTGTAAAGTTAACTTGACTGTAGAGTCAATGTTTTGGGCCTGAAGTCTCTAGTTATGGGGCAGTTAAAGCTAGATGACGACCCATTCCTGATGCTTCAACCTGAAATTTTTTATTTTTTTTTGCTATCACCCCTGTACAAGCCTTGGTGTATTTTATGGAAAAGTTTTTCAAACTTACTATGGGAATCAAGGCAGTGGAAGCCCACATGCAGCGTGAGGAACACAATTGCCAAGAAAACTTGCCAGCTCTGTTGATGTCAAGTCATGGCTTTTTCCCCTCCATTTTTGTTAATGCAGAACTGGTCATAAATTTAATTCTGAGTATTATTTAAGAAGTTTTTAAAAAAATCTTAAATCTAACTCGCTTGAAAGGGGCTCTATGCAAAGTCAAGAGGCTTTGAGTTGTTCAAATTGTAACACATTTACTGTATTTGTTGGTGTTGTAGTGGTCGTCTCTGAGAATACTACTTACAGTAATTGAGAACACTTGCAATATATAGTAAAGCAATTTTCACAAAATATTCTGCTTTCACCAAACAAAGTATGAAAGGCATTTGATTCTAATAGGGTGAGTCAGTGAGTCACATCAATTTTCTTCCCAGCAAATGGGTCCCTGTTGGGCCCCTTACTGTTAGGCTGTACTGTATAATGAATAATAGTTTTAAGCAATACTGTACATTTTGTATTCCAAGCCTATACGGTAGCGATAAGAGAAGCGTGTATGTCATTTATTGAATCCATGCGCTATATTGTACTGCAGTGTCTGTGGATATAAATGTACACTTCAGTCAGGAACACTTTATTCAAAGAAAAATTAATTTCCATTTGCAGTATTATATTTGGTGGTATGGCTCTGTTCTGGGGCCTCTCTGCCTTTCATCGGCCTATACAGAAAGCGTCTTCCATGCACCTACGTGGATAGCCCAAGGTGGAGAGAGCATACCTCTCTACTCTTCTGCGTGCCTATGTGGAAAGCTGAAGCTGGTGAGAGCACACCTTTCTGCCCTTCCACACGCGAACGAGGAAAGCCTGAGGCAGAGAGAGCAAACCTCTCTGCCCTTCAGTGCGCCTACATGGAAAGCTTAAGGCAGGGAGAGCAGCAGCAAAGATCCCCTGGGAGCAGAACAGAGCAGCATCAATGACAAACAGACATTGATAAGTCAGACACAACATGAAAAGGAGGAGCTGGGGTGGAGGCAAGTTGCAGAGCAGCTTGCAGAGGAAGCGGCAACAGATCGCTGGTTGCGATCAGCTGATGTAGCTGGGATGTGAGCTAAGGGTGACATCGTGTCCTGCCTGAACTATCGCTTTGCTCAATTTTTTGAAGCTTCTTTGGTGTGTTGCGCACTTATGATTCGGTCTTTAACAATTCTTTATAATAGATATTTGTGTATATTTGAACATACGGCTGCTCTCTAAATGTTATCTTGGGCATTGCCATAATTAAATGGTGTTGTATGTAGTTTGTGCATTCCTCCACTGTGTGGTACTTCAGGTCTAAACAGGTTAACTTTGTTTGTTAAACAATAATGCCTAATGTCTCAGCGGACCAATCTCACTTTGCTCCAAATTTTTCCCACGCCTGGTCAGTGTTAAAATGAGCCCTCTGTTTCAGGGCTAATTTAATTGTCCCTTCTAAAGTATCAACTGGCTGCAACAAATGGCCCAGAAATGCCACTGAAGCCCAGCAGAATCAGCGAGCAGATCTAGTCCCTTTTTACTCGTAGAAGCTTAAATGGAAGCACTGCAGCCACAATTATGCCATTTGAACATGTGCACATATTCCAATGTTCCTGCATTAAGCTTTAACAAGCATTTATAACAGATGAAACGGAGAGCACACAGTTTTTGGGACCCATTGAAACATATGAACCCAGTTTTACACACACACACACACACACACACACACACACACACACACACACACACACACAGGAGGGAGAATGATTGGGTTACCAGGAAATGCATTTGCAGAAACCTCCAACCTCCATCCTCCCTTGGTTTACACTGATTTCACTGTAATGAAATCATATCATGCTCCCTAATCAGAACTTTATTACACCATGTCAGAACAAAATGAGTGGGTGCAGGAGAAGAGCGGGGGAGCATGGATTCAGCATGACAATATAGCTTACATTTGTACATGAATCACACAGCAGAATGGGAACATGTTGTACTGTTTGACATTACTGTTTTGGCCTTATTTAGTGCAGTCAGGAGGTTTTGGGGGCAGTATTATGTGGACCATCACTTTGGCTCGCCTACAGCATGTTGGATTTAAAAAGAAACAGTAAGGTTCAAGTGCTAACTGCTCATTTAGACATTGCATGGATAGTATAGTTTAATTATATATCAATAAGTTGAAGAGACTTGTGATATCTTGGGGTGATTATCTAGATCCTTCTTTAATTTGTCATTTATTTAAAATATTCTGCTGTCTACCTCTGCAAAGAACACAACAATAGCAAATTTGTCAGCAATGTAGCTTGTTTACTTCAGAGCCTCTTGGTTACAGTAACCCGTCAACAACATAATCATCACATCACCTGTTTAACTGATTTCAGCACTTTAGATAGCAGACAATCGACTGTCCTGTTGTTATTGCACACATGTGAACTAACCACAGACACTTGCCTCGTTCATGGACCCTTGGCTGAAAATAGGGGAAACACTGGAATAGATATTTGGCAGCATTTTTGGCATTAAAATTAAGATATTTTTGGCCTGGATGTTGTTCCCGTAGGGGAAACACTGCCTTGAACAAGCAGGAGATGAACATGGCTCCAGTACAGGCCTGACACATGATCATCGGGGAGGATACCAAGTCTCTGCTGATGCAAGTCACTGACTGAAATGGATTGCAGACAAACTATAAAATATGATGACTTAATTTAAGTTTATGTTAACTTGTTAACACTGTTAAAAATGTATGAAATGATGAGGATGTACTTTAAATTACAGCTAGACTACAATGCCAAAAAATGTACCACTGTCAAGTTTCTGATGCACTGTTTCCAGGAAATGAGTGATAGCGCATGCTAGCGCAAACAAAATGACATTGCATGGATAGTATAGTTTAATTATATATCAATAAGTTGAAGAGACTTGTGATATCTTGGGGTGATTATCTAGATCCTTCTTTAATTTGTCATTTTATCAGTAAGCCATTGCTTTGTCAGTAATCTCAGAAAACAATTTTATTTGAATATTCAAGTTAAAGACTCCTCGATATAGTTAGATACACTCCCTTTTTTCTAACTAATTAAGATTAAATGTGTATTAATTCTTGCTCAAATGTTCAGTTTGCCTGGGTATTTGTCACACCAGCCTGGTTTCTCATACCATCTTTGAAAGTGATTTAGGTGATTTTTCTTGTGGTGTCAGAAAAGCAATCTTGAGGATATAAGCAATCACCTACTCCCTAATATTATTCCATACACACGTACAGATACACACATACACAATATAACTGTGTGTGCCAGGCATCCAAAAATGGTTTGAAAGCCTATTAACATGCAACAAAAGGAAAAAAAAAAAAGAAAAAGAGAGTAGGCTGATTCATTCAGCAATGTTGATAATATATTCCATCCATGTTATCATCTATAAATGAAAGGGTATGTGCAACCAGGTGATACTGTACACAAGACCCAACTGGCACCAGAGACTGCCATAGCAAGCATATAGATTTTATTAACTATGCATGAAAAGACTTGTCTCCATTCAACTAGGTGGCAGCAAGGCAGCTTCAATAAGAGCTCCAAATGCAGGCCATAATGCAGGAGGGATTGTACAGTCAATGCATAAATCAAAACAATAAATGAACAGGCAAATATAATAAACATGAGCCTCATGTAGCAACATTCCCTTAAATTTCTCCTCTATTTTCTCTTCATGTTCTGGTAACAGCAAATATAATTGAAACAACCATCTTAATTTGCTCTTACCCACGTGTGCTGAATAATGAATCCCACTTGATCATAAGAAACCTGTTAGCACAGGTACACTATATAGGGCAGGTGCTGGTGTTACAGGACAGCCATGACAAAATATTTGTCGTGCCAGCAAAGGAAGAAGTATTCAGAAACTTTACTTAAGTAAAAATACTAGTACCACACTGTAAAAATGCGTTTATCCTGGTAAAAACCCTGCAGTAAGTCATGATACATGTATATGTATGATAGGCTGGAACTATAACATGTTTTTTGCATGAAAAATTCCGATTACAGTAATTGTTGCTAATTACAATTAGCAACAATTACAATATTTTAGTCAATAGACTTCCCTTTGAAAAAGTACAGTATTTCCCTCTATAGTGTTATGGAGTAAAAGTAGAGTGTGACATGGGATTAAAATACTCAGGTAAAGTAAAAGTGTTTCAGATTTATATTAAAGCACAGGACTTAAGCAAATGCACAAACTTCTTGTGTTTATTTGAATTAATTCCACCACAGGTCAGCAGAGAGACGCAACTGAAATTACAGTGACTGGGATCAATGGACCAACTATAGTAGTAGTATAGCAGCCCTGAAATTTAATCATCCAATCACTGTAATTACTTTGAGACATAATCTAAATTTGATTATATTACATTCATGATTTTTTAAAATGTTCTTCAAACATGAAACGTGTTATTCCCTAAGCTGACAACAGTTTGTGGTGTGTGAACCCGCAATGTATTTCTGTTATCTTGGTCAGAGTGCTCTTGACCACTCGTAAAATTTAAAATCAATGGATACTTCATCTCTCTGCTGCCTTCTTCTTAGCGAGAAACCAGCTCACTACAATATATACTAACATCAAACTCCACTTCATGGCTCAGTTAGTGTTAATTTCTTTTCATTGTTTAATGCATTTTAAAACAATGTAAATACTGCTGCCACTAGGTGTATGTAAAAACAAAAAAATATTATTTCGTGATGTAAGTTCAGGGCTCTATGAACTGTATGTGTGAATATTGTGTAGATTTTTTGTTTACAACAAATTCTAGCAACCATAAAGGTCTTTTTTGTTTTCCTGTTCTGACATCCAGCGGTTTTTCTGCCACCAGTATACATGCACAACTGCTGTGACATGACCATGATGTCCGCTCAGAATTGGTCTATTGTTAAAATCGCAATCTTGCAAGCATCGCAAAACTTTACCGGAGGGGTAGTTATATTATTTGTCTGGATAAAGTAAAAAATGTCTGAGACACTCAGTTTTAAAAATCTCTACATTTGGGTTTTGCTCAAACTTGAGAGAAAAAAACATTACAGTCAATGGGAGGGAGATGGGATCTCTTGTTGCTTAGAGGCAGGCAGAGAAGAACTTCTAATTCCTATTGCTTAAGTGGGCTCATGAGCTGAACGGAGACAAAAATGCTTTTGTTTTGATGTATGAATTGTGTATGTGGAGTGAAAATTGTGGGAGTGAGAGCAATTTGTTCAGAACTTTAAAAGAAGATTTTTCCTCTCCTCCACACTATAGTGATGATGTCATCACTCTAGCCTTGCTGCACTCTTGCTCCAGAAAATGTCTGACAAAAAGCAAACTGCATTGACTGCGATAATTCAAAAATGGTAAAAGATATCAAAAAGAAACATAATTTTGATAGTTCAAAGTCTTGTAAACGTTTTAAAGTTGAAATGAAGTCTTTAGCTGAAAGTCTGCAGAAGCAGTAGCATTTGAAAGTGCGGTGGGTTTAAGAGGATTTGAAGATTCTCTCCATTGTTTTCAAGTTGCTGTTTTCTTATTGATGTCACAGAATGTCCTGATGACGCATTAAAGACACTTCCAACATATTTTTTAGGCCTAATATCCAACCTATCAATTGAAAAATATCATTAGATTTGACATTAGCATTTAGCTCAAGGCTCTGCTGTACCAAAGTGCAGCCTCACAAAGTCCCTAAAAAGGCTGTAGATTGAAAATGGATGCTGGTTTACAGTTCTACGCTATATAATAACATGTATATTACATCATATTATATACTGTATATGATACACAATATATTTAGGTGATGTCTGACAGTTTTGCATTTAGGCCATATCTGGCTAAAATAATAAAATGTCCCTCTTCATTCTTTGTGACACAACATATAACATATAATACACATTAGCCTACACTTTATATTGCTTAATGAGATCACTGTAAGTCAGTTTCTGTGACCTGTATAGCATCACATTATCTAAAAGATTTCATTTTCTCTCTAATTACAAGAAAGATTCAGCAGTGCGATGTGGAGCTATTATATCTATATGTGTCAATGCAAAACAACAGTAAACTGAAGCAGCCAATCTTCATATTCAGATCTCACCTCATTATGGTTCAGTAATGTGTAACTATACATACTGCTGGGAGGTATACGAAGGCTTGTTTATTTTTTCCTCATTGCAGCTTGTTCAGTCTCATCCCTTCAGAGTGTGTCCTTGTATTTATTTTATGTACAGGTGTATCATACATGTCAGTTTCATTGTCTTGTTGAATATATCCAATGTCTTTCTGTGCTGTTGCAAGCTTCAGATAATAAAGCGGCATCTACCTCCTTCACTCTGCATGCCGCTCTATCTCTCTTTCTGCTTTTCAATTTCTGTCAGCCTCCCTTGCTCTTGCTCTCTCCCTCTTCCCCCCAGTGGGCATCGCTGCCAAGGACGTGCTTCCAACTGCATGAAGGGTACCGCTAACGCTGGTTATAGGCAACTTTCCGAAAATAACGACTGCACAGTAAAAGCCGGCTATATGTGCTTGCATGTGCACAAAAATTACAGTTCAGATCATCACGAGACAACTCGCTGTCATTTGTCTTCCACATTCGGGGTGACATAGCTGTTTGTAAAGCTGTCAAAATAATGATTCTTTATCTCTGTTGATAATGACATCTGTTCCTCTTGAGGAGTTCGGTGCAAAATGCCCCTGAATGAGATGTACGTGGTGACAGTGTGTGTGCCTGTGTGTGTGACCATGTGCTCCTGAAGGATGAGCTGGGGGTAGGGAGGAGACGTGATGGGGCGGGGTGAGCAATGTAGTGACGCTAGTCTTGCGTAAAAGACATTTGTGGGAGACAATGGCATGTCTCTTGTCAAACATTTGATCACAGAATCACACCACTTAGTGCCGAACACCTGGTCCTTTAATGGTGTACTGTCAACTGTCAGAAATGTGGATGACAGTAACAAGATGACAGGATCTTGGTGTTCGGAGAATCTTCTTGGGGCAATCCCAAGACTGTGACGATGAAAAAATAGTTTCTATAAGAGGGGTTAATCATTTTTTATAAAACGAATAGTTCCAGTCCTTAATTATGATTGGCTGAGCAGCGTCTTAAAATACTCTATAAACACACAGCTGTGACTGCATTACAACAGTATTACTGTGCCAGTTATGCACAGCTGAAGAGGGCAACCGCCAATTAAAGCTCAAATCATTCATTTATCAGCCAAGAAAAAAAAAAAACCACAAAGATGCTGAAAAACAGAGACGGAGAGCCTACAGAGAATTATGTTTGAGCAGCCCGGGACCCCACTATGTCGCTTCATTGGAGAAATACCTATTATTGCCATTGCCTAGTCCACCTGCCCTTTCTCTCCATCCAAAGCAGCCAAACTACATCAACCGTCTATGGTATGACAGGGCTCAACAACAAGGACCGCTGCAAGTAGAATGCCTCATCAAGCTAGTAAATCCAGCAGCTCACTTGCCTGACTGGCAAAGTGATAAATAAGAATTAAACACATTTTAAACAGGGTTTTTTTCAGGAGTTGATGATGGAAGTAACTAAGGAATGAGCCAGCTCCCTTCCTTCTCAACTCTGTTGAGAGTTGCACATGTGCAGTACCGATTGGGCACTTGAGAAAAAATGGTGACGGGTGTCTCAAATCGCATACTTCTGTTAGTACACTTCCATGTAGTATACTATGTGCTCTATGTACTTAATGGCGTAGTGTGCAAATTTCGACAGGGTAGTGTTGTCTCAAACCAAACACGGCCGTTGTGCACTCACCGGAAATGACAATCGCAGCTGTTAGCTAGTTAGAAAACTAGCATTAGCATTCGCGTTCTCGTTCGTGGTACCAAATCATTACAGACTGCTAAATTAACCCAATAAACATACTGCTGGCTTATACCTGACAACATTATAGTGGTGCTTAGTGCAAAAAACACATGCATTTGTTTAATGCAGCGACGTTCACAGTCGCACAGTCCTTGGCCGCCATTGAAAAGCGGTCCCAGCAGAAGAGCTGAAGTGCGAGCTAACATTTCAATTATCCTGGAAACAGGAGTTTGGTTGGGTGGTGTTAGAGGATGTGGGTAAAGCTCTGATATGTATCAAGTAGTATGTCTTAAGTTTGAGAGCATTCAGTCATTCTTCATTCTTCTACCCAGGAAGAACCTGCAGACTCCACACAGAAGGGCCCCAGCCGACCATCTTGCTTAAACCCAGAACCTTCTTGCTGTGCCTTCTCAAGAGCGCATCAGGTTTCTAAAAAATGTTGCTGGGTTGCCACAGCAAGAGCAGTTTGTCCTTAGTCTTTGTTGCTATTTGATAACTGCTAATATGTGAAACAATTTGTATAGGTACAAGTAAAAATTGACTTTTGGCAAACATTATCCCTGAACACTGTAAAGTGAGTTAATGATGTAGCTTGTATGTTTTTATTCGTAATCTAATATGCTCACTCATTTGCTAGCCAAGCAGACTACACTGTAAGAAAAAGGATATCTTTGGCAAGTGGCAACAGCTCGGGGAAAGTGAGCATGATAGTTGCTGATGGTATACATATGTGGTTATAATGTCACTACAACAGGATGATAACTTTTATACTTGTATAGTAAATAGAGCTCAGATTCTCTGCCCGAGCCCGAACCCGACCCGACACGACCCGACCCCGACCCAAGTGCAGTACGATGCTGGTATATGACAAAAAAAAAAGACGGGGACCTCAACACTTAAGAGGCACATGATGAAGGCTTGCCATGGAAAGAAATATAAGAGTCAGCCTTCAATGTCCATGTTCGTATCCTGAAAAAAAATGTCGGGTTTAAACCGTGCTCAGGCTCATAATTGAAGTTAAAGGGAAGGGCGGGGCCGGGCTCGGACAGAACACGAACGGGCTCGGGTGGGGTCGGGCTGGATTTTTTGGGCCTGATCTAAGCTCTAATAGTAAAGCCCATGGTGGTGAACATTTCTGTCTCCGTGTTGCTCAGGATTTGTAAAGCAGCCTTTCCACTGTGTCTGTGTGTTGCTGCTTAAAGTCACCAAAGACGTACACCACTTATCGAACAAGTGATTATTTGTCATCAAAAAATTCTTGCATTTTTTGTTGCTGTGTGTTAATTTTATGAACATTGCCAGGTTTTGGTAGTAACCGTTTCATGAGTTTTATAAGCTTATGATTATTGTTGATACGCCTTTAAAATATGTTGCGGGTTATTTTGAAGTGTCAAGCTTTGATACTGACATTACAGCGCGCTTAGATACTTTGAGCATTGGAATCAAGCTGTTGAGTCCCAGATCATCTGCGGGTGGTATTTGTATATTCTGGCATGTCCTCTCTTGACCTTTACACTTTCTGCATATCTCAGCCATTACAGCAGCTAAATGAAAATCTTTACAAGGCATTAGATGTTCCAATTAGCACACATCCTGCACACCCAAGTTCATATTGTAATTTATAGCCACAACATAATGGCACACTATCCTGTGTATTAAGTAGAGAAAAGTACACTGTCACACATATCAAAACATTCCTTTTTTAGGCGTACTCACAAGTTTGTTTATTCCAGAGCTCATTTAAAATGAGTTGCCGTATAGAGAGTAAAGATCCTTCAATCTCTTTTTACCCACTTCTATCAGATTTCTCTGCATTGCAGCGACACAAGCTGTGGCAGAAATAAATAAATAACAGTGTCACCATATGATAAAAAATATCAAGAATCAACCTTGGCAAACGCTGCAGGTCCAGTTTCTGCAACCCAACTGAACATTTATACCCACTTTAAAAAAAAAACATCCCTTCTATTTCTGAAATTGCATCACGGCCTCGAGAAGAAGGCATCCATATTTATAAGACCCTCTCCCTGACAAGAGTCACTCGGAAGGTAGAGGCAGGGCTAGAAACAAGGAGAGCCTTGGACAAAAGGTCAACCTGGTGTAAATCCCTGCGTCCAAAATGTTCCCCTGCAGTGCTGACACCCAAGATCATCCCACAAGTGCAATAAGTCCCTTTATCAGAAGTCTCATCAAGTCTTGTTTATCTTCAAGAACAAAAGCCAATCCCATAGGACGCTATGAATATGATGAATAGCACAGCGTTTGTTAAGAAATGCCCAAATTACCATCTAAATGACACTGTAGTAGTAATTACGATGATAACAATAGCAGCTGTGATCAATGAGATAATACTTCCATTATAAACATGACATCTCATGGAGAAATAATGGGGATCATGTACTGCAGTTAGCTGTTACGATGTCCTTTGTGAATCGGATAATTAGAAAATGCATGGGTCAATGACAATGCAGCTGAGGACAAATCTGTATATCAGACGGAACAAAACAAGCCAACAATAGATGAAGCATACAGCAATTGTTATTGTATTAAGCCGTGGGTGATTTACAGTGACAACATGACCAAACAGCTGATTTCATAAGGAAAATCCAATAAATATTTCACATGATATTGTATAGGCAGTTTTTCATGTCAGCCTGCTAAAAAGTCCTGCTCCTTTCTTCCACTGAAGTCGTTGGATCTCGGCGTAGCCTTGGTGCAGCATCGCAGAGCCTTGCCCCGAAGTTGCTGCTCAACAGAGGGGAAAGTGTTATGGACTGTAGACCATCAGTGAGCGTTGTAACCTGAGCCTGCTCACCTCTGCAGAAGGGGGAGTATTCAGCAGCAGGCCAGATAACACAGCCGAACCACTCAATAGCTTTGTCTGGCTGGCTTGTATTCAGGCCTGTGAACCCTGTCCAACTCAATCTGCTGCTATTGTTACGCTGAGAAAGCTACAGCAGCTTTGTGACGGGCTGCAGTGTTATATGGCCGTACTCTCCCTCTCTCTTTATACCGTTTCGTCTTCTCATGCTGAGACCCTCTAATTCTCTTGCAGCATGATGACTCTCCTCTCCGTCTCAGCCATCCTTCATTTCCTCATTTTTTTCCTCTCCCTGAGCGCTATGCCCTATTACTCCCTGTCCTCCTCTCCTGTGCATTTTTATGTCACTTTCTCGCCGTCACCTGCTCTCTAACTCACGTTGCTCTCTTCGCAGCCTCGTCAGTCTGCTGTTTCTTTTTGTGTGCCAAATAATTTTGCTCCGTTTTATGTTTCACGGAGCAGGAACATTGACGGGAGACATGGAAGTTCACTTACACAGACATGAGCAGCCCGGGGGCACAAACAGAAACCATCAGCTTCATAATATGCCCGTGTCTCCTGGGCCGGGGTTTAAAACCACAGCAAAGCGGGATTATCTTTTCCCATAAACACTACAACATGCTTCACTGGTGCGCGTCGTAAGAGTTGAGGCCAGTCAGTTTGTAGTCAGTCATCTTTAAAGATTTAAGCTGGACTTGGTCAGATTTTCATGTAAAAATAAACTTTTTTGGACAGCCCAAATCACAAAGTGGGACAACAAAAAACGAGTCTTCCATCCCCTTTTACTGAGATCCTGAACATTCACTGTGTTGTAAAACCAAACCCAGAAAACAAACTAGAAGAAAACATGGATGTTTCTAAAAGAATGCGGAATGGGTAGCTTTGATGAAAGCACACTGACTCCAAGCCCTAATGCTCAAAGACATGCCATACACCAAGCTACAAAATCTGAGACTTTCAAGACAGTCCAGTTTTTCTCTGTAAGAAACTACCATTTGAAGTAGTGTAGGTATATCTACATCACATGAGGATGCAAGGCTACTGGGAAACGGCATCAGCAAAATAAGTAACACCTGCACTCTGACTCCAGAACACCATTCAAATAGGCAGTGCTTTTAATTTCAGTTGGATCTGTCAGATCCAAAATGTATACTGTATGTATGGAGCCCCTAAGAAAACATGATGTGGTGCTCCCCGCAATTGAAAATACATCAGTGTTTTGGAGTCGATGTGTTCCTTATGTAATTGATGCTGCTTTCCAATAGCCCTCAAATGCACATGCTGTAATTTGCTTCTTCAAATTGATAGTTTCTCCCTTTTAAAAACACTGGCAAGTCTCAGATGTCTTAGCTTCACAGGTAGCATGCCTTTCACCAATGAGAATAATATCACTGCTATGACTACCAATAATTTCAACTTTCAGTTTAATTAATTCAGTGATTTTATTTCTATCCAAAAGATGTCTAAAAATTGTGAAAATGACCATTGTTTTCCAAACTAAAACTGTGGGTAAAAACTAAGTTTTGGGCGTGCGTTGAGGGACTGGGGATTATGACCTGCCCGAGGGAAATGGAGAGAATTTGAGGAAATCTATAGGCTGAAGTGTGTGAAGATTTTATTTCCTCTCGAAGTATCCACGAGGAGGTTTGTTCGTGTTCAGCTTCAGCTTAACCTGCTGATTTTCAAAGGACAGCGGTGAGGGCGAAGAAGGTGGCTGGAGTAAAGAACATATCTGGGAGCTCACTCTGAAAAGGGGAAACTGCCAGGAAGTTGGGTTTGAAGGGGAGCTGTGTACGTTGCTTGATGTAAACTTATTAAATGTTTGACTAACTTGTATATATCTATGCAATTTAAAGTGAATCTACTTAGTTATCCATGTCTATAGCCCCTTTTACACCGCCAGATGTTCTGCGAATGTTAGGCAGTTTTGCTGGCAAGCTGCGAGCGTTCGTATACACACAGAGCCACATTGGCGAGTTGATCCAAGGTGCCCAATTTTCCACCTTGTAGGGGTAGACATATTGGCAGAACCTTTTTGGTTTAAAAAGAACGAGACACCCTTCCACCACGGGAGGGGCTGTTGAAGACTTGTGGGAGAAGCTGTTGATGACGCCGCACATTCGACCCCCGGTGGATAAACAGGAAACAGCTGATAGCAGGAATGAGCAGCTAGTAGCAAGAGGGAAACACAAACCTGACAGTCACTGTAAAAATGAGCAACTGGGGAGACAAGGAATTGTGCGCCCTCCTTACCCTCGCAAATGCAGAGGCCATTAACCGTCAGATGACGGGGACGGTGAAGAACGGGCCGACTTATGAGAGAATCACCGAAGGACTGACCAGCCGCGGCTTCCCTCGGAGTACGTCACATGCTGAGCTACACGTTTCGTTACTTGCTCACACCCCCCATTGCCCCCAAAAAGGCGCATTCTGTATAAACAAAAGTAGGTAGGCGGCATTTCGCTTCACTCCCCGATGTTGTTTTTTTTTACTGCCAATGCTGAAATAAGACTGATTGGGCTTTCCTGCAAATTTGCACAATTCCTATTTAAAAAGGGCTTAAATCACCAATAGGTTGGTAAACCTTAATAAATAGTAAGCGCCATCTTGTGGAATAAACACCAGCTAGCTAGTTGCCTTCATAATATAATTAGTAAAATTATGACCATTTGCGTTTATTTGCTGTGCTGCACACAGGAGCCGTAGCTACTAACAACACAGATGTGCTGCTAGGGAAAAGGTATAAGCAGGTTTTGATAGGTGCCTTGTATCTGTGTCTTTCTTTCATGTTAAATTAAAAAAGCAATATCATAGATTTGGGTATGCAGATCCAAGGACTTGCTTTTCTGTCCTTCACCAATCACAAGCCTGCTCCAGAGGCCAGGGTGACATCTTCAGAATGCTTGGTTTCAACATCCAACAGTCAATAACCCAAAGCTACTCAATTAAAAGTGATGTTGAATGAAATGGAGAAAACAAGTAAGCTACATTTTTGAGAAGGAAGCAATTAACCTCACTCAACAGTTTGTTTTTTTTCCTCCCAACTGGCATCGCCCTGAATACTGTCATGAGCTGAAACCAGTGGATATCTCTATTGCAGAGGCTGACACTATTCAGTCAGTTGTTTTGGTGTGCTTCAGTAACGCACATTTACAGGTGCAGATACAGGTTATATTATGATGTTTGTTTGAATGCTTATTTCATGTGCTTGGAAATAAAAGACGACCCCTACTACCCGACTCCTCCTTTTCCCTTCTAAGATTCACAAATATATTTTGCTTTTCTCATCCCTTTGGTTGCAGTGCGCATTCAGTTGATATGTTACATCATTATAAGGTGTCAATTATAAAAATAACTTTGATGTGTGACACGTGGAGACCAACAGGAAGACAAAGTGGAAGTTTAGTCGTGGTGCTTACACTTAGAGTTCTG